>NC_089503.1:362330896-362670896 GCF_036850995.1 Saccopteryx leptura | reverse complement strand
ATAAAATGACTTTAGATATGCTTAGGTATTATACAAAGTAAATACCTTCTTGTCTTCTTATATTCATATACTGCTTACATTCATAAGGTTTTAAATGACAGGTTTCAGTGTTCCAATTTCCATAATTGACCCTTTAAAAATATTTACTGTTTTATTTGTATGGATTTATATTATTTAGTGTTTTATTTGTAAGGTAAAATATTCACAAACATCCCTGATTAAAAACCATGAAGGCATTTTTTTCCACTATGACTTCTATTTTATTACTTTCAGAAGCAGGGAAGACATTGTACTGAAACACTGTGGGTAATGATCCTTAAAAATTTTAGCTATTTTCTCTAATTAATGCCTCCCCAGAGAGGAAGTGGTGATGGGGGGGGGGGAATTGACTATATGGATATTGTATTGATTAACACTGCTGCAATAGGAACAGACAACAGGATGATAATTAATCAATTAGGTTATATTCTGTTAAAAGGTAGCATAACCACTGCTCTTCATAAATGATTTGGAATGTCTTTATCATTATTGGTATAGTTGTAGATTTCAACAGTATATTTCAGTGCCAAAGGGCATAAAAGAAAAGTAAGAAGTTCTGAGTTCTAAAGCTGGTTCTCCATGAGTTTTGGACACTGGTTGCACATGCATTTCAGAACATTACTATGGTGAATGACACTTTCATAGATCTTAAAAATGTAGTGATAAGTATGATATTGAAAAGTACAATAGAATTGAAGCTATGAAAAAAACCTTAAAATTAGAAGAATAGAAGGTGTGACTGAACTTCACTCCCTACTCTTACTTATTATATTTTGGAAATAAAAATTCATCTGAAAACTTAAATTATTCTGCATGTAGTGAAGCAAAGTTTTGTAAAGTCCCTTTAAGAAAAAACTAAAGGGTTCTAGTTAAGATCTCCAGTTAAAAACCACTGTTTTACCTTTGAATGTGTGCTTTGTAAGTGAAGTCCAATGGGATAATAGAGCATATTCATTTCCATAGAAGACACATTTCTAATAATATGTATATACACTATTCCTTGTTGCCCCATTCATGTAGAGTGTTCATAATGTCCCATGAGCACCGAATTCTTGTGAATTTAGGATGGATGAATACAAGTTCAGAGAGACTCAAAGAAAGTACAAGGAAGCATGTTACATCCCCAACTAAGTAAGTTCTGCAAGGATGTGCTTTAACAGCCAGAACTTGATGCTATATGTTTTCTTACTCTTGTTACTTTCCTGTATTAGCCAACCATGTATGATGGAAATGATACAGATGAAAATCAAAAGAAAGAGCACCCCGTATGTTCTTTCCTTTCAGTCTATTCTTGCTTACCAGTAAAGTTGAGGTAATATAGAATATGTGCATATACAGAACTGAAATGAGAAGTTAAATGAGATCTATGCAGCATTTCTAGTGTGTGATAAGAACAGAATACACATACACATAGGAACTAAGAAATACATGTTGTGTAATTTTGGTGATTCTGTATATAAGTTAAATAGTTTATTTGCATTTAAAACTGTCATTGCACAGTTAAAGATGAGTGAGAAAATGCATGCTAATAATGAAATTTTTAAATTTTTCTTCACTTGGAATTACATTAAGGAGCAAATTAAAACAAAACAGAACAAAAAAATTATGAGAAGTCATAAAAGGAACCATAAAATAAATAAAATGTTAAATTTTAATACCTTTTACATAATGTTTTCCCCTCTTCTTTCATTATTATTAATTTTAATGGGGTGACATTGATAAATCAGGGTACATATGTTCAGAGAAAACATCTCCAGATTCTTTTGACATTTGATTATGTTGCATACCCCTCACCCAAAGTCAAATTGTCTTCCGTCACCTTCTATCCGGTTTTCTTTGTGACCCTCCACTCACCCTACCCCCTTCTCTCCTTCCTCCACCCTCCCAGTTACCATCACATTCTTGTCCTGTCTCTGAGTCCCATCTATGTATGGAATCATATAGTTCTTAGTTTTTTTCTGATTTACTTATTTCACTCAGTATAATGTTATCAAGGTCTATCAATGTTATTGTAAATGATCTGATGTCATAATTTCTTATGGCTGAGTAGTATTCCATAGTATATATGTACCAAAGCTTTTTAATCCACTCGTCCACTGATGGATACTTGGGCTGATTCCAGATCTTCGCTATTGTGAACAATGCTGCCACAAACATCAGGGTGCATTTCTCCTTTTGAAACAGTGCTATGGTGTTCTTGGGGTATATTCCTAAAAGTGGGATAGCTGGATCAAAAGGCAATTTGATTTTTAATTTTTTGAGGAATCTCCATACTGTTTTCCACAGTGGCTGCACCAGTCTGCATTCCCACCAGCAGTGCAGGAGGGTTCCCTTTTCTCCACATCCTGGCCAGCACTTATTCTGTGTTGTTTAGTTGATGAGCGCCATTCTGACTGGTGTTAGGTGATATCTCATTGTGGTTTTAATTTGCATTTCTCTAATGATTAGTGATGTTGAGCATTTTTTTTATATGCCTATTGGCCATCTGTATGTCCTCTTTGGAGAAGTGTCCGTTCATTTCTTTTTGCACATTTTTTGATTGAGTTGTTTGTCTTCCTGGTGTTGAGTTTTACAAGTTCTTTATAAATTTTGGTTATTAACGCCTTATCAGACATATTGTCGAAATATGTTCTCCCATTGTGTAGTTTGTCTTTTTATTCTGTTCTTATTGTCTTTAGCTGTGCAAAAGCTTTTTAGTTTGATATATTTCTATTTGTTTATCCTGTCTTTTATTTCACTTGTCTGTGGAGATAAATTGGCAAACATATTGCTGCGAGAGATGTTGGAGAGCTTACTGCCTATGTTTTCTTCTAAGATGCTTATGGTTACATTGGTTACATTTAAGTCTTTTATCTATTTTCAGTTTATTTTTGTGAATGGTGTAAGTTGGTGGTCTATTTTCATTTTTTTGCAGGTAGATGTCCAATTTTCCCAACACCATTTATTAAAGAGGCTACCTTTATTCCATTGTACGCTCTTACCTCCTTTGTCAAATATCAGTTGGCCATGAAGCTGTGGGTTTATTTCTGGGTTCTCTGTTCTGTTCCATTGATCTATATGCTTGTTCTTATGCCAGTACCAGGCTGTTTTGAGTACAATGGCTTTGTAGTACAGCTAGTGATAGACCACGATTGGTTCCGACAGACTGATCATAACACAATTTGGACATAATTTGAGTAGGCTATATGTACATTACTGTGAAATGATGTTATAAAAACCTTTAAGTCATATTTTATCATAATTTTCTTTCATTATTGTTATATTGATATATCATAATTTTTTTGTTCATTTTATGCCATTTGTATCATCTCTACATCATTTTGTTTCTTATTTTTACATTCATCAGGTTTAAGTAAAACACTGCAGTACCAGTACAACTGGTTTAATATTTGCAAAGACTATTTCCTCTTGGTAGACATCTTAGGAGGGGTTTGATAAAAAATATCTAAAACACAAAACACAAATTGCTCTATCGAGTCTGCGATAATAGTTGAAATGGTGCACGCGGAGATGGTAGTGCAATTGGAAGCTGGTCAGCACTGTTGTATGCCCAGTTGGGCAATGCTTGCACTGCCAGACATGGAGCAGTTGTGGCTAGCGATTGTGGTCATAAAGTCAAATGGTCATAAGTTGCATAGGTCATAAGTTGATCAATATTTGTATAACTTGATATCGGGAAGCGTGATACCTCCCACTTTATTCTTCCTTTTCAATATTGCTGAGGCTATTCGTGTTCTTTTCTGTTCCATATAAATTTTTGGAATATGTGTTCTATATCTTTGAAGTATGTCATTGGTATTTTAATTGGGATTGCATTGAATTTATAAATTGCTTCGGGTAATATAGACATTTTAATGATGTTTATTCTTTCTAACCATGAGCACAATATATGCTTCCACTTGTTTGTATCTTCCTTAATTTCTTTTATCAATGTATTATAATTATCTGAATACAAGTCTTTAATCTCCTTGGTTAAATTTACTCCTAGGTACTTTATTTTTTTGGATGCAATAGTGAAAGGGATTGTTCCCTTAATTTCTCTTTCTGATACAGTTCATTGTTGGTGTATAAAAATGCCTCTGATTTCTGAGTATTAATTTTATATCCTGCCACCTAGCTGAATTCATTTATCAGGTCCAGTAGTTTTTTGAGTGCGACTTTAGGGTTTTTTATATACAATATCATATCATCTGCAAAGAATGATAGTTTTACTTCTTCTTTTCCAATTTGGATGCCTTTTATTTCTTCTTCTTGTCAGACTGCTGTGGCTAGGACTTCCAGGACTATGTTGAATAAGAGTGGTGAAAGGGGGCACCCCTGCCTTGTTCTTGATCTTAAGGGGATTGCTTTTGATTTTTCCCATTGAGTATGATGTTGGCTATCGGTTTGTCATAGATGGCCTTTATCATGTTGAGGTATGTTCCGTCTGTTCCCACTTTGCTGAGAGTTTTGATCATGAATGGGTGCTGGATTTAATCAAATGCTTTTTCTGCATCTATTGACATTATCATTTTATTTTTCTCCTTCCTTTTGTTTATGTGATGAATCACATTGATTGATTTCTGAATATTGTACCAGCCTTGCCTTCCCAGAATAAATCCTACTTGATCATGGTGTATGATTTTTTTTATATATATTGCTGGATCCAGTTTGCTAATATTTTGTTGAGGATTTTAGCATCTATATTCATCAGGGCTCTTGGCCTATAATGTTCTTTCTTTGTGTTGTCTTTGCCTGTTTTTGGAATCAGAATTATGCTTGCCTCATAAAAGGCGCATGCAAGTCTTCCTTCCTCTTGAATTTTTGGAAATACCTTGAGAAGGATAGGAGTTAGTTCTTCTTTGAATATTTAGTAGAATTCACTTGTGAAGCCATCATTCCCAGGACTTTTCTTTTTTGGGAGTTTTTTGATAAGATAACTGTTTCAATCTCATTTGTTATAATTGGTCTGTTTAGGTTTTCTGATTCTTCCAGATTGATTTTTGGAAGATTGTATGTTTCAAGGAATTTGTCCATTTCATCTAGGTTGTCTGGTTTTTTGGCATGCAGTTCTTCATAGTATTTTTTTACAATATTTTGTATTTCTGTTGTGTCAGTTGTTATTTCTCCACTCTCATTTCTAATTTTATTTGTTTGAGACCTATCTCTTTTTTTCTTGGTGAGTAGTTAAAGGTTCATCGATCTTGTTTACCTTTTCAAAGAACCAGCTCCTGGTTTCATTGATCCTCTGTATTGTTTCTTTAGCCTCTATGTCATTTATTTCTGCTCTGATCTTTATTATTTCATTTCTTCTACTACCCCTGGGCTTTACTTGCTGTTCTTTTTCTAGTTCTTTTAGATGCAAGGTTAAGTTGTTCATTTGAGCTTTTTCTAGCTTTTAAAGTATGCCTGTAGTACTATGAAAGTCCCTCTCAAGACTGCTTTTGCTGTGTCCCATAAATTTTGAGTAGTTTTATGTTCATTATCATTAGTTTCTAGAAATTTTTTTTATTTCTTCTTTGATCTCATTGTTAATCCATTCGTTATTTAACAAACTGCTCTTTAGTTTTCATGTGTTTGAGAATTTTTCAGTTTTTCTGTTGTGGTTGATTTCTAGTTTTATGCCAGTGTGATCAGAGAAAATGCTTGATATGATTTAAATCTTCTTAACATTTTGAGACCGCTTTTGTGCCCTAACATGTGGTCTATCCTAGAGAATGTACCATGAGCACTTGAAAAAAATGTATATTCTGCTGATTTAGTGTGAACAGTTCTAAAGATATCTATTAAATTGAGTTGATGTAGTGTGTCCTTCAAGTCTGCTGTTTCTTTGTTAATTTTCTTTCTTTAAGATCTATCTAGTGATGTTAGTGGGGTATTGAAATGCCCTACTATTATAGTATTGTTGTTGATCTCACCCTTTATATCCATCAAAGTCTGCTTTATATATTTAGGTGCTCCTATATTAGGTGGTAGATTTTTTTTTTTTTTGTATTTTTCTGAAGCTGGAAACGGGGAGAGACAGTCAGACTCCCGCATGCGCCCGACTGGGATCCACCCGGCACAGCCACCAGGGGCGATGCTCTGCCCACCAGGGGGCGATGCTCTGTCCCTCTGGGGCATCGCTGTGCCGCGACCAGAGCCACTCTAGCGCCTGGGGCAGAGGCCAAGGAGCCATCCCCAGCGCCCGGGCCATCTTTGCTCCAATGGAGCCTTGGCTGCGGGAGGGGAAGAGAGAGACAGAGAGGAAGGAGGGGGGGAGGGGTGGAGAAGCAGATGGGTGCTTCTCCTATGTGCCCTGGCCAGGAATCAAACCTGGGTCCCCCGCACGCCAGGCCGAGGTGGCAGATATTTATAATGTTAATATCTTCCTGTTGTATTGCTCCATTTATCATTATGTAGTAGCCTTCTTTATCTCTTACTATGGCCTTTGTTTTAAAGTCCATTTTGTCTAATATAAGTATTGCTACCCCAGCTTTTTTTTCATTTCCTTTGTGGACAAGACCTGCCAGGGGTGAGGATGATGAAGGCATAAAGACCTTGGGGACAAGGTTCAGTGACACAGATCCACTTTATTCAGGAAGTAAACTAGCTTATATATGGGTTAAGCCTATAGGGTGTTACAGCATGTTCCTCAAAGCCAATGGCTGAGAAGGTCAGGAAGCTACGTGGTTGGCTTTAAGTCACATCCTTATAGCGGGTGAGTTCTCTTCCTGGGTATGCCCTGGATGGTTCTGGGAGCTGAAGTATTCTCACAGCATTGCATCAGCCACAGCTGCTTGAAATGCACTCTGTGCTCCACCCACAATTTCCATTTGCATGAAATAGTTTTTTCCATCCTTTTACCTTCAGTCTATGTGCATCTTTTGTTTTAAGGTGAATCTCTTATAGACAGTGTATGTATGGATCCTGTTTTCTTTTTTTTTTTTTTTGTATTTTTCTGAAGCTGGAAACGGGGAGAGACAGTCAGACAGACTCCCGCATGCGCCTGACCGGGATTCACCCAGCATGCCCACCAGGGGGCGATGCTCTGCCCACCAGGGGGCGATGCTCTGCCCCTCCGGGACGTCGCTCTGTTGCGACAAGAGCCACTGTAGCGCCTGGGGCAGAGGCCAAGGAGCCATCCCCAGCTCCCGGGCCATCTTTGCTCCAATGGAGCCCCGGCTGCGGGAGGAGAAGAGAGAGACAGAGAGGAAGGAGAGGGGGAGGAGTGGAGAAGCAGATGGGCACTTCTCCTTTGTGCCCTAGCTGGGAATCAAACCCGGGACTTCTGCACACCAGGCCAATGCTCTACCACTGAGCCAAACCGCCAGGGCATGGATCCTGTTTTCTTAACCATGCAGCTACCCTATGTCTTTTGATTGGATTATTTAATCCATTTACATTTAAGGTTATTATTGATATGTAGTTGTTTATTGCCATTTTATTCTTTAAAGCTGTATTCCTCTTTTGCTATATTCTTTTCCCACTTTGATCTGTTTACAACAGGCCCTTTAACATTTCCTGCAGCATTGGTTCAATTGTAATAAATTACTTGAGTTTTTTCTTCTTTTTATCTGGGAAGCTTTTTATTTCTCCTTCAATTTTAAATGATAGCCATGCTGGATAAAGTAGTCTTGGTTATAGATTTTTGTTCTGCATTATTTTGAATATTTCTTGCCATTCCCTTCTGGCCTCAAGTGTTTCTGTTGAGAAGTCAGATGTTATCCTTATGGGGGCTCCTTTTGAGGTGATAGCCTTTTTTTTTTCTCTAGCAGCTTTTAATATTTTCTCTTTATCTCTTAGCTTTGGTATTTTCATTATGATGTGTCTTAGTGTAGATTTATTTGGGTTTTTCTTTAATGGAGTTTTCTGTGCTTCTTGAACTTGTGAGAGTTTTTTCTGCATTGATTTAGGGAAGTTTTCAGCTATGATTTGATTAAACAAAGTCTCTATCCCTTGTTCTTTCTCTTCTTCTTCAGGAACCCCTATGATGCCGATGTTATATCTCTTCATGTTGTCACAGAGCTCTCTTAGAGTTTCCTCAGACTTTTTGAGTCTCTTTTCTTTTTTCTGCTCTGCTTCCATGCGTTCGTTCAACTTGTCCTCTAGCTTGCTAATTCGATTCTCAGCTTCATCCATCCTGTTTTTAATTTCTTCCATTGTGTTCTTCATTTCTGATATTGTATTTGTCATCTCTGACTGAGTCTTTTTTAATATTTCAATGTCCTTTTGTATACTTGCTATTTCTTTATCTAGGTGTTCATAATGACCATCCATTGTTGTTCCAAGACCTCTAAATATCCTAAAAATCATTATTATAAACTCTGCATCCGGAAGTTTGGTTATTTCCATATGACTCAGTTCATTTCCTGGAGGTTTCTCTTGTGGTTTCATTTGGATTGCGTGTCTCTGTCTACTCATTATGTCTTTGTGTTTGGGTGTATAGTTTGTAGAGCTGGTTGAGTCTAGGCTTGGTGTTGTCTGCCGCTGATATTCAGTTGTGTTATTCCTAGGTCTTCTTGGGTTGACATCAGTTGTTATTTGTGATCCATTTTCAGGTTTGGCTTTTCTAGTAGAGCTGCTTTGAACCCAAAGCTAGCCCTTCTCATTTTGACAAAGTATCTTCACTTAAAATGACCTCTGCTGCAAAAAAATATTTTTTTTTTCTTATTCATTTATCATATTTTTCTCCAAGATTTAGAAGAATTTTCTTTATAGCATTTGGATTACTCCAATGACACACATGGTGGCTATTACCTATCTCAGATTAAGTCACCATCTATTTATATGCATGAGATACAATTCAGCAGTTTTCCAGCTGGGTACATCAGCCTAAGATGCTAGTCTATAAGGGGAACTAATATAGTTTATTCTGTTTTAGCCTACTGAGTAGGAAAAAAAAAACTTTAAAGTTATTTCCAAATAATATTAATAATATATGTATGTGTTTTTATTTTATTTTATTTTATTTTAAATTTTTATTAATGTTAATGGGGTGACATCAATAAATCAGGGTACATATATTCAAAGAAAACATGTCCAAATTATCTTGTCATTCAATTATGTTGCATACCTATCACCCAAAGTCAGATTGTCCTCTGTCACTTTTTATCTAGTTTTTTTGTGCCCCTCCCCCTCCCCGTCTCCTCCTTCCATCCCGAACCCCCTCTCCCCCCCACCCCCGGTAACCACCATACTCTAGTCCATGTCTCTTAGTCTCATTTTTATGTCACACCAATGTATGGAATCATGTAGTTCTTGTTTTTTTCTGATTTACTTATTTCACTCCATATAATGTTATCAAGATCCCACCATTTTGTTGTAAATGATCCGATGTCATCATTTCTTATGACTGAGTAGTATTCCATAGTGTATATGTGCCACATCTTCTTTCTCCAGTCATCTATTGAAGGGTTTTTTGGTTGTTTCCATGTCTTGGCCACTGTGAACAATACTGCAATGAACATGGGGCTACATGTGTCTTTACATATCAATGTTTCTGAGTTTTGGGGGTATATACCCAGTAGAGGAATTGCTGGGTCATAAGGTAATTCTATTTTCAGTTTTTTGAGGAACCACCATACTTTCTTCCATAATGGTTGCACTACTTTACAGTCCCACCAACAGTGAATGAGGGTTCCTTTTTCTCCACAGCCTCTCCAAAATTTGCTATTACTTGTCTTGTTGATAATAGCTAATCTAACAGGTGTGAGGTGGTATCACATTGTAGTTTTGATTTGCATTTCTCTAATAACTAATGAAGATGAGCATCTCTTCATATATCTGTTGGCCATTTGTATTTCTTCCTGGGAGAAGTGTCTGTTCATGTCCTCTTCCCATTTTTTAATTGGATTGTTTGTTTGTTTGTTTGTTGTTGAGTTTTATGAGTTCTTTGTATATTTTGGATATTAGGCCCTTATCTGAGCTGTTGTTTGAAAATATCATTTCCCATTTAGTTGGCTGTCTGTTTATTTTGTTATCAGTTTCTCTTGCTGAGCAGAAACTTCTGAGTCTGATGTAGTCCCATTCATTTATCTTTGCCTTCACTTCTCTTGCCTTTGGAGTCAAATTCATAAAATGCTCTTTAAAACCCAGGTCCATGAGTTTAGTACCTTTGTTTTTTTCTATGTACGTTATTGTTTCAGGTCTTATATTTAGGTCTTTGACCCATTTTGAATTAATTTTCATACAAGGGGACAAGCTGTAGTCGAGTTTAATTCTTTTGCATGTGGCTTTCCAGTTTTCCCAGCACCATTTATTGAAGAGGCTTTCTTTTCTCCATTGTGTGTTGTTGGCCCCTTTATCAAAAATTATTTGACCATATATATGTGGTTTTGTTTCTGGACTTTCTTTTCTGTTCCATTGGTCTGAGTGTCTATTTTTCTGCCAAAACCATGCTGTTTTGATTGTTGTGGCCCTATAATATAGTTTGACGTCAGGTATTGTAATGCCCCCAATTTCATTCTTTTTTCTTAGGATTGCTTTGGCTAATCAAGGTTTTTATACTTCCTTGTAAATCTGATGATTTTTTTGTTCCATTTCTTTAAAGAATGTCATAGGAATTTCTATGGGAATTGCATTAAATTTATATATTGCTTTGGGTAATATGGCCATTTTGATTATATTTATTCTTCCTAACCACGAACAAGGAATATTTTTCCATCTTATTGTATCTTTTTTGATTTCCCTTAACAATGCTTTGTAGTTTTTGTTATATAGGTCCTTTACATTCTTTGTTATGTTTATTCCTAGGTATTTTATTTTTTTTGTTGCAATCGTGAAGAGGATTATTTTTTGAGTTCGTTTTCTAATATTTTATTGTTGGCATATAGAAAGGCTATGGACTTTTGTATGTTAATTTTGTATCCTGCGATCTTCCTGTATTGGTTTATTGTTTCTAGTAATCTTCTTGTAGAGTCTTTGGGGTTTTCAATGTATAGGATCATATCATCTGCAAAAAGTGATACCTTTACTTCTTCTTTTCTGATATGGATGCCTTTTACTTCTTTCTCTTGTCTGATTGATCTGGCCAGAACTTCTAGCACTATGTTAAATAAGAGTGGAGAGAGTGGTCAACCCTGTCTTGTTCCTGAATTAAGGTGGAAAGTCCTCAGTTTTATGCCATTTAATATGATGTTGGCTAATGGTTTATCATATATGGCCCTTATGATGTTGAGATATTTTCCTTCTATACCCATTTTTTTCAGTGTCTTAAACATAAAGTTGTGTTGTATTTTATCGAATGCCTTTTTTGCATCTATTGATAAGATCATGTGGTTTTTGTTCTTTGTTTTGTTGATATGGTGTATTACATTAACCGTTTTACATATGTTAACCCATCCTTGAGATTCTGGGATGAATCCCACTTGATCATGATGTATTATTTTTTTTAATATGTTGTTGTGTTCGATTTGCCAGTACTTTGTTTAGTATTTTAGCATCTGTATTCATTAGAGATATTGGTCTGTAGTTTTCTTTCTTTGTGCCATCCTTGCCAGGTTTTGGTATGAGGGTTATGTTGGCCTCATAAAATGTGTTTGCAAGTATTGCTCCTTCTTCAGTTCTTTGGAAGACTTTCAGTAGAATAGGAACCAAGTATTCTTTGAGCGTTTGATAGAATTCACTAGTATAGCCATCTGGGCCTGGACTTTTATTTTTGGAGAGGTTTTTAATGTTTTTTTCTATTACTTCTCTACTAATAGGTCTGTTTAGGCTTTCTGCTTTTTCTTGACTCAGTCTAGGAAGGTTGTATTGTTCTAGGAATTTGTCCATTTCTTCTAGGTTGTTGAATTTAGTGGCATAAAATTTTTCATAGTATTCTACAATAATTATTTGTATATCTACGATGTCTGTGGTGATTTCTCCTCTTTCATTTTGGATTTTGTTTATATGAGTTCTTTCTCTTTTTTCCTTGGTAAGTCTTGCCAGGGGTTTGTCAATTTTGTTGATCTTTTCAAAGAACCAGCTCCTTGTTCTATTAATTTTTTCTATAGTTTTTCTGTTCTCTATTTCATTTATTTCTGTTCTGATTTTTATTATCTCCTTTCTTCGGCTTGTTTTGGGTTGTCTTTGTTCTTTTTCCAGTTTCTTAACGTGTGAAGTTAAGTGGTTCACTTGGGCTCTCTCTTGTTTGTTCATATAGGCCTGAAGTGATATGAACTTCCCTCTTATCACTGCTTTTGCAGCATCCCATAGATTCTGATATGTCGTATTTTCATTTTCATTTGTCTGTATATATCTTTTGATGTCTGTGCTTATTTCTTCTTTGACCAATTCATTTTTTAAAAGTATGTTGTTTAGTTTCCACATTTTTGTGGTTTTTTTCCCTCTATTTTGCAGCTGAATTTTAGTTTCAAGGCTTTATTATCAGAAAATATGCTTGGTACAATTTTTATTTTTCTGAATTTGCTGATGTTATTTTTGTGGCCCAACATATGGTCAATTCTTGAGAATATTCCATGTACACTAGAGAAAAATGTATACTCTGTTGCTTTGGGATGAAGTGTCCTGTAGATGTCTATCATATCCAGGTGCTCTAGTGTTTTGTTTAAGGCCACTATATCTTTATTAATTTTCTGTTTGAATGACCGATCTAGAGCCATCAGCGGTGTATTGAGGTCTCCAAGTATGATTGTATTTTTGTCAGTTTTTGTTTTAAGTCAATAAGTAGCTGTCTTATATATTTTGGTGCTCCTTGGTTTGGTGCATATATATTAAAGATTGTTATGTCTTCTTGATTCAGCATCCCCTTAATCATTATGAAATGACCATTTTTGTCTCTGAGTACTTTTGCTGTCTTGTAGTCAGCATTATTAGATATGAGTATTGCTATGCCTGCTTTTTTTTTTTTTTTTTTTTTGGATGTTATTTGCTTGGAGTATTGTTTTCTAGGCTTTTACTTTAAATTTGTTTTTATCCTTGTTGCTTAGATGAGTTTCTTGTAGGCAGCATACAGTTGGATTTTCTTTTTTAATCCATTCTGCTACTCTGTGCCTTTTTATTGGTGTGTTTAATCCATTTACATTTAGTGTAATTATTGACACTTGTGAGTTCCCTATTGCCATTTTATAGATTGCTTTCTGTTAGTTTTGTATCTTGTTTGATTCTTCTCTTTTGTTTTTCTATCCTTTGTTTTGTGTTATTTTTTTTTTGTATTCCATACTTCTTTCCTCTGTTGCTACCTTTTTTAAGTCATTGTTTTTGTGGTGGTTTTTTCAAGGTGGTTACCATTAAGTAATGAAAAGGGTACTCACCATATTCATTGTAGTACCCTATCTTGCGAATATTTCTGGACTTCATTGTATTTTGCTACTGTTAATCTCTGTCCTCTCCCCTTTTTTTTTGCTTTTGTTGTCACAGTTTAAATTTGGTTTTATTGTGTTCTTGGTGGAGCTTTTACTTGTGGTTTTGTTTTGTTTTGTTATTTGGATCTGATTGGAAAACCCCCTTTAGTATTTCCCGGAGTGGGGGTTTTCTGATGATAAATTCCCTCATCTTTTCTGTATTTGTGAATGTTTTTATTTCTCCTTCATAATTGAAGGATAACTTTGATGGGTATAGTATTCTTGGCTGAAAGTTCCTCTCTTTCAGGACTTTAAATATTGGGGTCCACTCTCTTCTAGCTTGTTGAATTTCTGCTGAGAAATCTGATGATAATCTAATAGGCTTTCCTTTATATTTTGTATTCTTTTCCCTGGCTGCCTTGAGAATTTTTTCTTTGTTGTAGGTTTGTGCCATTTTCATTATGATATGCCTTGGAGTAGGTTTGTTGTGGTTAAGAAAACTCGGTGTTCTGTTTGCTTCTTGAATTTGAGGCTTTAGTTCTTTCCACAGGCTTGAGAAGTTCTCGTCTATTATTTGTTTGAATAAATTCTCCATTCCATTTTCTCTCTCTTCTCTCTCTGATATACCTATTATTCTTATGTTATTATTTTTGATAGAGTCAGACAATTCCTGTAGGGCTTTCTCATTTTTTTAAATTTTTGAGTCTCTCTCTTCTTCTCTCTGTTGTGCCTCAATTTACTTGTCTTCTATGTCACTAATCCTACCTTCTATTTGGCCTGTTCTATTAGCTAAGCTTGTTACCTCGTTTTTCAGTTCATGAATTGAGGTTTTCATCTCTGTTTGATTTGTTTTTATAGTTTCAGTTTTCTTGGTAATACATTCTGTGTGTTCATTGAGTTTTTTCTGAGCTCCCTACATTGCCTTTCTGTGTTTTCTTGTATGTCTCTGAGTATTTTTAGGATTTCTATTTTAAATTCTCTGTCATTTAGTTTCAAGGTTTCCAATATATTAAATTTTTTCTCCATAGATTTTTCCACATCTATCTGTGTTACTGCTCTTTCTTTTGTATCCATGATATTTGATTTTCTTTTTGTTAATGGCACCTGAGTGTGGTCTTGTTGATAGCACTAATGAGAATTAATAAAGAATAAAAAGTAGAAAAAAATGAAAAAAAATAAAATTTGGAAAAAAACACACAAAAAACCCAATAATAATTTATTATTTCCCTCCCCTTTTCTTTCTTCTCTTACCCTCCTCTTCCCTTCTCCTTAGGAAAATATCATGATAAACTGTGAATTATATTATGCTAAATGGAACAAAAACTGCCTATAACGAAGGGCCTGTGTTGGGGGAAACTGTTCAAGGGGCAAAAAAGGAAGTAGGTACCCACAAAATGCAAAAAAGGAAAAAACTTGGGTCAAGTATAAAATGATTTGCTTGTAAGTGATGGTTGACTAAGAGATATGATGAGAGGGATAAGAGAGAAACCAGAAAAAGGGGGAAAAAACAAACTATTGTATTAGGTGGAGCAAAGACTACATAAAATGGAGATCCTGGGTTGGGAGGAATGCTAATGAGTTAAAAACCGAAGTAAAAAGCACCCAAAGTGCCACAAAAAAAACAAAAAAAACTTAAGTCCCAAATTAAATAATTTGTTTGTGATTGAGGATTGAATGAGAGGAAAATTAAAGGGAGAAAAGAAGAAACTAATAGAAAGAGAGAAACAAGAAAAAAGGGAAAAGAAAAGGAAGAAAAAAGAAGAAAAAACAAAGAGAGAGAGAGAGAGAGAGAGTTAAGGGTTTTGGAGTGTAACCCTCATGGAAAGTAAGGAAGAAGAAAAGAAATAAAATGAAACACTTATGGGTAGTGTAGTTCAAGAAAAGGAAAGAGTTAGACAGGCAGAGAATAAAAGGACCAAGGTGGATGAAATAGAAATAATACTAATAAAGGCAAGAAGATGAAAGAAACAAACAAACAAACAAAATAGTAGAACAAATTATAAAGTCTGTGGATTTTTCTTGAATTTCAGAGATTAACTTCTTCTTCCTTTTTCTTTGCTCTCCCTCTCCTGGTTGGTGACTCTGTACCCCAGGCTCTGCCCCTGTGGCACGCTTAGATAGGGATTTGGAGTTGATGAGACTCTACGGCAATGTCATATATTTGGCTTCAGTCTCGTTGGTAATCAAGGCTTGTTAGCGTTTGCAGGCTCCAACAATGAGGGAGTCCATTTTCCCCGAGCCTCTCTCCTAGTCTCTCCTTCCTGGATTAGCAGCCTGATGATCCAGCTATGAGGCTGCCACTGCCGCTGCCTCTGCCTTTGCCTTCAGGGTGTGGAACTCTCGGATGCTCCAAGGATAGATTTTTCTGTGTCTGGTTGATGAACTTGTTGAAATTTTGGGGAGATTTTTCGGTCTGTGTCCTCACGGCGCCATTTCTATGATGTCTGTATGAATTTTTATATTGTAGTTGGGTATTATCTGTTGTCTGCTTATGTGTGCAGAGTGGAGCAAAAGCAGGTTTACAGTTGAAAGTATACAAAGCAGTTTATTCTTGTATTATTATTTATTATTGTATTAGTTTCTATACAAACAACTGTAAAGCTACTTTTGCCACATCCTGTATTTTTCACATCTCTTTCTGGTACATACATTTATTTTTATTTATTAAAATGTAGCAATTGTTCCCATATATAAAATACTACTTAGCAGTTTGTTAAGTTTTGTTATTTTTGTTGTTGTTATTGTTGTTTTATTGTTGTGTTTATATTATCATGTGTAGTTAATTTTTACAACATTTTTCCTTCTTTCTGGCTAACAAAAATTGGATTTGAAATAAAAGTAGTAAACAGTCATGTATTCACCTCAGATTTTTGGCCATAATTAGTTTTAGCAAATAAAACAATCCTGTTTCTCTCTCTTTATTAATTTCCCAGTATTCCTTGCAGCTAATGCAGCAAAAGATCCTGTTAATCTAGAAATAAAAGGCCTCTCAAAGTAAGAGGAAACAAGCATTCATAGGAGATCAAAGGATATCTATTTGGGAAGCATTGATTCAGACAGAAGCTCAAATAATGTTTTGATTAGGAGACAAGGCAATGGGTATTTATGAGAAAGGGAAGGGCAACAATTACATCAGTAGAAGTAAAGCAATTTCATTAATGTAGATAATATAACGTAGTGATGTTTATTTTAAAGAATGTTTCTAATTTTTAGTCTGGTATCCATCAGTCCTGTAATCATGATATTTACTTTCTTGTTATCCTTGCAAACAGTTCTTTGAGACACAATATTGCTTTAGGCCAGTCCAAAGCTTATTTTGCCCTGTTTTTAACATTCCAAAGAGTTGACACATAAGACACACCATCAGTTCCTGTAGCATGACAGATCTGGCTTCTTTTTAAGGTGGCTCCATTTATTAATTATTATTATTATTATTATTATTATTATTTCTGACAGATCCAAGTTAAGCCAATAATATCTAAGCAGAAGTTTTCTAAGGAGGTTTCTGAGAAGGCAATTAATATTGTTTTTAATTAAACTATTTCTTAATATTAGTCATACTTAATGGTGGGCTTGTCCTTGGGACAAAATTAGTAAAAAGGGACAGATGTGGCTAGAATATCCCCATAGTTCCTGGCCTCTTCCATGCTTCTGCCTTCTTTGAATGTAGATCTCATGCAACAGTCATCTTTTGACAAGAAATAAGAATAAAAGCTAATACACTAATTATGGCAAACAGAAATAGAAAGGGTCTGTTTGTCTAATGACATTGTTGAGCAGTGAGGCAAAGTGTGGGAACATTCTGTGACTGCCAAGGAATGAAGAATGGCATCATTTATATTACTTTCAATACTTCTAATAAGATCATTAATGATATCTCAGATAAAACTTTTTCTTTCAGTGTATAATTGTGATAACATATGGTACATAAATAGAATCTTAAAAATGATTTCAAGGGAAAAATTTGAATTGTATCTTGTCTGTATTTTTTATTACTTTAAGAGATTTTCCTGAAAAATTGGCTGAATACAACCTTTTAGAAATTTCAAGATGGTTTGGCTATTGTCTACTCATTGCTAGATCCATGAAAGTCACTTAATTTAAATGGTGACACATGATTTTAAAGAATGGTTCTCAAACATAGAGAGCATTGGTTCTCAACTGAGAGCATCTTTGCAAATGGCTATGCTTGGAGGCATTTTTAGTTGTCACACTGGAGGGCATGCTATTTGTATATAGTGTGTAGAGGCAACAGATGCTGCCAAACATAAACATTGTATAATGTACAGGATTGTATAAGGCACAAGACTCCTGACCCCACTACCAACAAAGAATTATCCTGTCCAAATGTCAATAATGCCAAAGTATTTGCAGAGGATTTGGAATGCATTCATTAGGAATGTTAAGGGTCTTAAAAAGTATTTTCCTTAAATAAACTTTTTTCTTATTATTAGTCATACTTAATGATAGGATTCTTCTTGTTACAAAGCTAGTATCAAATTTCAGTTCTCTTGACAGTGCTTTAATTGAAATGATATTCATTAAAACAAGCTTTGGTTACATGGCTTTAGATGAAAGCAAAATATTAACCTGTAGAACTACTCATGGTAAAAATCTGAGATAACATACATAAAGAGACAGACCATCCTGATGTTGTAAAGGGCCTCCATTCTACTGACTAATGAAGAACTAATGTTATTATTTTTATAACTTTATCCCTTCAAATTCTTATGATTCAATAATAAAAAGTAAAAGTTAAAACATTTTTCATACTTTGTATCTATTGCCATAAATATGTTCTGTTAGTTAGGTGGTTAGTAATAGCTTACTTTTAGTCCATAAAACTAGAGGAGCTATCATAATTTAATGCAGATCTGGGATTAGAACCCCAAGGGTGAGAGTCAAGTGTGTTGTTTATTTTGTAGTGCTGACTAAAATACACATGTTTTTCACAATTGAAATTTTCTATCCTATTTATTTCGTGCTTTTGATGGCTTCTGGAACAACAAAATATTCTATTTTGGTCTCCCTAAAAATGTTATGGTACCATACAGAGTATAAATGCATTTTCATAAGGAGCTGGGTTCCATTCCCCATTCATTATTTTAGGACCCTTAAGCCAGTCTCTCAGAATTTTGTATAATAGAGATTTCAATAAAGACTAAATGAGATTCTAAGACAAAAATGCTTCACCTCCTATCTGGCACAGAATTAGGTTCACAAGAATGCTCACTTGTCCCTTTCTCTGCTTTGGTATTCTTTCTCAGAAGTGCTTGTGATGATTCATGGATCGTGGTGATGTCTTAAAACCTACCTTGTTTGGACTAAGCAACATCTGTTTCAGAAGAGAGAATAGATCCCTGATGTCCTCTTTTGAATCTATCAGTTTTATGTTATTGATTTTGAATATTCTGCTTATTAGACACAGACAATTTTCTTTTACTTGTCTGGACATGCTTTGAATTAAGCAATGCATTAAGAGAAACAGGCTTACTTTAAACAATAAGTTGGAATCCTAAAACTTGAACTGATATTTAAACCGAAGGGTGAATAAAATCTTTTAAACTCCAAAGGGTCTTTTCTTTATCATCAGTTGAAAGCATAACTGTTTCCCTGCTTTATATTCATAAGAAAAGATGAAATTTACTATTATTAAGTCCATTGGAATCCCTTCAGAAAAGATTTCTTTGTATTGTTGACTTCTGGGCTAATTTGTCCTTCAAACAGAGATGGAGTTAAATAGGTTACTTAGGAAGGTGTCTGCCATTTTAGGTTGCAACCTACTGCTTTGCTTTTCACTGGAAGCCGTGCAAAGCAGTATGTGGCAGGGAGAATTGAGAGCCGTCCAGCCAGCATTAACCAGCTTCATGATCTTGTACTATGCCTGCTTCTTTGCTGAGGATGCTTTTGTTACCAAGAAAGAACACAGCTGAGAAATGTAGGTAATCAACGTCTGACTGACAGCAGATGTGAATCTTTTCTAAAAGGTACATAGCAACAAACCTTTAAATAGATTCCTGACGTTCTTAAATTAAGAACAAGAATTCCTATTTTATCTTTTCTGTAGTCCTATTCCTCTGTGATTCAAAAGTTAACTCATCTTATCCTCTGTTTAAGTCTTAGCCAGTAAAGAATAAAATCTCTCTAACATATACAGGGCTTTGAAAGGTTCTAACCTTATTTCACAGCACCAGCTTGGGAAGTTTCCTCAGATATTTTTTTTAGGACTATAAACCATTTTCTTCCCCTTAAGGTGAATGATTTTAAAGTTAATATGTATGTATTTCTGCTGTAAACAGGTGCGATCTTTGAATGAAACTAGGTGGGAAGAAAGCTTGGAGATTTATCTAGATTAAATTCATATCTGCTTTCAGATTTAAAATGACCCAATATATTCATTTTCAATTTCAGAATCACCTTCTTTGTTTGCAGTGATGTGGATTAGAGACTGCATACCCTGAGATTTTCTTCTTCCTTTTTGAGTATGCAAGTGACATTTTCCTGTTCATCTGAAGAACGAAGTAAACCCGATTAGATTTGTTCTCCATCTGGGAGCAGGAAATTAACTTTGAAAATGATTTAAATCTCTTGCCTGGGGAGGAACTTTTACTGCCCCGAGTTCAATAGTTCAATTTGACAGAAGCCTCTGCCAGATTTCTAATACATAGTTGTGTTTAAAAAGAGAATGAAAATTAGGCTGCTTTAAATTTTTATTAACTGAATTCTTAGACTAAATTTGGAGATTGTTAGATTGAAAAAGTTGGGCCAGTAAGCCTTTTAAGTAGACATATATTACTAGCTTTTTTCTTGCTTTCTTTCTTTTTATTTTTTATTCCATGAGAGGAGGGGAGACAGAGACAGACTCCCACATGTGCCCCAACTGGGATCCACCTGGAAAGCCCAGTAGGAGGCAATGCTCTGTCCACCTGGGACTTTGCTCTATTGCTCAGCAACCAAGCTCTTCTTAGCACCTGAGGTGGAGACCATGAAACCATCATCATTACCCAGGGAAACCCATTTCAATTGAACTATGGCTGCAGGAGAGAAAGAAAGAGAGAAAAAGAGGAAGAAAGAGAGAGAGGTGAGAGGGGACAGAATGGAGAAACAGATGGGCACTTCTCCTGTGTACCTGATTGGGAATTGAACCTGGGACATCCACATGCCAGGCCAACGCTCTACCACTGAGCCAACTGACCAGGGCATATATTACTAGTTTCAAAGGAGAAGAAATACAAGCTTTTATATATTGAGAGAAAATATTCAGGTATGACTATTATTCCTCATAATTTCTTCTTATGCTGTAAGCATAAATAAGAACAGGACGTGCAAGCCAGAATGTATAAAAACATGTTCAGTTTTAATTTTGGTAATCAAATAAAACAACAAAGTTATCCTGAAATATTTTTATTGATATACATAATTGTGCTGAAAGGTAAGTAGTCAAAGACAGTAAGATGTTCACACAAATAATTTTATTTTGAATTTTTATATGAACACATATTCCAATTTTAGATTTTTTTTCACTTTCTTTATATGCACATATCCATAATTAACGTTGGTGATGACAATTCCTTGTGACTCTTTGTCCCACCCTCACACATTTCTATTTATATACCTTATTCTCTGTAACTGGGTTTTTATCATCTGGGACTCTTTGTCCCATTTCCTAGGGGTAAGAGTCCTACTTTTTCCTTCATTCATTCACACTCATACCATTTTCCTCCCAATCAAGAAGTTCTTGTTCGGTATGGGTCCAGCAAAAAATAATATAGGTTAAGTTAGATTGTGATAGCAAATGATTCTCAATTTTGTCCTTTTTTTGTCTGTGCTCCTACTATATGTTCATTGGGCATTGGGTGTTGTTGATTATAGTTTTGCTTTATGCCATTTTCACTCAGAGACCCAGTGTGATGGTCAATTTTTACTGGAATGTTATCAAATTTATAGCAGAGAAGAAGATCAGAGGGTTTTTAAAATTTTTACTTTTTTTTTTGTTTTTGTGAGAGACAGACAAAGAAAGAGAGATGGATGGACAGAAACAGGGAGAGAGATAAAAAGCATCAACTCATAGTTGCAGCACCTTAGTTGTTGATTGATTGCTTTCTTATATGTGCCTTGACTAGGGGGGCTCCAGCCCAGCCAGTGACCTTGGGCTCAAGCCAGTGATCATGGGGTCATGTCTATAATCCCATGCTCAAGCATGTGACCTCATGCTCAGGCTGGTGAGCCCACATTCAAGCTGGTAACCTCAAGATTTCGAACTGGAGCCCTCAGTGCCCCAGGCCAACACTCTCTACACTGGACCACTACCTGGTCAAGCATGAGCAGAGCTGTTTTTAAATTTTCTGAAAATCATACATTATTTCCTCTCATATTTAATTGACCAAATCTAATGTCTATAGCGCAGGGAATATAATTCTCGCATAAGGAGTGGTTTGTCAGGGAAGGATCTCAGATATTTGAAATAAACACAAATAAAATATATTTTACATGACCCAGTACATACATGCACACATAAGCTCGTACAAGAACATAGTAGGTGGTCAATAAATATATGTTGAATGGATAAATGAATGAATATATTCATTGACAAAACATTACTATATGATATACTCTGATATTTATATTTTATTTTATTCTTTGGAATTGAGTTTTATTTCATTTCATAAACTCTTAATCATGACCCACCAAATTGATTTCATGACCTGCCATTTAGAAACACTGATTAACAAATGTTAGACTTTGAAAACAATCTTATTTTTAGTTATTGATTCTGTTCTTTTCCCTGTGAAAACATAATAAACATTTAACATCTTCTAGGTGTTAGGCATATTGTAGCATTGGTGAAATATATGAAATAATGATAAAGAGTTTAATTAGACATCTACCATGCCCAACGTTAATACCTACACAACTAATATATAAAATAAATATATGGAGTCGGCTCTTATAAGAGAGGTATGGGAAAACCGGTAATAGTTTCTCCCAAGAAAGTTATGCTTAAATTAAGTCATGCTAATGAATAATAGGTTTTTGAAATGTAAGAAATGCCCCCATAGAAAAATTCTCAATAGCATGAAAGTTTATGGTGAGTTTAAAGAAGGTTTAAGAGAATAGTAGAAATATTGATGGGCTCATATATGACTTGGAAAAAAGCAAGAAACATACAAAGTTAAGCCTAGCTAACTAGCTGTTTGTGACATAAAAAATACTTGGGCATTCCAGCAGGCAAAATAATCATTCATACACAGAGGTGCTATGTTAATTTATACAGTATATAAACATTTGATTATCTATAGGTATATACCTTTATTTATTATTGACAGATAATTTACATTAGTTTATAATTGTTTTACACAATTGTAGAAGTACTCATATATAATTATATATATACATAATAACATAGCTGAAGAATCAAAGATTCTATTTTTTGCTTAATTTTATGCTATTAAGGACACAAAATTTTCCACGGTGTGATTTTATAAATTCACTTTAGAACCTCCCACCAAAGTGCCTAACATTTACATGGAAATTTTATCTATTCCGTGGAGAATTTCTAACTGGAAACTTGGAATATACAGATTAACGAGATTTTGTGGTGAATACATACATATGTATGTATTCACCACAAAAGTTACAGGGAATTTGCAAAAATCATGAAGTTCTGAAAATCCGAGTAGAGCTGAAGAGTGTTGGCACTGATGGGTAGAACAGACAGCACCAAAACAAAGACATAATTCTCAAGTATATTAAGGTGCGTTATACCGTTAAACAGTAATTATTCTGGTAGTTGATAAGAATAGAACATGTTATAATGGGTTGAGGCTGCACCAAGAAGTGTTTTATTAAGTAGTAAGGGAAAGGCAATAGAAACTTCCAGAAAAGTGCCTTTTCATACCCATTGGAGATATTCAAGGAACAACATCACTGATATCTTAGAGTCTGTCTTTCTGACAAAGCAGAAGAGCTACCTCATCTATAAACCTCTCTGTACTTCTGGACTTTTTATTTCACTTTTTTGTAGTATTGGTAACTTAATAAAACTATTGGCTAGGAACCTTATATTATCACACTTTAATTAAAGCAAGATAATATGCATGAAGGTCCTTTGTAAACTATAAAAAAAAACTATAACAAAAGTATAAGAAAATACAATGAAATACTATTATGATCATATTATAACACAGTATACTGGGCTGATGCAATACTGTTCATCGGTGGTGGGTTTCTGGGGCCCCTGGGACTATTTCAGGTGGCATGTGAGGCCCAAAGACTTTTATTATGATATGAAGATGTTAGTGCCCTTTCCCACTGTGCTGACCCTTGCACTGAGGGTGCAAAACAATAGTGGAGAAAAATGCCTGACCCGTTAGCATGAACCAAGGCAGTGGCACAAAACTGTACTAGTAGTCATTGTGGTTTTCACTACCATGCACTTGCAGTAAAAATAAAATAATAAAAAGCCAGTTTCCCTTAGGGAATGCCTTGATAAAGCAGTAAATGCTATTAATTTTATTAAATATTGATGCTTAAGTACATGTCTTTTTAATATTCTGCACGATAACATGGGGTGGAGGGGTCTCCTACAGCATGTCTGCTGCACACTGAAGGTTCTGGTTTGTCTTGAGGAAAAAGCATTGTGCTGGGAGTCGAACTAGTTTCTTTTGTAATTGAGCTTACAAACTATCCTATTGAGATTTAGGGCTGGCCTTTTCTCAAAAATGAATGAAGTGGGACTACCACTTCAAGAAAAATAACTCACAATATGTTTGACAGCAAACGTATTTGAGCTTTAAAGTGAAAATTAGAATTCTTTTTAAAGCTTGCATTTGTCACCGTGAGCTTGATTTCCAATTTTTACTGACTTTTCTGATGAGCTCCGGAATAATATTAATGAATATGATTTTTTTGATATTGCGTATTAAAATGTCAATATTGGGAAGCTCTGCATAAGTCAGTGAAACAATATTTTCCAAATGACAAACACAATGAATAAAAAATCCATTTAACCTATAAGATAGGCCAAAGATTTTAATATAACAGTACAAAAAGGTAGTTGATGTGGTTTCTTAAAGGACAGTTTCAAAGTTGGACCTGAAACTATCACTTGTCATGTTTTGGTGACTAATAAAAAAAATATCTACAATCATGGAAGAGGTTGTTAAAATACTTCTTCCAACTACTTATCTGCACATGGCCATATTTTCATCATATACTTCAACCCAAAAAATATACTGTATAACAACAGAATCATTGCAAAAGCAAATTAAGATGGTCCATTATGGAGGACATTTGTAAAAACAATATAGTTCTTTTTATTGCATTTGTTTGTCTTGGAATATTTAGTTATTGTTTACAAATAATATGTTTGGATGTGACTATGTTATGGGTTTATTACTGTTATTTTTATACAGTGGTACCTTGAGATATAAACAGACCAATATACAATTATTTTTTAAGATATGAGCTACGACTTGGTACGTACTTTTGTTCGGGATCCGAGTGAAATTCCGAGATACGAGTTGTGATTCAGGACGCTGCCGCTAGTTGGCGCATGGGTCCAGTATTGGCAGTTGGATATACGAGTCGACTGACTTTCGAGGTCGGTTACAGAATGAATTAAATTTGTAAATCAAGGTACCACTGAATTAATAAATAAAAATATTTCTATTTTAACTATAAATACCATAAACATCAATTAATGTTATATCAATGAATGCTCTTTGGTCTATTCAGTCATTTTTAAGACTATCAAGGAGTCCTGAGACCAAATGTTTGTGAATCACTGATACAAGAAACTGTTAAAACACATTTCTAACAGTATTCCATTATTTAATACAATTCAGACTTTTACTTTAGTGTTCTTACCATTCTCTAGTCTTTATATTCACCATTCAGATAAGATAGTCTCCTTCAACTTCTTGTGGTTTTAGAATCATGACAATCCCAAGGACCATGGTATTTCTCATTGTGTTCCACATTAGGTTCATATTTCTTTTCTTCCAGAATTATGTGGTAAATCAGAAGTCACGTGTGTGATATGCTGGTAAGCCCTCTGGGGTCAGGAGAGGCAGAGAAAGCGATGATTGGAAGCATTGGCCAAAGCCTTTAAGTTACCAACTGAGTAACCACACAGAGAGGCAGTTGGGATGAGATGCAAACAATGGCTGACACTGGCCCCAGCACATCCTTGTCCCATGACACAATTCATGATGAGTGATTTCTGTCTTTCATATTTAAATAAAGACACTTCCATCTTTTCCTATTTTTATTAAGACCTTATCTATGGTGATCATCCAGAACAGATCTGACAATTGTCAAAAATTATATTCTGGGCCCTGGCCAGTTGGCTCAGTGGTAGAGCGTCGGCCTGGCGTGCAGAAGTCCCGGGTTCGATTCCCGGCCTGGGCACACAGGAGAAGCGCCCATCTGCTTCTCCACCCCTCCCCCTCTCCTTCCTCTCTGTCTCTCTCTTCCCCTCCGGCAGCAAGGCTCCATTGGAGCAAGGATGGCCCCGGCACTGGGGATGGCTCCTTGGCCTCTGCCCCAGGCGCTAGAGTGGCTCTGGTTGCAGCAGAGTGACGCCCCGGAGGGGCAGAGCATCGCCCCCTGGTGGGCAGAGCGTCGCCCCCTGATGGGCGTGCCGGGTGGATCCCCGTCAGGCGCATGCGGGAGTCTGACTGTCTCTCCCCGTTTCCAGCTTCAGAAAAAAAAAAAAAAAATTAGATTCTGGTTCTTTTTTTTTTTTTTTTTTGGCCTCTCATTTTCCAGCAGTCAGACATCTAGACCCCTAGTGTGGTGTGGAGATACCTAGTGTTACACGAAGCTGTAAAAGGTACCAGATGTTCTCTGCTCTGGAAAGCCCATAGATTTACACTGAATGCACTTTGAATTTTAAATTTACTATTATCCGAATAGTTGTATCAGTGAGGACCTTAAAGAGGAACAGTTTGCCTTGCTCCTCAAAGCATGTTTCTTGGACTGCAGCTTCCACAACCCTTGGGAGCTTGTTAGAAATGCGGACTCTCAGGCCTCACCCTTGGTCTTCATCAAAATCTTAATTTTAACAAGAGTTCCAGATTATCCTTAAGGATGTAAGGTTTATGAACACTGGTTTATGGTCTTTTCAGCACTGGTGGTCTCAGCTTGCTGCCTCACTGGCAAATGCTTACTCTTTAAATAGGACTTTCATCAAATGTGTGATGTTTCAGGATATTAGTCAAAATATTTCATCTACCTTGTTTCTTAGGTTTTTTCTTAATGTTATTTTTCCCTAATTAATTGAAATTAAGTCTTTTCAAATGCTGGACTGTTTCTATGTAATATTATAATCTATTTTCTTTAAAACTCTTCTCTTTTGAAGCATCAGGTTCATCATTTCAGTTCTTATTAGACTTATTTCCTGAAAATTTTGATGTATAAATACTTTGCTCTGTGGAATGATTATCAGAGTTGGTGCATATTTTTTTTTGTCTTTGTTTATTTGGAGATTCAGTTTTATGTGTCACTAAATTAGTAAAGTGTTAGAATGCTGGACCTCTGAATTCTGTGAATCACGCCAGCCCCTGGCTGTGAAGGATAACATAATTTCCTATAATCTCGTTCAAGAGCCTGACAGAGAAATTGGATATTTTTTGGAACAGGAATGCATATAAAGTACACTAACACATTTATAGAAGTTTATAGAAGTCCCTCTAAGGCAGCTGATCTCACCCTGACTGCTCTTTAAAATTATCCAGAAGCTTTTAAGAAACTCTAGGACTGGGTCTCCACCTCAGAGACTCTGGTTTAATTGATACAGTGTTATTGCAATGTGCCAGTACTTTTTAAAACTCTCCAAGTGGTACAAATCAGGAACTGAGAGTCACTGCTTTATGGAATGGCAAGCCAAGAATAAATACATCTTGGGCAGGCGCCTTACAGCATCCTGTTTCCTAAGAGGTCTACTTATCCTGTACATTAGTATTGTGATTGAATTTGTCAGCTGGGTCCATCAAATTTAATTCTGTATCTTTAAGAATTACTGAAATATTTGTCTTTAACTTGCCTCTATGAGGACTGGACAAAGATCAAGAGCATAGACTATGATATTAATCATATAAAGTTTAATAAATAGCTAATTTAAAGTTTATATGCATCAAACTAAAAAGACTGTCAGAACAAATACATATGGCAATTTCCTCAAACATGTTCTCCCACTAAAACAGAGCATAAATACAAGTCTCAGTTGAGCCTAAAGACATAAACACATACTAGCCTAATATAACCTGCAGTTATTTAAAGTTTTATTTTTCTTAAAATTTCATGTCAGCTCTTCATTCTATTTTATAAGTACATTGCATAATAATAAATTTAATATATGATGAAATATATTAATTAATATATAATTCAAATATATTTGAATAAAATATATTTGGATATTTTAATATTAATATTTTAAAATTTCCTTCAGAAAGTTTCCATTGGGAAACTTTTTATCATCAACATCCTCAGGTTAAGCTGAGGGATAATAGATTAAACTTTGCAGATTAATTTTCTATATATTTGTTAAAAGTATAAACATTTAGAGATAGGGTATTAGCTGTCAGAACACAGTACCACAGACTGGATGACTTGAGCAACAGAAATCTATATTCTCAAAGTTCTGCAGGCTGGAAATCCAAGAGCAGTGTGCCAGTCTGGTTAGTTTTTGGTGAGAGTTCTATGTGTGGGTTGCCAATGGGCAGTGACTTTTCTCTGTGCACTCATGGCCTTTCCTTGGTGAGAGAAAGAGGGAGAGAGCAGAGAGCTCTCTGGTGTCTCTTGTATCAGGTCATTAATCCTCTTGGATAAGGCCCCACCTTTATGACAATACTTAACCTTTATTATTTTGGTAGAAGTCCAATTGCCTTTGCTTCACCTTTTCTGGTGTTCCTTATCTATGGCTAATCTAAATTTTTCAGAATGACTTGCATCTTTCTCAAATCCGTTGTATAGAAGCACCACGCCAGCTGCAGTACAGAGGACATGTTTGCCCTTTCCAGCAAGTTCTGGTGCTGCTGGTTTGGACTGCACACCCCAAGACCTGGTTCTTCTGGCTAGCATATGACTTCATAAAACCTTTCTTTTGAAAAAGCTTTCAGCCACAAAGGTTTTCATTTAGCAAAACCAAACAAAATGGCTAAAGTGACCATATTTCAACCAACTCTAAAGAAATTTTGAGATTGTTGACCTCATACAAACAAAATTCTCATAACATCACCTACCTGGTCTATTCTGTAATTTCTCTTGCACATGTGTAGAGACAAAAAGAGTCAAAAATTTCCCCCCCTCAAATCTATTCAAATAAATAGTTTGGGAAGATGACTCAGGTTTATTGTCACTTAAGACAATATGAGGGACTATCTTAGATTGAGAAGCAAAAGCAGGGAGGGAACTCAATCTAACTCTTTTAGACTTTGGTGGATTAAGCAGCTAAGAATGACCAAGGCAATGGGGGAGGTTCTCCTCAGAGTATGGTTTGCAACTATTGGTTGTTTTATAGACAAGTTTCTTGGATATGGTTGTTGAAAATAAGGGAAAAGATTTTCCTCTTCTTCCTTTTTTTTTCTTAGAGCCTTTACTTAAAAAAAAAAACACAAAAAAACAAACAAAAATAAAACAAAAAAAAAACTTAGCAAGTACTGTCTCCTCTCTTTACAATGTATATAATCCTTTAGAAAACTTAGTAGGTCACTTGTAGCTTTAAGACCCAAGAATGTCTTTTCCAAAGATCTAGGAGACTTATATTTGAAATGTAAACATCAAGGGAGTTAACACCCCTGTCTCTCAGTTTCCATAGTGGGGTAGGAGCCTATCTTTGGTGGGTGCATACCTCCAAGTTGCAAAACTATATCTTCTCATAAAGAAATAAGGAGTTTGGTTTTTCTCTGGATAAAGCCAATTAATACATATGGTCACTCCAATTACCTGGTAAAATTAAGAAGAACCATGTGTTACAAATGGTGCTATCAAGTCCTTTTACTTGGAGACTAGTTATTGTTGATCTTGAAATCATATACTTAATTATATCGGCTTAGCCATACCAAAGAATAGGATTTCTATCAGTCTTTGCAATCTCTTAGCCGATTGCCTGGAATGCACATCCCATTCTGTTCTAATGCTAAGAAAACACTAATAAAGTGTTTTCATTTTTCTACTACCTTCGTGGAGAGGACTTCTGGACTGATAGAAGATTTTGCTTTTAATATATTTCCTCAACACTGGTTCGCCAGAACTCTTTCTCCTAAACATATTGATGCCAGACTGGTTACTTTCTTGGCAATGCTATTTAGTTTTCCCAGGTTCCATCTGAAATTGCTCAAATGTGGTCTGAAAAGCTACCATTTCCCTTCTACATTTCATTGCTCTTGCCATATCGACTTCTCTTTGCTACTAGGAAATCTGTGCAAACCCAGGGACCTTCGGAGGTTCTACATTTCAGTTGAAATGTGTGTTGCAAGTGCCCTCTGTGAAATCCCATCTTCTCAATATTCCTCAATTAGAAGGTATTTTTAAACCTCCTTAATTTTAGTTAGAAAAAGAATAATTTCTAAAGTTCTCTGACTTCAATTTTAAGGGGTAAATGTTAATTGCTAATCTTGGGTGGAATTTTAACTAAGATTGCTGACCTTTACTCTATTAATATTAACACTGATAGGATCAATTTAACATATTAACAAATGGAAGGAAGGTACACATATTCCAAATAAGAGTCATGGTCAATAAAATATAGATTTACAAGAATCAAGGGTAATTTAAGCCAGAGCCCTTTTTACCTCCAAAAGCCTTCCTCGAAACAGACTTTCAGTTGTACTTTTCAGACAAAGTATATACAAAAAAAAAAAAAAAAAAAAAAAGAAATATTTTAAAGCTATTATTACTGAGATCCAGTCATAAAAAATACATTGGTGTTTGCTAGAGCTTTAAGAGGGAAGGGGATAGTTAGCTTGGACCAAAAGAGCTCAATGCAGCATGTGAAACAGCATTTTGAAGGTCATTTGCACATAAATGAAGACCTTGCTTCTCCACTGCTGCCTGTTAAAAGTTTGAAACATGCAGCAGTAGGGGCATGAGAGTCTGATTATGCCCTTAGACGGCCTGTTAAAGCAAGTAGTCCATCTTCTTTTCTGTGTGGGGCTGTTTATGTTCAGTCAGGTGAAAGGATTTTCTCTACCTCTATGATCACTGCTATGAAATCAGCTTAGAGAAAAAAGTAGTTGTGTGTGTTAAATACTTCAGCCCAGCACAAAACAAATCCAAGTCAAAATCATAACAAACGCTAACCAGCCCCACATATCTAGCTTTAATACGCGTGACAATTCACTTAAATTCAATTTATTGGGTATTTTATTAAATACCTACCATATGCCTTTGCCAAGATGTAGCCCCTGTCCTTCAAAGAGTACAGTTTCAAACAGAATTAATATTGCTATGGAGCTAAAGGGGGTTAATTTGCCTACACATATCAAAGCCCAATAAAACACACACAGGAATTTGCAGCAAAGAAAATAGAGGTTTATTTAATGGAATAACACCACGCCTGGAGACACAAGTAAACTAGTATCTAAAATCTGGCTTCCTGATGGCTGCTAAGGAATAGATTATATATGAGAAAATCATTAATCAAGGTGACTAATGGAGTTGGGGTCTTGGCCTCTACTGATTGGTTAGGGCCAGATAGAGAGTGTGTCAGGTCCTGATGTCAGCCATGGCATCGTTCCTTTTAGTTTAGTGAGGGTGTGTTGGGCAGGGTCATTCCGCTTTCACGGGCCTGGGGCTCAAACACAGCTGAGGTCAAGACATTACTTCAGTTTGACAGAAACTCTGTTATCTTCATCAACAGACCTGAGACTTCTTCATAAGGCATTTTTTTTTTTACCAGAACTTGATATCTTAAGGGCTTAATGATTAAGGAAATGGATCTGCAGTGTGTACAAAGATAGAAGGGTCTGGTGGAAAAGAGGCAAGTAAGTCATGATGCTATTAGACTGGACAAGGCAAATTTGAATGGAAGGAAAGGTCATATCAAGGGAATGACGTTTCTGTGCAGTTACAGAATGAACTGAGCAAAAATCCAGAAATAACTGTCCAACATTTCTTTGTGTAAAAAGTAAGGATTTACATTTTTTTCCTTTGGGTGGGAAATGGCTTACATTTCCATGGTGGCTTTCTTTTTTTTTTTTTTTTTTTTTTGCCATGGTGGCTTTCTTTTTGTTCCTCTATTGTTCTAAATAATTTATTGTCTATAGCATTTTATAGCTCTCTGATAAGTACCCTCTTCCTTTATGAAAAAATATGGGTGATCTGGTTCCTTTCAAAGCAGAAGCTGAGGTTGATTCTTGAAAGGTAAGGATAATGTCACAGCCCTGAGTCACCTAAGAGAAGAAAAGTTCAAGACAGAAATGCGAAATGTCCACTCCAATCTCTTTTGTTCTGTTTATTAAGGAAAAAGGAGGCTATGGAGATGGAGATGAACTCGGCAAGTTTAGGGGGCTATTGTATAAAATGTCTTAACTTTGAACGGGGCTCTCAATTAGTGATACCATTTTCCCTTTCTAGGTCAGGCTTACCTCTGATGGATACCATGCAGTCAAAAAATGTCCTGATTCTTTGAGCCAATCAAACTACCTCTTCAGTACATTATTCAAGGATCTAAGGAACCATAGCTGCAGGGTGAATAAATGGGTCCTGATACTTGTTAAAATCTTCATTAAAGATATACTAAACAAAGTTAGAGTAAAAGCAAATATAAAAGAAAAATTGTATCGGGTCAGTTAAATAGGCAAGGAAGACTTTATTCAAGACTATTGCAATAGAGAACAAAGATTAAACTCAATTCCTCTGAATCAAAAAATGGGTGAATTTTTAAGTGCAGGGAAGGTTGGTAAATGTGATTAAGCAGTCTGTATTTGCTAATTGTCACTTATTGAACTTAGATTATTACTCTCCCGCAGAGACGAGGAGAGAGGAGCCCTATCTTCTTCCATAATTATATTTCAAAAGGATAACCCCCAGGTCCTTGAGAAAGATATTTCTAAGCTGTAGAATATTTATATCTCAAAGGGGCAAAGACAAAATCTACAATTGCAAATTTTCTAAAGTAAATGTTCTAAGCAAGGTGTATTAGAGGCGTATAGTAAGGAAGAAGCCTGTCGAAAGTTCATCCAAGCTGAAGGAAAGGTTAAGAGCACCTTGATCACAAAGATAAATTCTAAATATGGCTAAGTTTTTTCCCTCCTCTTATTCTTTCTCTTCCTCTCTCTTTCTCTCCTTTTCTTCTTATTTTCTTCTCTACCTACTCTCTCACCATACACACATTCTCTCTCTCTCTCATCTTTCTTTCCAGTTCATAAAACCACACTAATGTACATTAGTACATTAATCTTTTGTTTTAAACCTATATTATCTTATAATGGGCATTCAGACTAAGAGCAAATTATTCTAATTATACCTTTAGCAATAGTCAGAATGTGTTAAAATGTATTTATCACAACAACATGAAATATAATTGATTTGTCATTTATGAGACGCTTGAAGTATTTTGTGGGATATAAATAAAAAATAATTTTTTAAATGCCCTAAACTAATTTTAGTTATTTTATAATATTAGTGGTTTGGGAAAAGAATGCACAAAATAACTTTTCATTTTGGTAACATATAATTTGTAAAATTAATGTTATGGAAATAGGCTTATTTTCCTCAATGTTGTAGAAAATATTTAACATTTTCTTTCTTAGTGTTAAAATAAAATACCAAAATATTTTGTAGAGTACAATAATTTTAACCGAGGTCCCAAAAAAGTTTTAATGTCATAGCAATATTTCAATAAAGTATATTCTAAGATGTCCTTTATATACTCTGTGGGGATTCGGAATAAGTCACCCCACGATATGCTTTTGTGGTAGGTGGATTATTTTTAAGCTAAAGGCAACCGAGACCATGCAGGTTCAAGAGAAGCTTCTATCTCTCTTAACTACCTAGTAGAATTTAAATGAGGGTTCTTGCCCATAAGAAGGGATTATCAGAATAATCTTTTCGACTATGTATATGGACATATAGAGACATTTAATTATTAGACTAGCCTAAGAAACATTGATGGGTAGAGGAAAGTTCCTTCCTTCCTTACGGTCCTGATTCCAATTAATGTTATGTGACTTACTCATTCAAATCTAAGCATACATTCTTAAAGAACATAACTTTTCCATTTTAACATACTTTCTAGCTTTCTTGTTTTTCAGAAAATTTAATAATCCTAATCAGCCAAGACCTGGATGATTATTAATCCACTTTCTAGGTCTGTCAAACATAAGCTGGTTACATATGATTTTTATCTGTCAGTACTAGATTATTTATACTAGGGTCAGTACTAGGTTTTTGTTGCCTGTTAGTAAAGTTTTAACTAAGAGGAATCTAAACAGAGAAATGCTATGGTCAAAAGCCATGTAAGTAATTTTACCTATAAACAACAACAACAACAAAAACAAGACAGAATAAATTAACAATTTCAGAAGTTAACAAACAAACAAGTCAAGGCCATGGAGTAGGTAGAAGTTGTAGTGTAACTAAGCCTAAATTTATCAGGCTAGAATTCACTTCTGTAATATCTTTTCTAGTAGAAGTAGGCATGGAACTGTCCTCTGGGTCTTGACCAGTTTCCTCCTAAAATGTCCAGTTCTTTGGGCCAAAGCTAAGAGTGATATATTACAGCTTTGTTTTTCAAAGGTGACATCAAGGAAGATGTTTTCTCTACCTCTGTGATCACTGCTATGAAATCATCAACCTTTTGTGTATGTGACAGAGACAGAGAGAGGGACAGATAGAGACAGACAGAAGGAGAGAGAAATGAGAAGCATCAATTATTCATTGTGGCACTGTGGTTGTTCATTGATTGCTTTCTCATGGGTACCTTGATGGGGGGTGGGGCTACAGCAGAGCAAGTGACCTTGGGCTCAAGCCAGCAACCTTGGGCTTCAAGCCAGTGACCTTTGAGCTCAAGCAGCGACCATGGGGTCATGTCTGTGATCCCATGCTCAAACCAGACACCTCATGCTCAAGCCGGATGAGCCTGTACTCAAGCCGGGGACCTTGGGGTTTCAAACCTGGGTCCTCTGCATCCCAGTCCAATATTCTATCCACTGTGCTGCTGCCTGGTCAGGTAAGACTCTGATACTTTCATGTCCCAATTTTGTATTTCAGTTAGATATTTGGGAGACAAAATGACATGATGTATAAAAGCATAAGCTTTGGAGACAGATTGCTTGAATTTGAATTGTAGCCCCACTACTTACTAGCTTTATGACATAGGCAAGTTACTTACCCTGCTTCCTGAGCTCTCAGAGTAGAAATGGAAGTACCCACAAGACAGGGTTTGTAGGAAGACTAAATGAAGTAATAATAAGATATCACATTGGAAATCTCAACTTGAGCACCAAGAGAGAAAAAATGCTAAAGTGATTTTATAAGATAAAACATTCTGTAGAAATTTCAAAGTAAGTTAGATAATGACATATCATATGTATCAAAGAATCAAATTATTAAAGACTGAGATATTTGTGAACACCATTTTCTTCAAGAGAGCAGCTACTGCCCTTTATCTGCCCTTTACCATGATGCCCAGGTGCAAGATAGTGGATGCTTCAGGTCAGGGGAGAAGGCTTCAATCATGACCTTATAAGAGCTTAATATATGTCATGTCACTTGGGTGATACAGTAGACTGACATCATATTCTTACCCTAGAAATCTGAAGAATGTGGCTTGAAGAATTAAGTCAAATTGAACTTCTTGGCTTTACCCTGTACCCTCCAATCCTAACATTTGTTCCAAATATAAATGCATGAATGTTTTCTGTAAGCCAGATATAGACTAGATGTGTTTTCAGGGATGTATTCAAAGATGCTGCTTTAACATGGGAGAAGCTGCTTATAGACCATGAAATTTCTAGGAGCTAAGGAGAGAGAAAGTTGTCTCAGAGAGTCCATTTTCCTGGAGACAGAGGAACTTTGAAGTAACCACTAGTAGCCCTATGACAGAGATTCAGATGTGGGAACCTAGTAATCACAGAGAGCAAGACATTATTTTATGAGACTTATGTTTATAAAAGAACTTTCTACTTTTGTTACTTTGGTATCTTTCTGTGTCATCTCTCTCCCCTATCGAGTTGGAAAATGTGATTATTACATGGAAGGGGGAGATTTTTTAATTTACTAAACTCAGGATGTGTTTATAATGTAAAGAGATGGCAGGGCTTTATAATGCCAGTGACAGAAAACTCATAGGACCGACCCAAGTTTTCTTCCAGAAGCAAGGAAGAAATTTCCCAATTGATATGTTTCATAGAGAGAGGGAATAAAAACAAAAGTTGCATTCTGATTACATCCCAGCAGTCAAGCTTGTTCAATAGATGCAGTACCAATGTAAGGCTGTTCGAACTGGGAATGGCAGATAAGAAGCACTTAGTAACTGTGAGGGCTTTTTTGTTTTGTTTTCTTTTGCTTTAATGATTCTACTTACAGTTTCTGCATAAGCCCTTAACATTAACCCCTAACATGCCTGCGGATTTGTTTCGACTTTTGCATGCAGGGCATTAAAGCTTTTTTTAACAATTTCAAGTGTTGCCCCCATTATTAAGGTCCTGATGTTTGGTTTTCTGTTTCCTTTATGTTATTTTTTGGGGGTCTTGTAAATATTTAGCCATTGATTATCTACCTGAAGTTTTGAAATCTCACTTTGCCTAATTCTTTTGTATCATCGGGGTTTCTATGTGCCAAGCTAGTTCCTGATTCATGGTTGACTCCAACATTAAATGTTGGTGTATTTTGAGACTCTCTACTGCTTTACTTTATCTTTCCTCAACTCCTACGGGTGTTGGGCATCCAGTCTCTGGACTGGATCACAGGGCCCTTGCTTGCCTCCTGTGCTCCCACACTGTGTCTCAGCTGCTCATGGCTGTAGCCATTCTGAAGGATTGCTTTCAGTAGTGAACTTCTCCCCCCAGTTTTTAAAACTTCTTAGTTCCTTAATAAAATGATATCTTTTGAGACTCCCTCCCCCATATTTCTATGTTAAAGTTACCCATTCTGGTACAAGTGAATAAAAAAGTGTTTCTATACATTTTTCTATATGTGACCATCTATATCCTTCTACACTGTGATATGCTTATCTTTCCATGTGTGTACCCCCCAAACCTGGAGGTAGAGGAACATTTCTTGTGTTAATAAAATTCAGGTATGGCTTACATTATTTTTTCACTAGCTTGGAGAATTCAGTGAACCAGTAGGGAGGGAGAAGGGCACAAGAGTTGGAGACACAAAGCATCTAAATGGTAGTCTTGACTTTCAATGGAAATATGAAGACTAATAAAACTCATTTTCCATCAGAAAGAAGAGAAGATGAATGTTCTTTCCACTAGTGTGAATTGCTATACAGCGATTGCCCCAGAAACAGAGATAGAATACAGAGTACATACACTGGAAACCAAAGTATACATGTCTCTTTCTCAAAGGAGCCGATTTAATAAAAAGAAATGGGGAAGGCACGGAGCTAAGGATATGATAGAAGATGAAGTGATTAAAACTGACTTGAGTTCTACATATTTATAATGTGATTGGTCGTGATGCCCCTTTGGGTCAGTTGCTTTGTGAGCCTGCTGATTTTATTCCTGCTGACAAACTAGATGGGGGTCATCAAATATTTACTCATTATTGAATTGATATAACTCCTTTCCTCTTAAGAGCTTACTCTGCTCCACATGAAACTTTCAAATCGTACAACTAACTTTTATATAAGTACTTAGTTATGGAAACAGTGAAGCACAAGAAGAAGCTGGGTGGGAATGCGATGGGTAATAGAAAGACGAGACTACCTACTTGATTACCTGTGGTCTTTTCCCATGCGTTTTCTAAAAATAAATAATAAAAGGGATGTTGAGGCCAAATATATTCTCTAAGGTAGTGAACAGAACCATTGTTCAGAATCCTAATTAAATGACTCAGGGGATGCGGGTAGACAAAAGGAAATATTTTTCCTTACCCACCTCCCACCTCACATTACTGTTCTTCTCTCAATGAAATCCCAAAACACACTTTAATTGTTCTGCACTGGTTTCTCTTAATAGCTCAAATGTGAACCCACTGTCCAAACCTCCAGTTCCCTAAATGTACAGGTGGATCGCAGAAGAGAGAGGTGGATAAAAGCTGTTATACTTCTGCATAAACTCCAAACATGAGAGAGTCCATCCTCTACCACCCCCCCCCCCCCATAGAATGAGAGGCAGGCAGGGAAAGATGTTGTTTACTTCTGTGTCCCTAGCAAGTGGATGTTGTTCTATCACTTCCGGTTCTGTTCTTTGGTGGCTTTTGAAGTCTCATGTTGTAGATCGTGGCAGTCTTCCAAGTCTAGATGGGTTCAGCAGCTGCCGGGCTAATGGAGGAGCGCTGATTCAAATACAGTGGTGATATCAGCACAAGTAACCATGTAAAAAAATCATCTTGATATAGGGACTTTATTGAAATCTTCCCAGTTCCTGGAATGATGCCTGGCACATAATAGATGCTTAAGAAGTATTTGTCAAGGTAGTCATTGCAACAAAATAAAGATGTTTTACCCTTGGCTTACAGATGTTACAAGGGGTTTCTAGCCATTCTAAGTCACTCAGACATGCAATTTGGTCTTTTGAGAATATAGTAAAATTATGGACATTTAGTATCAGTACCATCATGTCCTATTTAAATTTAGATTCCATTCATTACATTTTAGTCCAGTTAAAGATCAATGGCTCCCCATTGCCTGTGGGATAATGTCTATATTCCTGAACCTGGCACTTAGCTTCTCCTGTCTCTACTCTTAGGAACTTAGCATGATTTGAAAAGCTCATTAAATAATGAGTGTTTCTATATTTTACTGATGACTATGTGAATATTATACTAAGAAAAATGATTTTATTCACTTGTCAGTCTTATTAAGCAGTAAAAAGTTATTAATATTTATATCCATTAAAAGTTTATACCTATGAGCCAATAGTTTGGGGGAAAATGCTAAAAAAATTAAAAATATATTGTACATATTATCACCCTTAACAATGATGTTCTGGTTTAAATTGCCAGGTGAGTCAATGCCTTCTTCAAGGTAAAGGGAAAAAGTAAAGTGCTTAAAGGTGATCCTTGAAAGTGAATAGGATTCCAGTTGGTGAATATAAATGAGGAAGGCATTTCAGGAGATGTATGCAATAGCACAGGACCTGGATATGCCTGACTTCCAGTGGCAGACTGTTGGAGATTTAGTGAAAAGACCGAGTTTAAATTAAAAAAAAAAAAAAAAAGGCTTTGGAACTTCAGAAGCTAATAGTGGCTTAATGTACTCAGGAAAAAAAAAATTGGCCATGGCTTTATAAATTACACAAAAGAATTATTTACAATTCTTAGTAAATTGGCTCTAGAACAAAAATCTCTCATTGCTTTGCTGTTACTGTAGCTGGTAGCTAAGTCACCAAGATAAAAGACTTCAAGCTGGTACTGATGAAATTTTTAGAATTATTTTCTGTGTCACAGACAATATGTTTGACTCTAGTGTAAAGCAAAAAAAATTTTTTTTTACCATTTCCTCTGTTTGTTCTTTCTTTTTGTTTTTTGTTTTAATTGAATTTATTGGGGTGACACTGGCTACCAAAATTATATAGGTTTTAGTTGCACAATTCTATAACATATCTGTACACTGGTTTGTGTGTTCACCCCCCCCCCCATCAAGTCTCCATCCATCACCATTCATCACTCTTCCACCTCCCCCCATCTCCCTCCACTACTGGCAATCACCACTCTGTTGTCTGTCCATGAGCTTTTCTCTCTTCTTTGTTTTATGCTCAATCCCTCCATCCTCTGACCCAGCCCTCCCCACCAGCTATCAGCCTGCTCTCTATGAGTCTGTCTCTATTTTACTATCTCTGTTTATTTCTGAAACATATTCACAAATTGTGTGGGGATTTTTATTCCTCGTCATAATTGTAGATACTTTGCTTACATTTATTTTAATACAACAAGAGAATTATTTTTTTGTGTGTGAAATAAATCAATTCTCCTTTTTTGTTATAAATATGAGTTGAGCTTAATGAATGCTATTTATACTGCATTCATTGCATTTTATACTGGTCCATTGTTTTTACTTTTCTAATCATAACATTTATTAGTATTTAGAATGATACATAATTTGGAGATGTACAGAAGAAATCAATTGCTTTGTAAACTAAAAAATGCTCCCACGAATTTTAAATTTACTTAAGAATACCCAGAGAATTCAAAAAACAATACTTTAACATATTTTTTGAATAAACAATACATGCAAACTGTAGAAATATTCTAGTTTCAATAGTGTATAGCCCTCTTTTTTTTAGCAATCCAAAAATTACCAGCAGAGTAATATGTAGAGTTTATATAGTATATACATATATGTATCATGTGTGTGTATATTCCATTGCAGATTTTAAAATGTCTAGACTATTTGCAAATTATTCTCTAAAGGGTTGCATCAATTATACTTCTATAATAACACAACAGTAGATGAAGATCTCTGTTTCCTTACATTCTCATCAATATAATGTACTATCAAGATTTCTGAATGGTATTGTTTTATAGTCTTAAATTGCTACTCTAGCTTAGGTAGAATCTTATATAATCAAATTTAACATTGTTTTCTCTTGTAGCATCTGGTGTTTGTGTTCTAATCCTCATATTCTTTTTAAACTATTAAGTTTTCTTCAATATTTTTGTTTGTTTATTTTTCTGGAATTTATTTTGGAATAACATATGAAGCGTAGAGCTAGCATCCCTGCCACCACCCATCCCACCCAAACACTTGTAGCTCTCTAATTACCCTAACATCATTTACTGAGTTATATAGCTCTTTGTAATAGCCTAAATCCCACTATGCATTTAGGTGTATTTCTTGGCTCATTATTGTTCAATCGCTATCTATCTGTGAGGCAGTTCCACACTATTTTAATTTTTGTGACCTTATAAAATATGGTAGAATTAGTACTGTATTGTTATTTTTACTTTGTCAGAAATTTTTTATTTAATTTTGTTTATTTTTCAATGAGAATTTAGAAACGTTTTGCCAATCACTTAAAAAGAATTATGGTTAGAATCATGTAAGATTGATATCTTATCTTTGAAAGAATAGTTTTCTGTAAGATGCTGTCATTTTACCCAAATCATAGTAAGCTTTTCAATTTGTTGTGTTCCTTTATGTTCTTTGTTAGTGTTTTAAATTTTTAAATTTAGTGTTTTCATCTTTTTCTTACATTTTTTCTTAGATGTTTATGGTTAAAATACTTTTGTAAATATATATTTTTCTTTCCATTAATTCTTTTACTAGTTTTTGCATGAAGTAGTGATTTGGTTTATTACTAGGGTAAACTCTGCATCTAAATCACCTTCTTCCTTGCCTGACTATACTATAAACGTTATGCAAAGTAGATACTTGAGTTCTCAGCCTCAACTGGAGGAATAAACAATAACCCATAACAGCCATCGGGTGACCATGAGAAACAGACCCAGAGAATGTCAGAGACGTTAGAAATGCTACTAATCCACCTGACCTGTGGTGGCGCAGTGGATATAGCATTGACCTGGAACCCTGAGGTCACTGGTTCGAAACCCTGGGCTTGCCTGATCAAGGTACATATAGGAATTGATGCTTTGTGCTTCCTCCCCTTCCTCTCTCTTGCTTCCCTTTCTAAAATGAATAAATAAAATCTTAAAAAAGTTTTTTAAGAAAGGAAGAAATGCTACTAATCCAATGCCAACCAATCTCCCTTCCCCTGACTGACCTCAGACTTTTGATTTTAGAAGGAAAGAAATTTCTACAGGACTTTTTTCAGAAAGCATATATTTAAAAATATTTTCCAAAAGTATGACCTTGCAATCAGACTATAAATAGTTTAGTGATATTAAAATCAAAATTATACTAATAACTGAACTGCTCTTTATATGATATATGTTTTTCATAGAATTAAGATTAGAGTATAAAAGTAGCATTCTTATAGTAAAGTATCTATTAACATTTTAGAATAATTGTTCTGAGGCAGCTAGATTCCTTTGTTTATTTAATCTCAACATGACAAAAACGAGAGCAGTAAAAATCCTAGTCAAGGAATAAGAATGCTTCCCCCAGTATTTTTAATTGAGTGATTATTTCACAAAATTGAACTGGAAAGCATGAATATCATCAGGTAGGCAGATATTTGAGAACTACTTATATAAAAGTCTGTCTTCAGGACTAAAACCTCACCTTTATTATTTTACAAAACAAATGTACTTTTGACCTTTGAATCATAAAGAGGCCTCATTCATAGGAGGGTAGAAGATGTTGGGACTCTGGGGGAAAAGAGGCCGAATGTAGGGTCCTCCTCTGTGTTATGGCAATGAGAGCAGAGGAAGGTGGCGGAGGCGCCCGGGTGCTGGGGTCAAGTCACGTGGGGAAAAGCAGTTTATCTTTAGAGTTCATTTTTGACACATCGCATTAACATTTTGTCAGCTGTTTGTCCTATAACATGCTGGTTTTCACTTGAGGATTCAGAGTGATCATTCCGAAAAAGAGTACAGTAGTCAAAAATATGTGAGTGAGCGATTATAGTGACAATTACATGTCACGACGGCTCTTGAAATTGAAAAGGCTGTGCGGCTGTAAAATCCCGGACTTTTATAGGATAAATCTGGGAGTCTCTGGTTTATTAGGTCAGCTGCTTGTACCTCTCGAGCTGCAAAGCTTTCAGCCAGAGAAAGTGTTGCAAATACCATTGCCCTTGCATTCTACAACTCATCCAAAAGCGCTTTTATCTGCCAGGAAAAATTTGCCATATAAAAAAACCAAACTGAATTCATCAAATAAGAAGCGTGGTTGCTCTACTGCACCTGTACCATAGTTATAGCGCTAAGATGTTTGTAATGTGATAAAATTATCTTTTCACAGATTTGTGGGTAGTAAAGCTGTTACAATCAGATGCTTGGACAACGAAACTATCCTCACCAATTAAATAAAGGAGATTCCAGTTTATTGAAGGCAATGAGAGGAAGATTTGCTTTTTCTTTCCGCATCGTCCTCTTTTAACATTTAGCTGGTACTTTCCCTTTGTAGCTAACACCTTGTACTTTTTGTGGGATTTACAGTGTTAGCGGTAATTTCTTCTCTGAGCCTAGGAGGAAGGTTGGAAGTAGTTGTATCCCTACTTAAACAAGCTCGGAGTGTGACAGCATGTCACAAAATATTAATTTTAGTCAGTCCCTGAAGCAGGCAGAGGCAGGTGGGCTGCGAATGTTAAGTGCAAATATAAAATAAGGGTGAGGGTGAGAATGAGGCTATAAAGTACAAGTGTGAGTTCTGACTGGCAGCAGTAAAGAGAACCGTTCCTACCATGGCTCGGAACCTCAGTCCTGCACTTGACCTTTTGTTCTCAAACTCTTAATTCTGTGCCCAGCTTGGTTCTGTTCAGGGAACTCTGACCTCAGCTCAACCCTTCCTTGGTAATGAAGGATAGACTCAGTGTTTGGAAATGTTGGTCCTTACACAAAATGTGAATACCATATCAAGACGGTTAGCAAATGTGTGTGATTAAAGTACAGAAATTATTAAAATATAAAGGATTATGTACTAAAAGCAGAAAAGTGAAAATCAACAAGTTAGGCATTCAGCTTGGAGTTACACCAAAAAAAAAAAAAAAAAAAAAAAAAAGCCAATATAAAAGCAGTATGTAGAAAGAACTAAGCAGAAAATAATTTCACATGGTCATTGTAATAAGATGGACAAATCTAAAAGTTTTTTGTTTTTATTTTTTTATTTTTTATTTTTAGACAATAATACATGAAAGAATACAGAAGAATAATGCAAGAAAGGAAAGAAAAAAACCAATAATCTACAAATAGATACAGAAGATATTAAAAATAAATTGCATACATCTGGGAAAAGATAAATGACCCAAATTTACTCAGAATAAAGTGTTATGCCTGAATAGAACATTAAGCAGATAATTAAGTAAAATAGTGCTCAAAGTACCACTAATACAATCATTCACAAATGAAGTGGTTTCATAGGCAATTTCTTCAAACTCTCAGTAGAGAACAAAATTCCTATATCATATCAAATATTTCAGAATGTAGAAAAGGAGGGAAAACAGCTTATTTTTATGATTTTATAAGGCTAGTATAAAATTCACAATCTGACAGAGATAAATTCTTCAGATTCTTTGTGATGATTATAGAACTTGCTATTTTATTGAGCTTTTTGAAACACAAAAATAAAGTTCAAAGATACATATGGTTGTATATTTGCAATCATCTTTTCTGGGCCTCGTTTCTCTCTAGGCCTCATTTTATATTTTAATCTATCTACCTCAGATCTCTTATTTAGATATTAGAAAAAGATTTATTTCTGTGCTGATAGTGAATCAGAAAGTGTGACACCTTTGGAGCCACCCACAGCGATCTCAGGCCCACAAAGGGGAAGCTTGCTGACAATGCGGCCAACGCTGAGAAAGTTCAAAATGAACCACAATCGAGGTGGCAGTCAATTGGTTCAACCTCTCAAATCAAGCCTTTAGCCTTTCAAGAAGACCCCAAAACCTTTACTTTTTTTTTTTTTTTTTTGTATTTTTCTGAAGCTGGAAACGGAGAGAGACAGTCAGACAGACTCCTGCATACACCCAACCAGGATCCACCCGGCATGCCCACCAGGGGGGATGCTCTGCCCCTCCAGGGCGTCGCTCTGTTGCGACCAGAGCCACTCTAGCGCCTGGGGCAGAGGCCAAGGAGCCATCCCCAGCGCCCGGGCCATCCTTGCTCCAATGGAGCCTCACTGCGGGAGGGGAAGAGAGAGACAGAGAGGAAGGAGAAGGGGAGGGGTGGAGAAGCAGATGGGCGCTTCTCCTGTGTGCCCTGGCCGGAAATCGAACCCGGGACTTCTGCATGCCAGGCCGACGCTCTACCACTGAGCCAACCAGCCAGGGCTACATTTTTTTTAGATACTTACATTTCTTTATTCTCTAAACTAGTTTGGTATGGCTTTCTATTACGATCAGAAACATCCTGCGGAGCCCTGGCTGGACAGCTCAGCTGGTTAGAGCGTTGACCCGATAGGCAGAGGTTGTGGTTTGTTCCCTGGTCAGGACACCTACAGGAGTGATCGCTGTTGCTGTTTCTCTCACTCTCTCCCTTTCTTTCTCTCTCAAATTAATAAATATATTTTTTAAAATTTAAAAACATCTTGCTAATATTAATTGAGGAAATGCTTTGTTTTAAACATAGCTAATCAGTCTTCAAGGAGCATGTGTCTCCTCACATGTATGTTTGCCCTAAATTCAGTGGATTATCCCTTCAGTAGTGATTTATCTTAGTTTATCTTAATCTGTCTGATTTATTCCTCTTATCATAATACCTTCTAGGTTCATCTGTGTTGTTTCAAATGGCAAGATTTTAGGTTTTTTTCTATTGAGTAGTAATATTCCATTGTATATACAGACCACATCTTGATCCATTCATCTGCCAGTAGATACCTAGGTTGCTTCTGCAGTTTGGATATTGTAAGTAATACGGCAATGAACATGGAGGTTCATATATCTTTTTGAATTAGTGTTTTTGTTTTCTTCAGATTAAATACTAGGTATGGAATTGCTGAGTTGTACAGCAGCTCTATTTATAATTTTTGAAGATTCTCCATACCATTTTCCATAGTGGCTGCACTGATTTATGTTCCCTCCCTTTTCTCCATATCCTTGCCAGCACTTGTTATTTGTTTCCATTCTTCCCATTTCCTTTGAGAATATATTCCTTGTTTTCTACTTCACTGCTGGGACCAGGTCAGACTTTCTTTAAGGAATTCCCTAACTCTTTCTTTCCTTCCCTTCCCTTCCCTTCCCTTCCCTTCCCTTCCCTTCCAACATAGCTAATCAGTCTTCAAAGAGCATGTGTCCTCCCCTCCCCTCCCCTCCCCTCCTCTTTCCTCCTCTTTCTTTCTTTCTTTCTTTCTTTCTTTCTTTCTTTCTTTCTTTCTTTCTTTCTTTCTTTCTTTCTTTCTTTTTTTGTGAGAGGAAGGGAAGCAGAGAGACAGACTCCCACATGCCCCCCACTCCCAACTGGGATCCACCTGGCATGCCCACTAGGGGGCGATGCTCTGCCCATCTGAGGCTGTTGCTCTGTTGCAACCAGAGCCATTTTTTAGCATCTGGGGAGGAGGCCATGGAGCCATCCTCAGCACCTGAGGCCAACTCGCTCCAGCCAATAAAGCCATGACTATGGGAGGAGAAAAGAGAGGGAGAGAGAAAAGGGAGAGGTGGAGAAGCAGATGGTCACTTCTTCTGTGTGCCTTGACCGGGAATGAAACCTGAGACATCCACACACTGGGCCACCAATCTACCACTGAGCCAACCAGCCTGGGGCTCTGTAACTCTTTCTATATATTCTGGTGATACTTGCAATGAGAGTCTCCAGCCATTTGTGTTAGCTTGAGCCAATCAAAGAAATCCAACATTCTTGGCAAAATGACTGGTACAAGGCTGGATATGTGTCTCAGGAGAGGAATCCATTTTCTTTATTTCAATCTATGACATCAGCTTTTTTTCTGCTTGGGGCTCTAGACTGGGAAGATATGAATTTGGGGCTCCCAATGACCATGTACCCAGTCATTCAATGGAAATGCATATGCGACAAGGAAGAGTAAAGACAGTCCAGAAAAAAAAAATGCAGAAATGAGGGAGAGAGGGAGTTCAGAATTTAGCATTCAATACCAATATTCCTGACATGCTCAAAACAGCTTCATCATTGAACTTCTCTGTTCTTTTGGTCAATATATTCATTGTTGAATTTAATCTAGCACAAGTAGGGTTTTTGCACTTCTCAAATCCTAACTAATAACACATAAGCAAACCTCTTCAAATTTTTGTGTTTGAACATAAAGATATCTCTTGACTAATTGGACTGCACACCTGCTTATTTCACTTTCTCTTTGCCATTTGCATTTTATTTTCTGAGAATTTCATATTCTCATGCTGTTAGGGAAGCTGATAAGCCTCCCTGTACACTCCCCACACTGTACTGCCATGTCTTCCCTGCCAACAAACCTACAGAGGAAGCAACCACAGCTGGCTTTCTGAAGCGCCACTTGGAACCTTATCTCAACTAGGCTCAGCAGACATTTCTTTTGGAGCTGCCAAATGGAACATACTGATCTGCATGTGAATTGATTAACTGTAGTCTCACCATCATTTTGTTGACCTTGTGTCCAGCACCAGTCAACTGGTGCGAGGGAGACCATGAAGACACAGTATTTTTTACCTCTCTTTGCAAATAGGGTTCTGGAATAGAGCCATCTATCAAACCACATTATCCATCCAGTGGAAACACCCAAACATCCAGTCTTAATCATCACCTTGCATATGTCTAGCTTGGTATTGCAATTTACTCTTATTTTTGTTTTTTACTGGACTGTTTTCACTTTTTAAATTCCTGGATATTCAGGAGTGAGCCTAAGGTTGGCATGGATGTCCCCATTTTCCTCAACCTGCAGTCAGTTTCACAGAGCACTAGCACTTAATGAGTGACAGCTGAGGCCAAGTGGATGGTCTATTTTATTTGACAAACTGTGGTTCTTTAACTCTATAAGAACGATGGGCTAGTTAACTCTCCAAATGTCATTGGTCACGGTACATCTCTTTATACTAAACTAGCCCTGTTCTTATCTCTGACCGTATCTCTCTTCCAACTGCCTTCCACTGTTCCATGCATTTGTATAATTTTAAGTGACCAAACTTTCTCTTCTAGAGATTGGTGTTATTCCATTAATAAGGGTTTAGAAAACTAATAGCTGGCATCTTTCTATTCTGGCACTCAAATCTATCCTTAAGAAACTGTATTTCAGACAGTGGGCAGTTTCATCCTTTGTTATCAATTTCTAGTCATTTAACCTACAGATATTTACCAAGGGCATATTCTGATCCAGATACCACGGCAAACAAGAAATGTCCATTAAGATTTTTGATACATCATTTAATTATAATTTATATAACTCTTATTTGTGCATGCTTTGGACATTACTAAGCTGCATGCACATATAAGTAATTAATTGTGTCAATAACTCTATAAACAACAAGATGAAGAGGGCATTGAAGCTGCTGTTTGTTTTTTGTTCTCTTCTCTCTCCTCTCTACCTTCTCTTCTTTTAAGGTGGCACCAATATAGGAAAAATGAAAACTTCTATAACAACCGTTACGCTAACTGTGATCATTGTTGCAATGCCTGAGGATGTGTGAGTGATCGTTTATGAATCACTATGATTTAAACTGGAAATCTCACAATTATACCCAGATGTCATATTTAAAAAATAGATACTAAGATTTTAGAGATATTTAGTTAATTTCATAAGTATAGTTGGATAATTCAGATCGTTCTAGGCCTGCACTTCTAGTTTCTCAAAGACAATGTGAGTCATTGGGAAGGCCCCTAGGGAGACAGCTTGCCTCTCTTGGGACAACACCTGAGCATCCTCTTATATACTGCTCACAAAAATTAGGGGATATTTCAAAATGAATATGAAGCAATGTTGAGAACAAATATATATTCCAGAAACTAAGTTATACTAAGTTTTCTCTTAATTTTCTCATCAATAATAACATTATTTTTTTTGTTAATGAGTTTCTTAGGGTAGTACAACCTGAAAATCCCTCTTAACTAGCTATATGACTAAAATTTATGCAAAAGTATTTTTTAAAAAAATTATTTGGATATAATTTGACAACAAGCTATATAACCTGAGTAGAAAAGAGTTAAGGAAATAAGTCCTCCCAACCCCTGAGAATGCTGATGTTCTGCCTTTGTGTCATCCTTGCAGCAGGTATTTGGTAGTAGAAGAGGAGAAATTTGTTTTTCACAAAGAAAAGTTTATGGCTATTTAGAAATAATTACTTTAGTCACATTTTGCCTGGCATCCATCCCCAGAGGAATAATATAGAATCCCTTCCCATCTTCTATTGAGGGTATAGTCAGTCACAACCACACACAATGGAAAAAGGAAAGCTTATGGTAGCCTTTCAAACTTCCGGATATTCAACTGCTCAAAAATAGTGCCAACTGAAAAAGCCACCATTGAATGTGACTCCTTCTGGATATATGCAAGTTTGTGTGTCCAAGAAGCACCTGCTGAAAAACAGAATGAGCAGCCTCAAGAGAAATACATATTCACTGAGGAAACCTGACAGTTAAACCTATTAATATTTTTGATAATCTACTTTTTTTTTTACTTTCCTGGATTAGTTATTCTGCTCACAAGGCCTGGGGGACTGGGATCCTAAAAATTAAATTGTGATGGTAAAAAAAGATGGAGACTTTTAATATTATGGCACACTGGTGCTCTGCAGGATATCTGGGTATGGAGCATGTGGTCCAGAAGACTACTAAAAGCTCATCACTACGTGATGCATGGAGATTTCTTTGTATGGTCTCTTGGATACATTAGAAGTTTATGGTCTCGCAAGAGACCATCAGGGTGACATTTCCCTTTGCTACACCTTTTCCCAAAGTATTGTTTGAGGAAATAAATTTTGTAAGTTACTCTGAAATAAAAGAATTTTGGAGTCAAATACGTTTATTTCTATATTATATCCCATTGTATCTATGTCATCTCATGTACATAACCCATTAAGGAATTTGAGAAGCCATGAATTAAATATATCTGCTTAACTTTGTTTTCACATTGTAAAAACTCTTATTTTTGAAAGAAGTATTATCTTGTGGGTTTACTTTGGATAATAGGGCCTTATGTGAATTTTCTCTCTGATGTGGTTTTGTCAATACTTACACCACTGTGTTTATGTGTCAAGCTGCTTTCTTAGATGAGGAAGCTGAGATAACAAGATGTTATGATTACTAAGTGGTAGAGTCAGAATTCAAACTCAGGTAGATTGTTGCCAATGTGCAGGCATTTGATCACTACACATGAAATTTAGAAACTTGATTTGGTAACGAGTCCATCTGTAAGGTTGGAGGCACATTAAACAAACCAGGAGACTGATGCTTCAAACCAGAATGGCTACTTTATAATTTACAAGAAATTACCACCACAGAGATTAGAACATTCAAAGTCTATCATTGATGAATTCTTCCCTTCTAGGAAGACCTATGTGAGAAGCCAGACACAGGCAAAGTATCTCTGGGTGAGAGTGGAATCAGAACAAGAAGTGTTAGTTAGATCACAGTTTCTCATTCTGTGCTTCAAGGACTTTATATTTATACAAAAATATAAAACATGGTCAGAATATTTCCTGATTGATCCTGGCCCAATGCAGTGAACACAAGCTGTTGGATAAAACTTGGGATGGGGTCATGATGATTTCATTGCTGAGCTTCCTCTTGTGTATCCAGAGCAATTAACCCCCTCCTCTTCTTTCCCACTTGACCAAGCAGTGGTGAGGTGTTCTAGTCACAAGATAAATCAGAAAACCAGAGAAATATTGTAAAATCAAGGCAGGACACCTGACAGATCTTGGTCTCCAAGAAAGACAGAAACAATTTAACTCACATTTCAAATTTAATACAGCCTGCTCTGCCTTCCCCACTCCCATCAGCATGAGAGGCAAGATGTCATCAAAGCAGTCAGGGGTTGTTTAATTTAAATGTGATCAGATAGCCAAATATATAAATCACCAAGAATCACCAAATATATGAAGGAAATTAGCAATCTAAGAGTTATAAAAACAAACATACAAATAAATAGAGTGATTGAGAAAAAAGGAGAAAAACCTTTGGATAAACATAATTAATATATTTGAGGGGAGTTACAAACAGTATTGTGGCCATAAAGAGGAATGAGGTAGAAATTTTGAATATTAAAATTTGTTGAAATAAAGAGTGGAGGAGCTGGATGTAAAATAGGAATAACTATAGAGCATGTTTGTGAACTGGGGAATTAACCTGGGAATTTTCCAAAATTTCAACAAAAATTTAGAACATATAGCACAATAGGATGAACTCATATAAATAAGAGAAGAAATGAATTCAGGTAAAAATAATCAAATGTAAAACACAAATTAAAAAAGCTATTTTTTAAAAAAACAATGAACAAAACAGACTAGCCTCTGGAATAATTCAGCAAGAAAAAAGGAAGATAGAAATAAGTTATATTAAACATGAGAAAATATATAAATACAGATTCAGAGGAGATTAAATTCTGTGCAATTTTATACCAATGCACTTGAAAATCTACTTAACAACTTTATTAGTTTTCTATTGATTTAAAACAAACTATCATACAATTCAGCAGCTTAAAACAACAAAAAAAGGTTTTATCTTACAATTTCTCTGGGTTGGGAAATTGAGGGTAACATAATATTGTTTCTGGTCAAAACATCTTATGAGTTTGTAGTCAAGATGGCTGAACATCTTCTTTAGAAAAATGTCTTCATATTTTCTGCCCATTTATTAATTGAATTGTTTATTTTTTTGTTATTGACTTGTATGACTTCCTTGTACACTTTGGATATCAACCACTTATCAAATATATTATTAGTGAATATTTTCTCACATTCAATAGATTGTCTTTTCACTTTGTTAATGGTTTCTTTCACTGTGCAGAACACAGACAGATGGGCAACAATATATGAAAAGGTCAGCATTGTTAATCATCAATGAAATTCAAATCAAAACCACAACGAGATGCCACCTCACACCAGTCAATTGGCTATTATCAACCTGTGGAAAACAGTATGAAGGTTCCTCCAAAAATTAAAGATAGAACTACCTACCATACAAGCCAGCAGTTTCACTTCTGAGTACTTATCCAAAGAACACAAAAACACTAATTCAAAAAGATGTATGCACCTTTATGTTCACTACAGCATTATTTACATTAGCAAGATAAGAAAGCAACCTAAGTGTCCATTAATAGATGATTGGGTAAAGAAGATGTGTCTATATATACAATGGAATATTACTCAGCAATAAAAACAAATGAAATCCTGCCATTTGCAAAACATTGGTGGACCTAGAGAGTATTATGCTATGAGAAATAAGTCAGAAAAGGCAAATGCTACATGATTTCACTTACCAAAACAAACAAAAGAAAACAAAAACAGACTCATGAAAACAAAGAACAAACTTACGGTTGTCAGAGGAGATGGAGGTGGAGAAATGGGTGAAATAGGTGAAGAGAAATATAGTCAATAACTATGTGATGACTGCATGGTGAAGATGGTTGCTAGACTTAGTGTAGCATTTGCATTGTAAGGTATATAAATGTTGAATCACTATGTTGTATACCTGAAATTAATATTGTATGCCAACTAAATTTTAATTAATTAAAAAAAAAAGATGGCTGAGTTTACAGTCACAAAAGGCTTCACTGGCCCTGGATGATCTACTTCTAAGTTGGCTCTTCCTCTTGCTGCCCTGTGATCTCATTTCTTACCCTGTGGATTTCCTCAGAGGGCTTCTTGAAGGTCTTTATGGCGTGGCAGCTGGCTTCTCCCAGAACAAATGATCTGAGAGAGCCAAGGAGGAAACACAATCCATTTTTCCTCCGAATGCTGTTTATGACCTTGTTTCAGGAGTTATTCTTCATTAAAAACAAGTCACTAAGTACAACCTGTACTCAAAGAAAGGAACTTAGGTTCCAACTTTTGAAGAGTCCCCAACTTAGAAGGGTACCAAAGAACTTATGGATGTGTACTGCTGACAAAAATTAGGGGGTATTTCAAAATGAATATGAAGCGATAAGATATTCCCAATTTTTGTGAGCAGTATATTTTGAAACCAACACAAGAGCAGAATCCACCCTATCCCTTAAACACACACATTCACATTATAAAGACCAGTCTGGGGATACTTGGCCATAGGGTCTTATGTTATCTCGGTGATAGAGAGAATACGAGGAACTATCTGATTCTGTGTTTAGTATCTACATGGTAACTGCATTTTGCATCTTTTTAAGAACAATATGTTTTAAATAATGTATACATGGGTCACATTTTTCCAAGTAGGGTAAGTGCAAATAAAAAAAAATCAATGATGCAAATTCTTTATAAAAATCAAGCAGTTGGCGACAGGATATGTCGTTATACCTTGAATTCCTCTCTGATATTCACTCATTTTTCCCATTCAGCCATCCATCTATCCATCCATCATCCATCCACCAATCCATTTATAAAGCTATTTGTGAGAACTTGATGTTCATCAGAACTTTTCTTATACCGGTAAACAAAGTCAAGCAAAGAGAAGCCTTAATCGCCATGTGAAAAAATCACGGTGTTGTGGAAAGAGACACACACGGAACAATTTGTCAAGACAGGGCTAAAGTAAATACACTAACAAAGATAATACCAAAGGTTTGAGAGCAAAGGGGGAAATTATTCCTGGGGAATATCTAGAACAAAACCTTTAATTCAATCTTCCTCTTTATTGTTACTTTAATTTGTTGTGCATCCCAGTTCTGTAAATCTCTATTAGAAGTAGTAATTTAATGTGAGTAAACAGTCCTTATCCAGGGTGGAATTTAGCCAGTGAATCCTATATACACTTGTTTGATTTTTCTTTTTCTTTTCTTTTTTTTATAAATTTTTATTAATTTAATGGGGTGACATCAATAAATCAGGGTACATATGTTCAAAGAAAACATGTCTAGGTTATCTTGGGTGATGGGTATGCAACATAATTGAATGACAAGATAACTTGTTTGATTTTTCGAAGGCATTTTTTAGTACCATTCTTCATTTAGGAACATTTTATCAAATGCACCGTATAAGAGAGAACTAATAGAATCAATCATATCAAATGTGTGTATCTAGGTATGTGTGTATATAATTACATACATGAACCTACATAACATTTATCCTTTCAGGGTCATATGCAAAAGTAAATGACTAGAAAGAAACTAAAAACAAACAAACAAAAACCCCAAAAAAGCCTCCCCACCAAAAAACCTTGAGGATTTTCTGTGTATTTTGTTTTCAAAATTTGCTAGAGAGAAAGAACTTAACATATGCTATCTATAGACTCTCTCAATTGCTCTCCTTATTAGGCTAATGAGGACCTTTTCTCTAGACCCTTAGAACTCTGTATTATTTCTCATTTTTTAGCACTGACACAGCCCTTGTTACAAGTCTGGAATTGAAAGAAGAGCATACAGTCCACATAATGGTTTTTTTTGGGGGGAAGAATGTGATCTGTTAGAATAAACATAGCATCATTTTAAAACTTATTTAGCTCAATACTTTTGTCTGTGTGTCACTAAGTTATTATAACTCTGTAAGCCTCAGTTTCTTCAGCTCTAAAATGAGCATAATCACATCAACTTCTAGCATTATCCTGCTCTTCCTACACCCACTTCTTTCTATTCTATTATATATATTTGTACAGACAGTCACTATAATCTGGCTTTCTTTAGCTATAAGAAACCCTCATTGTTTATTTTTTAATGTACATAAGTCTAAATAAAGATGTTCTTTGTCTCTAGTAAGTATTTATTCTACTGAATAATGCAAATTTGTATCTCAGAGAACTAGAGGAAAGCTATTGCATACCGAACAACTGCCACCAGAAGATGTATACCAGAGAGACCCATGCTAGAAACTCTACCCTCAAACTTTTAAACAAACAAACATCACTATTTAGGCCAGGGGTCCCCAAACTACGGCCCGCGGGCCACATGCGGCCCCCTGAGGCCATTTATCCGGCCCCCGTCGCACTTCTGAAAGGGGCACCTCTTTCATTGGTGGTCAGTGAGAGGAGCATAGTTCCCATTGAAATACTGGTCAGTTTGTTGATTTAAATTTACTTGTTCTTTATTTTAAATATTGTATTTGTTCCCGTTTTGTGTTTTTTTTTTTTTTTAGTTTAAAATAAGATATGTGCAGTGTGCATAGGGATTTGTTCATAGTTTTTTTTATAATCCGGCCCTCCAATAGTCTGAGGGGCAGTGAACTGGCCCCCTGTGTAAAAAGTTTGGGGACCCCTGATTTAGGCTTTTCCTACTCAAGCAGTTTACCACATGATGTTTTAAGTCGTCATCTTTTAACTTATGAGATTAATTGGCATATCTATCATCCTGACCATAAAATCAATTTATAATCTCATTTATTTATTTCTTTAAACTATTTTATTTATTCATTTTTAGTGCCTTCCTGTTCAGTCTCTCAGGGTAAGGCTTAGATTATTGTGAGTATTAATGACACCCTGGGCTACCTCCGGAAAAATGGAATAGGGAGATGGGGTCCACTTAGTCCACTGACATTTTTGTTGTAGATAGAGGCATCGTCATGAGCATCGGCTTCCTTTTTTCCGTTCAAAGAGTATAACAGAGTCTTTGCTTTGTTTTGTTTTAAAATCACAAACTTGGGATTTTGCATCAGTGTTAAAAGTCAGGCTCCAGAAACAGCCTGACCTTGGTTTGCTCTGTGATGTGAGTTCAGTGAACTTGAGCAAGTTAACCTGGAAGAACCGCAATTTTCTCATCTTCAAAATGAAGACCACAACAAGAACAATAATTATTTTATATACTTAATATCAAGGTTGAATGAGTTACTACAGATAACAATACATGGCTCACAGTAAACGCAAAGTGTATTTTACTATTTGGTGAACTTTATCTACTGAAGAGTCTGCTGAACCTTCTTATTTGCTCATATCATTTGAGAAATTGTAGGTGGCTATCGTTCAAAATTTGAAACATGAAAAATCATAACTAAAAATAAGTGGAAAAACAAGCAAGACTGTTGCTTCATCATACTTTGTCTCCTCCTGTACCTAAAGTCAGATGATACCCTCTTTTTCCCTTTGAGAATCACTGAATTGCTAGGTGTTATTGATTGATAATAGCCTACACACATTACCCACCAAAGAAAAACATTGGAGAAACGGCCCAAATCTGTTCAGCTTTGTTGTTTTATTTTTACAAGCACTTATAATGTCAGTTGGATAAGTTCAAAGTTGACTAATCCATAAAAGTCTGTGAAGAGGACACTTAGAGTTGTTCTAAGTATATTATGAAGAATAACAGTCATTTTTTCCCTCCAAATGTCACTTTTTATTTCTCTTAAGAGACAGAATTCTGAGTTGGATAGATTATGGTTCTGTCTACAAATGCCTTTTCTTTCTGAAAGTAGTTGACTATAGACAAATGTGGATGTTTCTGTGTCTCCTAAACTAGCAGCAGAAACATTGAGTGTCAATGGATAGAGTGAGGATGAAAGTTTTAGATGAAAATATTTATGGCTTAGAAATGTGACTCAACTTATTGTTTGCCTTAAATACACTGAAGCCTCTCTCATTGAAAGCCATTTCTGGAAGATTAGGACATATAATTACATTATAATACTATTGTAGTATTTCATCTTTAACTCAATGGCCATGTGTGTGTGGGGGGGTGGGGGGTTGAGGGAAAAATTATTAGCAAGTAGCTAGCTAGAAAAATAAAATGTGATGATCTTATAATAAGAATTTTATACCCTGGTCAGGATACTCAGTGGATAGAGCATCTTCCCGGCCTGCTGAGGTCATGGGTTCCATCCCCGATCAGAGCACATATGTGAGGCATCCAATGAGAACACAACTAAGTGGAACAACTGAGTGGTTCCAATCAATGCTTTTCTCTCTCTCTCTCTCCCTCTCTCTCTCCCTTTCTTTCTTTCTCAAATCAATGGGAATATATTTTTAAAAAAAGAATTTTATAACAACATTTTAGTTGAGAAACGAGAAAATATGTTTAAAATGCTATTAGTTTCTAAGCCACTCATAACCTAAACTGTTTTTGTAGTTATTTGTAGTTGATCAAGTGATTTAACTAATTTGACCGATATAGACTGGTACCTTAGCATTTACTAATGCCAAATGTGAATGATAAATGATACAGGGTAGGCAAAAGTACGTTTATAGCCTGATCAGGTGGTGGCACAGTAGATAGAGCATCAGACTGGGATGCAGAGGACCCAGGTTCGAAACACCAAGGCCCCCAGCTTGAGTGTTGGCCATCTGATTTGAGCAAGGCTCACCAGCTTAAACTCAAGGTCACTGGCTTGAGCAAGGGGTCACTCAGTCTGCTGCAGCCACCCAGTCAAGGCACATATGAGAAAGCAATCAATGAACACAACTAAGGTGCCACAACAAAGAATTGATGCTTCTCATCTCTCTCTTTTCCTGTCTGTCCCTATCTGTCCCTCTCTCTATATCTCTCTGTCTCTGTCACAAAAAAGTAGATTTACAGTTATAATGCAAGTACATAATACAATCATGAATAAATAATAATATAAGAATAAAGTCTGTGATTCATGTGTTCCCAAATGTAAACCTACTTCTGCCTATCCCTATATATTAAACATGTAAAGTGTCCCCTATTATCTTATTTCCTTTTGCTCGATCCTAACAACCTTGCTTAGAGGCAAATGAATGAGAAATCTGAGGCTCACAGCAGTTAAGTGTCTTGCAAAGTCCACTTAGCCCACTGACGCCAGGCATGCGAGAGACCAGCTCCCTGTATGCTCTAGTCAACTTTTCCTCCCTGACTTCCCAACTTAAGTGGAGAACATTGTTAAACACTCAAGAAAAATCTCTTTTGCTGGGCAAGAGCTGAAACTACTGAAACTGTCAGTGTTACAATGACTACTCTAATTCTCAAGGACAAGTTATTTTATTGAGTCGCTATGTTTTTCATTTTTATGTACGCAGAAAATAAGAAACAGTTTAGTGTCTGTTGGGGTCGATTTTAAATCCACAGAAATGAGAATGTAGATGCAGATATGAAACAATTAAGTCTTTTCATCAGAAATAATTGGACTATTGTGATTTAAAAATACATTAAAAAATATAACATCTAATTTGATATATGTAACTGGGGTTTTGTGTTAAACTTAGAAAGAGTACAACTAGTCCTATGTCACATTTTAAACTGTAGTCTCTCTACAGGTCTATACACCTGGAATTAAAGACGGATGCATGAAAAATAGATTCATTTCAGTCTTCTTAATGACCAGTGTGGCTGTCTGCATATATATTCTGATAATTGACTTTGAAGGATAGCTATACTTTCATTCAAATTATTAATTTCATTATCTCAGCTATCATTTATTTTGATGATCTTCTTTCTAAAATGCTATCTACTTTTAAAGTAATTGCCTCTGAATATTTTGTTGCAGCAGTACTTTATAGCATTCCAATATCTTAGAAATCACATTTATTTTGATATGTTAGACAGCCAGGGTATGTGATTAGAATTAAAGAATAAAAATACAAATTAAGAAGAATGCTAATTTATTTTGTTCTGAAAGCTTATTAATTGAAGAAGTCTCTTATTTTGAATCTATTTTGAGTACCCAGTTTCAGCAATATCATGTTCATAGAACACCTCATTAAGTAAAGCAATTTAACAACAACAAAAACTGTATCCAAGTGAATGCTAATAATTTACAAAAGCACAAATAAAATTGAATTTGCTTGAAGAAGTGGTTGCCTATGTCTAGACACTGACTAGGTAATCATGAATGCCCCAAATTTCCTAGAAATAACTGGAGAATTTCATTATCTTGTCTAACCTTTGGATTTTCAAAAGTACTATATAAAATTAAAGTTTTAAAAATAAACAATGAATTCTAATTTTTTTTTCCCAAATCACTAGCTTTTCTAAGAAAATTTAGTTCTACTTTAAATCAATTTGCCATTTATTTTCTTTTTCTTTTGAAGATTCTCATAAAGATTCATATCAAATTGTTCACACACGGTTACAGGTGAGGTTTTTTTTCTTTTTTTTTTTAAGGTTACAGGTGAGTTTTTGAAATTAGGAAGAAATTTGAACCTTCACAGAAAGCCACAATAGTAAGTAAAGATGTTCTTTAAGCAATTATAAAATTTTTGAAGAAAAATGTTTTCTACAGATGCTGCTGACCCAAACAATCAACAAACATACACTTCCCCATTTGTGAGACACTGTTTTGGAGACGCTATTTTGAACCCAATAGCATCAGGGGGTGTATTTCTGGGAAATGGCATTTTCTACTTGGTGCTCATCTAGTTACATAGAAGTTCTAGAATTCAGTCTACTATCATAAATAGAACTTTTTTTAAAGAATATATATATATATTTAAAGTGGCCATTTTGTGGGGAAGAAGATTGTTTTTAAAAGAATTCTGAAAATATTTTAATTCTCACATAACTTTTTTTTTTGTTAAATATTTACTGGTATTATTGTGAATAAGCCTTTTGAGGTATATTTGCCACTCAGCTCTTTTTGTGGGCATCTGCTGACATATGTGTAACTGATCCTGAGTATTTTTTTTGTCATGGATAGCCCTTTCGCTAATGCCTTAACTTATTTATATAGAACTCATTTATAAAATCTCATATGTGCGTGTGATATATATAGTTGTATGTTTATCATTGACTTCTCCAATTGGAATATATGCTTCATGAGAGCAGAGCTTTCTTTAGTCTGTTTTGTCTTACACTATTTCATTTGCAGGAGGACATTGAACAAAACATGTCTCTGTCCGTTAGAAACTCAGTCATTTTGTTTCTAATGCTGAAGAGCAAGTGAGGTAAATTTTGTCAATTTATGATTTAAAACATTTGAGACTTTAATCAGAGTCAGTCATTTTGCATTAAGGTTTTCAGTCTCTTTAATGTGAGGTTACTTGCACAGGGTTTGATTGAAGGATCAAAAAATAAAATAATTATGGATTACTTAGAAAAATGTTTTCCATAATATGTCCATTGCTGTTAGCTATTTCTTCTCCAAACTCAACATATAGTTTATTTTATTTGCCTGATCTTTTCCAGATTTTAAAAAAATTACTTATATTTTAAAAATATGAAATACAGTCATATGATTCAAATGTCAAAGCTGTCTGAAAATTTATACCTTAGTAAGTGTTCTTCCACTCTCATTTCTTTCACTCATTCTTCTCACCTCCTTTGGTAATTATATTTTTAATTTTTAATTTATTCTACTAGTGAATAGACATAAAGAACCTTTTTTATTAATAACATCTAATGATTTTTAATTGAGATTTTATATATTTATATTGTATACATTTCAGACAATATTTATTTGTTCCAAAGTTTCTGTTCCAAACGAGGTTTAACAGTTATAGTCTGTTGTTATGGGAGAGGCAAGTATGGTCTCTGGAAACTGACTTGAATTAACATTGGAGCTCTGCTGATTCTGTGAAATTAATCAGTGTCTTTGAGCTAAATTTCACCATTGTGAAGTAGAAACCATAACATTTACCTCTTAAAAACTAAATAAAATGTGGTAGTTTTGGAGTTGTAATGCTTAGATCTCCATTTAAGAGAAACTCTACCTTTCTACTAAGGGATATATAGTATATTCCCCATCAATACAGACACTGCAAAGCTCTCTCTCCTACAAGGCAACAAATGCCCCTTCCGGAGTTCCCCTACCTCCTCTCCTGGCTGCTAAACCAGTAACTAGGATTTAATCTCAGTAGAACCTGGCTGAAGACAGGCTGAACCTGATAATGGAGGAGAGAGAATCCAAAGGAGCTGCAAGAATTAGCATGTCCCAGCTGGAATCAAAAGAGTGCCCTTAAGATTGGATTCTGAGGTTGACTGATCAAGTAGGCCAGAATATAAGTCTGAATATGCAAGAATTCATTAAATTGTGTGTCCTTTTTTTTTTGGAACATAGGCTTTAAGCACTATAGCAAGGATAAGGATAAAGGGTAGACATAGAGACTTGACTTATAAGGAATTGTGGGGATGGTTAATGGCATCTTTAGCGTCAAAACAAATGGACAGTCAATAATGGAGTTTCTTAACATTTACACACAAATGAAGGTAAAAATGAGAAACCGTGAGTCTGAAGAAAGTCACTTCTGTAAAAGGCATGATCTATTGCTCAGTTCCTTGACCTGAACAAATTTTCTAATATGAAGAGCAATGACGAAAGAGATGGGGATTCAAACAAGGAGTATACTGCAAAAATAGACTGTGAAGATTTTGCAGTCTTTGAGGCAGATCTTATGGTGTAGGAGATGTCCATGGTGAATAATGAAGCAGTATGAAGTTTATAAGACCCACTGGAGAAAATTACAACACAGGTCCCAGGGTTTCTGGAGCAAGGCTATGCCATCAGGAGCAGAGAGGTGTATTCTGGGAAACCACTCCTGCTTTGTCACTGAGCCCACTGTACAGACAAAACAGGACCTTTGTCCATGGGGTAACAAATGACCATACATTGAGAACTCTCCATTATAAACTAGGCTCTGTTGGACCTGCCAAGTCAGAAAATTGAACAGGCTCATCAGCATTTCATCATAAGATGGAAATAGTATGGTCTGGATGAGCCTAAGCAGGACCATAGGGCAAGAGGATGATGCATAAACAGATAGCTCAAACTATCCAGTCACCTACCACACTTGCACCATTGCCCTTCCTTCATTTCTATCTATGGCTTGATTTTGGGGCAGAGGGTGTCCATGTGACTAGTTGAAGAAAGAAAAATGCCTGAGTTTGGCTATGGATAGGTCAGTTTGAAATGTCAATATAAGCTGAAAATTGATGTTGGCTGCATTATAGTAACATTCAGGAGTGACTTGGAAATTCAGTGGAGAGGGACATCCTTCCCAATTGTTGGAGCTACAAGGGAGGCTCATGGTTATCTCCTTTGTGGGGAAGGAAATGTGGCCTGAGGAAAAAATATATGCAATTTCTTGGCCCGAGGCCAATGGCCTAGAACTGAAAAAGAAAAAGATTAGAGTAAGGAAGACAAGGTAGTCTGGAGTAGAAATGTGTAACGAGGCATATGTGAGAGGATGCAGAGCTTGAAGACTTTTGTATTGTGAAGTCAACATCCACTAGGAATCATGCCACTGAATAACAAAATAGACAAAATTATATGGCTAATGATTTTAAAGTTGGCCTTTGTCATCAACCACTCCAGTACTAGCATGATGGGCATATGAGCAGAGTAGTCATAGTAGCAGAGATGGAGGATATTCATTGGTCCTATGGCAAGGATTCCCACTCACCAAGGCTGATTCATTTACTACCATTTCTGAAGGTTCAACATTCCATCCATAGATACCAAGTGAACACTTGTTAGCAATTTAGTTACACTGGGTTGCTTCATTAAAATGGCCAGGAGTTCTCTTTCACAGGGATAGATAGCTATTATGAGAATGGTCACTCTTATTAATGTGATTTTCCTTCCCATAGAGCTTTAGTCAGCACTATGACTCGAGGCTTACTAAAAGCTTAACCCATAGGCATTAAATCCCTCATAACATCACCCAAAAGGAAAACCACTTCATAACAAATTCAGGTTGGGGACAGACCAATGATTGAATCACATGCTATACCATTCAGAATTCTGGAATGACTTTCTAATGGAGTGCTAGCTTGCTGGCAATTCTGTGCAAAGATGGGTTTCTATACTTCAGGACATAATATACACACTAAGTCATAGGTAGAAATAGGAAGAAAACATCGGTCCAAGTACCAGCAGGTGAAAAAAAGGGTGATGCCATTCACCATCTATTTTATCCCTAATAACCCTATGTAGGACTTTCTAAATAAAAGGAGAATTGGTAATGCTTACCTCATCACTTTTCCATTTGTTTCACAAGAATGAAGTATTTATGTCACTGCTGTGTCAATTTTGGATTTAGAAATTTTTTTATCACATTTTCTCTGTGGATTGTTTTATATAGTTGTAAAAGATATGTATTTTAGACATCTGGTTAACAAAAATATGCAGAAGAAACTGTTTCTATTTAATTTGATATCAATATTAGGCTAAACATTGATTTTTTATTTTTTATTTTACTTATTAGTTTTAGAGAGAGGAAGGGAGAGAGAGAGAAAGAGAGAGCAAGAGAGAGAGAGAGAGAGAGATAGGAACATTGATCTGTTCTTGTTTGTGCCCTGATAGGGATTGAACTAGCAACATCTGCACTTTGGGTCAGCACTCTGACCAACAAAGCTATCCGGTCGGGGCTAAACATTGATTTCTTTAAAAAATATGTTGTGTTTGGTTGCCGTCTGATGAGTATCCTCTTGTAAAGAACTCACATCCATTCTGTAGCTCTTGCTGAGTAACTGTAAACATTCAACCACATGAACTTTTACTTTGTGGCCAAAGTCTCATATCTAGTCCTCTGTTCTCTCTCTCTCTCTCTCTCTCTCTCTCTCTCCAGCTTGATTTGGAATTTCAGCTCTCTGCTGAAAATTTCACCACAAGAACCTACAGTAGTTCAAATTCATTCTGTTGTGCAACAAAGAATTTGGCCATGTCTTGTCTTTATCTCTGGTCCTCTAAATCCTTGGATTTCTCAAGTAATAGGAATGTCTTTATCTATGGTGGGCCTTTTGGGCCACACCTAAATTTATGCTAAGGAGTGCCTCTAGATAGTTTTTGCTAATAGAAGTCAAAATAGAGACTGGCCATGCCAGAGAAACCAGTTATATAATTCAGAGTATTTCAACGGGTGTGCCACAAGAATTTTTGAAACATGCACTACCTATTTAGTCAGGTGTATTGCCCTCTTTTCCCTTAGACTGTCAAATAAAAAAATGACAACAGTCAACACAATAATAGCCATCCACTGAGAATGAATCAAAATTGTACTTTTTTTGTCAGATAGGCAAAAATATACTTTTTAATGTGCCGCAGAATTTTAGTAATGATTTTATGTTGCCATGAGATGAAAAATGTTGAAAATTCCTGGATTAGAGGTTTGGGACTTTGAGTTCTGTGATGTCATCCTAGCCTTTGAGGAGGAAGGGGGTTGGTGATTGAGTTTAATTTCATAGCCAATGATTGAAAAAAAAATCAAGCCTCTGTAATAAAACTTCAATAAAAATTCTGTACAGTGACGCTTAGTTCAGCTTCCTGGCTGGTGAAACACACTGATATATTGAAAGGCTGATACACCTTGAGCACATAGAAGCTTCATTTTGGGAAGCTTCCAGATCTTTCCCCATATAAATTTATTTCTTCATTTAGTTGGTTCTGATTTTTATTCTGTATAATAAAACTTTAGTGCTTTTCTGAATTCTCTGAATCATTTTGGTGAATTAGAAAACTAAGGAAAGTTCCAAATTTTTAGCCAGCTGGTCCCATGTATGAGTGATCTGGGAACCCTAGTCTGTGACTGGGCAATCTTGTGAGGGACTGTGCCCTTAACTCATGAAGGCTGACCAAGTTGGGGTGATAGTATCGAAACTGCACTGCACATTCTTTAAATCCTAAAGGTAACATGATTTCTCCTAACAGCCAAGCAACGTGTCCACTGAACTTTTTATTTCTTTTCCTGCATCATCAGCTGTTCAGTCCAATTTCTTTTTCCTACAAACAGCATTCATGTGCATCTTCTTCAGTTCAGTACAATTTAAACTGGGTTGTCTCCATTACAGTCTATTACATATTGTACTGTCCTTTCTCCTACCCTCAAGCTCAAACATCTTCTTCAGAGATGTCTGTCTAGTGCCTACTGCAACATCTCTCAAAGAGCAGGCATTCTTTTATTTGTTTGTTAAATGTCTCCCTGCTGTCCAAACTCTATAGCTCCAAAGACCCTACAAGATATTCCCTCCATATCTCTTCAACTGTATCTTCACTTACTTCCATAATGAATCTTTCCTTTCAACCCAATTGCTTTACTTATTGCTTTGTTCCCAAACATTATGGGTCCATCTCCATTTCATTGAACAAACTACATGTCTGAAGTGCTCATTTTCCCCTCTACTTGTCTAAGCTCCACCTCCATAAGCCTTCTTGGACCTTCTTCTATCCATTCCTCGGGGATTTCTCTCACCTCTGTATTCTCAGCACATCTATGCTTACAACATGTATTGTGTGTAGTTCTCATTTAGTTCTTAGTGTAGGCTACCTGGGATTTTACTTATTTTTTTATTGTTTCAGATTCTTTTGGAAATTATACCATGGTGTTTTGAGAACAGGCAAATGTAATACAACTCTGTGTGTGTGTGTGTGTGTATGTGTGTGTGCGTGTGTGTATGCTAACATGTAAAACATGCATAAACTTTTCATCTTTCATATAGATTTTATTTTATTCTGTCTAATCAGCACAAGCAACTAAGTCTTATCTGTAAAACAATAAAGATGAGAAAAATAACAGCTACGAATTCTGAAGCAGTTCTAATCAAGCCAATAGTTTAATATCTTTGAAATTTTAGAAATAATATTGTCCTTACTGTCCTGCTCATCACTAGAATTACAGAAAAACTAATATTCATTTGCTATTTATCAACAGGGCACGTGTGATTTTTTTTCACTTATTTATTCTAATGTGAAGTTTTCTTACTTAGATCTCCCAAGTCAACAAGGCTCACATTTCTCACCATGGAACTAAGCAAAAAATGAATCAATAAGCATAATACTGCAGCCCTCACTGTTTCAAAACATGGAAGCAACTATTCCTCAAATGTTAGTTAAGCGACATAGTATTTTAAAGCAGTTTGCAAGCCTTAATTTGGCATATATTCTTACAATACCTGCATGTGCAGATGTAATTGCAGACTAAATATTGGCATTCTTTAGGTTTCTTATTTTGAGGCAAAGAGAAGAAAAACAAGACTCCATTCTGACTAATCAAGATGGATACACAATGCAGCATTCAGTTAAGAGACATGCCTTGGGAAGAAATGGCTTTATTGTGAGAAAACACAATCTTATTAAAAAATCAAATCCTGGAAATGACTTCAGGGAGTTTACTAAGCCTTTGGGCAAATGCGTGCAGGGGCATGAGGTCTACATTTGTTTTAAGGAGGTTTACATGTTCTAAAAGTGACTGATCAATAATAGTACTAGGATGTTATAAAGCTGAATTTCAAAGTCCAACAAATCTAGTCTGTGAATAAAGATGAACGTGATTGAAAATAAAGATAAAGAGAATAGTGAAAACTTACTTCTCTGGCAAGCCTTATTTAATAGATTTCAAATTGCCTTGTAAGATCCCACAGTATTTTTACTTACTGCATTAAAAATACATTTGTACAGATCTTGCTTTGTCAAATATAATCTTGTAGTGGTTCCATTACCTACACCTCAGTTAATAGTTTCTCTCAAATAGTACTTTCAACCATTTACAGGTTTTTGGATCAATACATATTTAAAAACAATAGGGCATTTTAAAATTAACTTCTATCCAGAGGAGGATTTAATGACGAGCATACCGGGCATGCGCCCTGGGCCCCGACTTCTGAAGGGCCCCGACTTCTGAAGGGCCCCGAAAAACCCCAACTTTACACTTTTTTTCTAATGACCCCAAGTTTGGTTATATATGTGCAATTTTAACATTAATAGTACATAATATTTTTATTTATTTAAAAATATGGCTAACATGTATTTTTTATTTTTCCTGTCTCTCTTTTTTATAAAAGAGCCCAATATTTTCTTCTGCGCCTGGGGCCTCAACCAACCTTAATCCACCTCTGCTGCTATCCACTCAAAGGGATAACACAACTATGTACTTACATCACGGTTTATAAAATGAGATGGTGACGGAAAAGTTTAGTTATGTTTACTGTGGTAGCTTGCCTTTTGAATCAGTTGTTAAACATTATGTTTAACCAGCAAGAGATCAGTAGTAGACAGAAATGTAGACATGTACATATTTTAAACACTTGTTTATTTTCAAGTTTTACAGATGCATGGTAGGGCTTGGTCACCGAGGATCATACTTAGACAAAAGTTGATATCAGGAATGAAAGGTAGAGCTAAAACATGGATGAATGATTGCTTTCCGATGAAGGCCCCCGCTCCAACTACCAGAGGTTCCAGTGTCTTCCATTGTGATCAGGATTGTCTTTGAAAGAAAATACCTGAAACCAAACGAGATATACATGACTGAGAAAGGCTTTTTGGAAATTTCTCACATGCAATGGAAGGTTATATCATGGCAACAGTATGGTACATGCTTACAGAGTGGAGTAAATTCTGAAATGCTGTCTGAAATGAAGAAGTGTTAGAATATGTACTCATGGAATTGGATTTCTGTCTTAGAGGCCCTTAGACATTGCGCTAAAGAAGAAAGGGGCCGGGACACAGTGGCAAGAGAGGTGAGCAGGGAAGAGATCTAATCATATCACCAAAGGAAAGAACTGGGGCTCTAAATAAAGAGGACAGGCCCTTGTCAGTTAGCTCGATGGTAGAGCGCCGGCCAGCATAGTGGATATCCTGGATTCAATTCCCAGTCAGGGCACACAGAAGCAATGCCCATCTGCTTCTCCACTCTTCCCCCTCTCCTTTCTATCTCTCTCTCTCTCTCTTCCCCTCCCACAGCCAAGTCTCCATTGGAGCAAAGTTGGCTACGGTGCCGAGGATGGCTCCATGGCCTCTGCCACTGGCACTAGAATGGCTCCGGTTGCAACAGAGCAATTCCCCAGATGGGCAGAGCATTGCCCCCTGGTGGGCATGCCGGGTGGATCCAGGTAGGGCACATGTGGAAATCTGCCTCTCTGCTTCTCACTTCAGAAAAATACAAAAAAAAAAAAAAAAAAAAAAAAGAGGACATAAGCATGACCAGGCGGTGGCACAGGAGATGGAGCATCACACTGGGATGCAGAAGACCCAGGTTTGAAATCCTGAGGTCACTGGCTTAAGTGCAGGCTCATCCAGCTTGAGCACAGGTTCACCAGCTTGAGTGTGGGGTTGCTGGCTTGAGTGTGGGATCATAGATATGACCCCATGGTTGCTGGCTAGGGCCGAAAGGTTGCTGGCTTAAAGCCCAAGGTCGCTGGTTTGAAACTAAGGTCACTGGCTTGAGCAAGAGGTCATTCTTTCTGCTGTAGTCCCCCCGGGTCAGCACACATGTGAGAAAGCAATCAAAGAACAACTAAGGAGAATAAGGAGCCACAACGAAGAATTGATGCTTCTCATCTCTCTCCCTTCCTGCCTGTCTGTCCCTATCTGTCCCTCTCTCTCTCTCTTTGTCTCTGTCACAAAAAATAAATAAACAAAAATAAAAAAAGGACATAAGCTATCCCAAATTATGATAGTGTGGAGTTTAGTGCATGTTTCCAGGGGCTGAGTTGAGTGCTGAAGCCATAGGTCAGACTTTCAGAGTTCTGCCTACACTGCCTATTTGTCTCTTGATTCTGTGGCTTTTTGGCTTCTTAGTGAGAGTCAGAGTTGCTTTAAAAATAAATTATTTTAAGTTTTCTATTGGGGATCCCAACTCACATCTCTCCCTTTCTTGAAGAACATCTGATTATTTCCAAAGAAGCTAAATTTGATCCAAGTTTAGAAGGTGGGAGACAGAGAAAGCAGGAGAAAGGAAATGGCAGAATTTTACCTAGAAGAGACACATCCGGTAGTTTTTGGCATTAGAAACACAATAGCTAATTCAGGAAACACTGTTCGTTCAACAATCATTGTTAAGCATTTTGTAAATTCCAATACTTTAGTAAGTATTAAAGCTGAATGGGACATAATTGTGCCTATAAGAAACTTACATCCCAATGAAGGGATACAAATAAGCAAATAATGACAATGCAGTGTGTTCCATCCTGTAATGTATTTGCTGGAGGTACTCTGGGAGGGAGGTGTGTCTCACCCATGTCAGAGACAAGTGGGAAGAGTCAGAAAATGTTTCCCAGAAAGTAGTGTCTGAGACAAATTTAAATAGCAAATATGTGTGCTTGTGACTTTGAGTACCTGCCTATCTGTTGAGTTGTGACAAGTTATATACCAGTGGGATTCAAAGATGAGTCAGCATTGGGCCCCAAATGTCAAAATGGGGAATTTTGATTTGATAGAAATGAGAGATCATTTAAGATTTTAAACTGGAAGCAATAATAGGGCAGAAATGTTTCTAGGCTCTCTGTCAGTAGGGCTGCGGCCAGGGGAAAGGAGATGGGAGACAAGGACGTAAGATTGTAATTTGTTTTGTCAACAACTGAAGTGTGAAGCAATGGAGACCTGAGTCTAGGATGGTGGGTGTGGAGGAAAGCAAAAATTCTTAGAAAGTACATCTGAGCTCTGAGTTTTCCTCACATATGTCTCCCTCAGGGATGGTCACTGATTGAAACTAGAGAGAAGAAAGCCATAAGTCAAGCAACAGGAGTACTCAACTGATAATTGGTTCAGCTACTATGAAACTTTCTTGCGCTGTAAATACAGGATTTGAAAAAGACATGAAATAGACATAAACAGAGAAGAGGGTGAAACCTGGTTCCTGGATGAAGATGTTAATGTCCACTTACATGCTCACTTGTTCCTTCAACAGTGGTCCTTGAGTTTTCAGCATTATGAAAATGTCCTAAAAGAAAACAGGATTGACTATGTTTATGAAAAGATTGGCACTAAATAAAGTATGACCAGTATAAATTTGTGAGTTAAAATAAATTTTAATATACCTAGTACTATAATTGGTAGATATTATTTTAATACCAAATGAGCTTTTGAATAGAGTTGGTTATGTGGCACTTAGGTTAGTCCTGGTATGAGATAAGAATTAAGCCAACTTGAAATATTTCTCATGATAAATAGAGACAAGGAGGAAGAAAATAGCTCATAAGCACTTATGATATTCAAGCCATTGTGCTAGGCACTTTACTGAACAAAACTATTTCTTGGATTTGAATATGTACATGTCATGTTTTATCATTTTAGCTGGGAACATTAGTGTATTCTAACAAATAAGATCATAGCAAGACAATTTTGAAAAAGAGTTTAGAGTCAAAAAGTAAATGTTCAGGTCAAATTAGAAACATTTAAGCAATCAATTTTGAATGACACATTCTTGATTATATCTATTTTCTACCTGTATTTGCATGCCGTTCTAATTGTGGGGGCCTGCGTTCTAAATTCAGCTCTGTGAGGATGACAGTTTTTGATCTTTCTGTTCACAGAAGCTACTGCTTGACAGGGGCCATTTTTCTCATGAATGGGTCACTTCAAATTCATTACTGCTGCAAGAACGTTAACAAATCACTATCTCACATACCTCAATTTGCAATAATTATCTCCAAATGTAAAGGGCAACCAAAATATAACTGAACACCAATATTCTCCTTTTTAAAACATTCTAATTTATCTGAATTATCTTTTCTGAAGTATTCATAATTTGAGGCAAAAAAAAAAAAAAATGAACCAAGAAAAGCCTACATAGACCAAAATAAATTGCCCTTTGATATTTAATACAGCAACCTAGTATTTGAGAAAAACAGAACTTTACAATAGCTTAATATATTCAGAATTTGAATTTGACAAAGTGTGACCCATTTACTGAAGCAGAAAATGCACCACGGGGTTTTCAGTGTTTTCTTCCTTCCAAAAGCTGAGAAATCACATTTGCCAGCCAAAGAAAGTCAATGATTCTCGACTTATTTAGGGGAAAATTGGGAGAGAAACAGAAGGGGGAGGGGAAAGTCAAGAATTTTGACTCAGAAAAGTGCTCCCTAAACAAAATGTGGTGGGTTTTAAAAGGTTTCATAGAAATGTAAAAATATGGAAAAATATTTGATGAATTTATGTAAATGAAACGAGTATTACTGCAGATGCCTTCAAGCCCTTTAGATATTGTGAGAATAATAAACAGTTTCTGTAAGCCCCATGTTCGCATTGCCATTTTTCATAGGAAATGTCTATGGTTTTTGTCAGCATTTTAAATATATTCAAAAAAGAAAAACAACATTAAAATATAAAACCCTGACTCTGACTTCTGTGTTCTCCTAAGGGCTCATCTCTGTAGTTGCCCTTCTAACATTTTCTGCATGTACCAGCTTAATTGTCTCTGGCTCCCAGACTGTGAGCTCCACGAGGATAGGGAGCTGTGTCTTAGACACCCCCGTGTGCCCAGGCCCTTGTACTGCACTGAACACGTAACAGACGCATCAGCGAACACTGGCCGAATATTAGAATGAGGAAACAAAACCCAGAGCTCATGGACGAGTCTTTATAAAAAGAGTACATATTCATTTATAGATTTAGATACTTTTATCTTAACCAAGTGTTTAAAGATGATGAATTTGACCACTGCTTCTGTCTCATCATCTTCTGCTTCTGAAAAGAACTTAAATCAAACTCATTTATAACACTTAACAGTTTTATAAAATATCACAAACCATATAATTGTAAATAATATTACTTTAAAAATTCCAAGTGCTGAGTTAACGGTAGGAAAATGACTGAGAGATTTCACTTTGCTATCACATTTTTTTAAATAAATATATATATATATTTTATCTTCATGCTTTAAGCCACAGTCAGAAGTGGGACTAAAATTTAGTTTGGTAACAATTTAGGTGCTCTGCCTTTTTATCTCGTTTAATATAAATTTTAAATTATATAGAAGGATTAAAATGGCTTTCAAATTAAGTTTCTTCATTCATTAACAGTCCCTCCCAATGGCCTGATGGAACCAATCCGGTGTGGCTGGGATGTGTTGTGTCCACAATGCTGCAAGTTAAATTAAGAAAAAAAAAATTGGAAAGAGCTTTTGGGACCACTTCCAGTCTAAAGCCACAAGGGCAGAAATGATCAATAATCATGACCATTTGGTCCATTCATTTCTTTTAATGAACACATTCTCACTCACTAAAAACATTCTTGCAGGACCAGGATGGATTTCAGTTCTCTGGTGACTGACAGAGGCAGAGCCTTTGATAAAACCTGGAGGGAGTGGAGCTGCTCCCTCACCCCCTCATCCCCTTACCCCCTCACCCCCTCACCCCGCATGGTCTTTCCTCGCCTCATCTTTACCACTCGGTGCTGTTTAACCCAGAAAAGTATGTCACCTTGGTACAGCCTGACAGGCAATTGACAGGCAACTATTAGAAAATTTTTTCCCATGATTTTTAATGCAACTTATTTTAGGAAAGCATCCCAAAACTGTGGATTTGTTTCAAATATGTAAATTCTGATAAATGTAGGAATAAAGGCCTCAAGAAAAAATGGGCACTGAGATGGTTTAATCATTTTATTAATATTCAGCAGGACCATTTCCATTTCTGCGGTCATTGCCCTTGTTCAAGTAGGCATTAATTTGTATCTAATAAACTGCCATTAATACTATGGATACTTATAAACTGCTTCTGATAGAAGAGCAGCATCTGGATTACTGCACAGCCTCTTAACTTGTTTCATTTATTCAAGTTTCTTCCAATTATTATCTGTTTTATATTCCACTGCCAGGAATAAAAAACCCTTTTTTTTTGAATTTCCACTAATATTTAATTCCCTGTTTATGAAACTAGAGTTTGCTTACTTAACAAAATTGGAAGGTTTGTGCCCAAGATTGAATTTTTCTATTTTCCTTTAAAAGTTCATTTTCCCCTATCCAGTTAATCTTTTAGTACTTCACTGAATCTATGTTTTTCAAAGAGTGAATTTTAATTTTTTGGCAACTACCAAAACTTTTAATTTTTTTTTATGTCATAATCTCAAAAATGTAAGCTTAAGAATTTCTAAAATAAATGCACTAGCTTTTTCGCAAACAAAAGATAGGTCTCTCTGATTTCCAAAAATACCCCTTTCTTGGATCTAAGTCAGATGTGACTTGGGTAAGAATGGAAGATGTGGGGGTAAAGGAGAAGTAATGAGCTTCTCTTTGACAGTTGTTTTTTTTTCTCCCTATTTTTAATACTTTGTCATCTGTACATGAGAGATTTTAATGCTCAAAGGGATAGGAATCTTTTCAGAACAAATAAAGTGTTGTTACTAATCAAGAGTAAATTTTAAAAAGTATACATTTTAAAGCTTTACATGAGGTTTTCAGAGGTTCTAAAAATATACATAGATACATATCAAATGAAATTGAATTATGCCTTGTCCTCATATTTCATGATGCTAATGGATCATGAGGATGAACTTAGATCAAAATTCTCAAAAGGCATGAGAAAGATGAAGAGGTTTTTCTAAAGTCTGCCTGTGTGGTGAGAACATGAATGCAGATAAATATTAATGTGAGAGATCTTCATTCAGCAACAGTAAACTTTTTTTTCTGTGCCAGGCCTTGGGATTTTAATTGAATACGTTTCTTGAACAAGATTATTTAAATTCTTAAATTTCTAGTTTCTATGCCCTTGGAGAGTTCTTTTTAAAAATAACATCATCTTTGTTTTCACAACTGTGCAACATCAATGACAACTTTCCACTTCATGGAGTCCCAGAGAACCTGGGCACACCTGCCAATCAGCTCCATCACAAAGTGTCAACTCTATTATAAGAAAACAATTTCAACAATAATTTATGAGATCAAACATAGAAGCAAGCTAGAGACTTGAGTTGCTTACTAGTTTTCTCTCTCTCACTCCATGTTGAGAAATACATCTCCCACAAATATATTCTCTCATTTCTGCCAAATTATGATCTTAACTGAATCCCAGACCTAAAACAGACTTTCTCATTTGCCTCAATCATTCTTCCCAGAGCTTCCATATTAACATTTCCAAAATGATGCTTTATTCATTTCACTTCGGTGTACAAATGGCATCCCCACAAAATGAAAAAACATCTCTATTTCATATTCAAGGACCTCCATCCTCTGATTGCTTTTTACTTTATCAGTTTTTCTCTACTAAACACCCAATGCTATAGGACTCTTAAACATAATTCATACTTATTCACTTGGCTTCCTGTCATTTTAGCCACTTTCTCATTATCTCCTCTAGTCACCCTTCCCTCTACGGACTTCACTTAATTTCCTCAACTAGAAGTTATATTCATTAGCAAACTACACATAGGATTTTCTGTCTACTACAGTAATTCAAAACTGCAAGTGATTTTTCACTCAGTTCTCAGGGGACAGTTGGCAACATCTGGAGATATTTTTGGTTGTCACAACTGGGAAGGTGCTATTGGTATCTAGGGGGCAGAGGTCAGAGATGATGCTAAACGTCCCGCAGTATACAAGAAGGCTCTGTACCACCAAGAATGATCTGATTCAAAGCGACAGTTAAAAAACCCTAACTTCATGCAATCTGACACCTTTATTTCAATACTGACTATAATTTTACTTCTCTGTATAGATGCTTAATCATCTGTTCTTGAATATAAGCGTCTAGAAAATTTAGGACCACGTCTTATGCACAATTTTATTTCCTTGAAAGTCTAACACCAACTCTGGTATATGTGAACACTCAAAAATATTTTAAAAATCTATATAAAATGGAATATGTTGGTCACCTTTTATTTTTTTATTAGTTGCATTTATTGGGGTGACACTGGTTCACAGAACCATACAGGTTTCAAGTGTACAACTCAGTATGACACCATCTGCACACTGCATCCTGTGCCCTCTGCCCCCAGCACAGTCTCTCTCCATGCCTATTACTCCCCATGCTCTCCCAGCTCCACCTAGTTCCCAGCCCCCTCCCCTCCTGGCTGTCGCCACACTGCTGTCTGCGTCTGTGTGTTGAGTATATGTTTCTTGGCTGATCCCCTCACCTTCTTCCATCTATTCCCCGAACATCCTCCTCTTTGACAGTTCTTTTCCTATTTTGTTCATCAGCCTATTTTGTTCATTAGACTCCACATATAAGTGAGATCATAAGGTATTTGACTTTCTCTCACTGGCTTATTTCACTTTGCATAATAATCTTTTACTAAAGAATAGCATACAAGAAGAAACACCAGTCAAGCTAATATTAAGTTCAATATATACTTTCTTTGAAGGCTTTGATAATTCAGCTGTCATTTCAGGATCTTTTAATGATGAAAATCAGTTAGCATTATGCTGGAAAAGAGAAAATTTATGGCTCAATATATTTATTGTTGACAAGTTCCCCATCAAAAAAAAACAAAAACAAAAAAACCCTCCTACATATTACAAACTTTACTGTATTTCCATAGGAGATGAAAAGCGTGGAATCTGAGCTTTGCAGAGCTATTATGTCTAACTTCAAAAGAGTCATCTTCTATCTCTCCTTGGTAGGATGTCGTAGCTGTTTTATACCATGCCAGAAACAACCCTTGCTTTGTGAAGGCCTCTCAGCTGCTGGGTAGTGTGTGTTAGTTAGATCAGCTCCAGTTTGTCTGTGTTCCTCTAGGTGAAGCACCAGTAGCTGGCGGGCAAAGTAAAACATTACATTAGCTTGCTAACTTGTTATAATTATTTGAAAATAATTGCTATGGGAATGCACAAATAGTTCTTAAAGTTTCTTTGTGAAATAAGCAGATGCATTTTGCTTACTAATGGAATGTCATGTCGGGAATTTCCCGTACTTGGAAAAATGAATGGAGCTAGTGGCTCTTCTTGAAGGTCCTTCACCCATTGCCCCCGCTGCACCTGTACCTCTTTCACAAATGGCCCGCTGCAGCTGAATTATTTCCGTTATAATCCCTTGAATGTATGTCTTACTTATCCTAGGTTTATGTTCTTTTTTCAAGTTTTACAATAATGGAATGCATTTTCACTTTTTATCCTTCTTAAAACTCAACTGCCTCTTGAGTTGGTGGTCACTCTAAATCAGGCATCCCCAAACTATAGCCCGCGGGCAGCATGCAGCCCCCTGAGGCCACTTATCCGCCCCGCCGCACTTCCGCACTTCCGGAAGGGGCACCTCTTTCTTTGGTGGTCAGTGAGAGGAGCACTGTATGTGGCGGCCCTCCAACGGTCTGAGGGACAGTGAACTGGCCTCCTGTGTAAAAAGTTTGGGGGCCCCTGCCTAAACCATCTATATTACATGCCAACTTCTCTAAAAAGGCTTCTTTTATCTTCTAATCCATGCTTCTGCCTTTAAAACTACAGCATTCTATAGCACTTAACTTCTACTGATACATTGTTGTCATTATATTTGTGCATTACTGTTTTTCCTTTTCCTTTAGATTGCAAAGTCCTAGCAGTAGGAGCCATGATTTACAGCAATCTTTGAATCACATTCAGCATCGGTGCACTGTCCTGTACATTACATGGTAATTGCTCATTGTACAGTAGTTGCCGAAATGGTAAATGAATTATGGTGTTGCTTTTGAAGTAGAAAATAGTGTGGCAATCTGATTATAAAATATGAAATAAAATTTGATTTTTTTTTCAAGAAATAAATGTGAAGAAATAAAGGGAGGACTGTTGCAGACAATAGCCAAAAGTGATGTGTGGACCTTGCATGGATACTGATTTGAACAAACTAATTATTATAAAACATCATTGAAATAATTGGTGACATGTGTACACGGAATGAGTGATAGATGATATAAAGGACCTGGCATGTGACAAAAGTATGCTCATTATGTCAAAAATAGTTCTTATCAGTTAGAAATGCATACTAAATTATTTACACATTAAATGTCTAATTTAAAATATTCCAGTAAAAAAGTACAAGAGATAATGTTGACGTTTGATGAAATATTGATAATTATTTAAGCAGAGTAAAAGATCCTCTTGACTTCAGAGTAAGTTTAAATATTTCCATAAAAAGTTCAAAATATATTAAGTGATGTGCTGTAGGAGAATAACCTTTTCGTCTCTCATAGTAGCGAATAATGTTTCAGTCATTTAAGACATTAACTACAAGAAACACCAGTGAGTTTGAATAAATTTTCATTCACAGTGTTTAACTCAACACTTAGGAACCAATTCAACATGGGAGAAAATTACATTAGTTGTATAATGTCCTACTTGCTTGTATGTCACAGAAGATTATTGGATGTTTAGTGAGTCTGGATTATTTTATTTATCATTAAGGACCTCATTTTTATTCTTTGTGACTGTCTGACAGTCAAATAGTCAGCCACTGACCCAAAATGACTTACTCTCTTATCCTGAGAATGACCAAAGCCCCTTTGTTTGTTGAACTGGATCTACTCATTGTCAATGGCATAGAAGACAAATGATGTGAATAAAACTTTCCTATAACAGATATGCCAGCGACCAGGTAAGTTGTTATACAAATTGTAGATCTGGCAAAGTAGAAAATGCTAAAGACAGGTGGCAAAGACAGAGAACAGAACACTAGACTTAGCTATTGCCAAGTATTTCATACTCATTTCTGCCTTTCCATCTTTGTTGCTACTTTCTTAGACAAGCTCTTCTTCAGGGTTCCTCCAGGGACTGTTTCACAGCCTCTCACCTTGGTTATCTCCACTAGCATGCTCCTAATCACATGCCCCCAGCCAAAGCAGAAAAGCTGTTATATTCTTGTATTTGATAAAGAAGCCCAGCTTTCAACCACCGGAATGCCCTTTCTTCCATTGACAGAGGTGCACCTCCGTTTTCCTGTGGGTTACCTCAACAGCTTTCCTGGAGGCTTTTTGCTTCTAATCTTTTCCTCTCCAACACGCACTATTGCACTATCAGGTACTTCCAGATTAGGTTTCCTAAAATACAGCACTTATCATACGACTCTCGTGTTCAAAACTCTCAGTGGCTCACCGTTGCTTATTGAAAAAGAGTCCAGTATTTGTTCACTCAGCATTTCAGGCCTTATCATAAAAAAGGAAGAAAAGAAAAGGGCATTTTTAAAATCTACTCAGCACTCCAGACCTCACAAATCTGTCTAGAGTCTACATGCTAATTGTGACTTCTTTTAAGCACTTGAAACTAAACCAACAAAACCAAATGCACTTCCTTGAAAATACCTGTATTTTGGGCCTCCATTCTTTGTTTTTTTACTGTTCTTATTATTTGAAGTATTACTTTCCATGAATTTCTAATTAAGATCCCCCCTACCTTAATTATTCTTTCATTGCTTGCTAGCATAAAGGCTTTCCTGGTCTTATCAGCTTCAGCTTCTCACTCTGTAGGGGTCTACAGAGTTCTATCTTCCTCGGGACTCTTTTCCTCTCACTGGATTATAACATGGTATGAACTTCATTTCTCCAATGGACCGTAAGGTTTTAAGAACACAACTTGTCTATTTCGTCTCTGTACACTTAACCTCTGGCAGAGTGGTCTATGAATACGATATGTTCAGTAAATGTTGCTTAAAGGGCTGATAGAGGAATACTAAATTAAAAGTTCTATTCAAAAAACAGAGACAAAGGCAAAGCAATGCTTTCACAAATGTAGAACATTATGATGTTTAAATTCTAGTTATCCAACACATTGTTACCATTTACATGGAGGCTATAGCAGGCATTAGGCTAAATGCATTCTTTGCATTGTCACATTTAATCCTCTCAGTTCAATAACTTTCTAGATGAGGAAACTAAGACTTGAAGAGATTAGGTAACTAGTCTGTAAATGATCTATCTGATTCATATCTAGATCTGCCTGAACTGAAACCTAGTCAATTTTCTAACATTAAATCTGTCAGGGAAGCCCTAGGATTTAGCAAATATTACTCAAAGGATATCTCAAGAGACCAAAAAAAAAAAAAGACTCAAACAAGATATTCCCCTTCTCCAACCCCTACTTTAATAACAGGTAACAGAAGCTTCTCCCTCTCTCTCTCTTTTTTTGCAGTGATGTTTATTTTTTACCTTCACCTGCGATGTGGGACATTCACTTTCTTATTTTCATTATTTTTTTTATTGCCTATTGTCTTAAACCTAAGGGTTTCACATATTTAATTTGCTTGTAGGTATTTAAATGTAACCCCTCACTTAATGTAACAAGTTACATTCACTTTCCCAAAGTAGGCATGCTATCAGCCTTGTCTCTATTTAAACAATGCCATTGTATTTATATTTATATATATTCATATATATATTCATATATATATATGTAATACATCCACTTTTATCTTCTGATCCAAGAACAATTTTGTAATTGTTCTCAAACCAATTTCTAAGTCTCACAAGAAAATCAATTTCATTAATTGAGAGTCTTAATTTCAACTTGTTTCAAATAGTTTTGGTTCCTTCCAGAAATGTTTCCGTGCTGAGATGATGAGATCATGAGAATACTTAAAATGTAATTCTTTAAAGGCAACTCCAAAAACAAATTTAAAAAGTTTTAAATGGGTGATAAATGATTCCTCATGGTGGTCACCTAAAAAAAAAAAAAAAAAAAAAAGCTCATTTGAATGAGTAAATTCTGGTGTGTGTGTATTCTGATATATGTACATATCTGCATACATATATATGTATGTATTTTAATATATAATAGTTTAAAAATTCTGTAGTTATAGGTTACTTCGTAAGTTAACTACTGGATATCAGAAATGTCAAAGAAGATTTGAAAAATATTTCTTCTGGAGATGAGGGAGACAGTTTTCATGAAGGAAATGTGGTATTTGAGTAGTCTATGGAGATTTGGCATTGGCAATGGGTAACCTCAGGATATTTGTGTCAGTATTTTCCAAAGTATTTCCGGACTGCTGTCCCCGCAAGGTTCTGTTGTGTGTAGAAAGAGGCAGAGGGGAGATCAGTGGTCAAGTTGTTAGAAAACTACATCCCTACTTGGGACCTATAGAGTATAATAGTACATTAAAGACTCAGCCACACATGGCAGGAAAAAATAATTAATTTTATGTTTCCAATTCATTTAATAATGGATCACCCTTTCCTTATATAACCTTTGGTAACACCCATAATTACCCAGGTAAGGAGAACTGTGCTATTTAGACTGATGATTGTGAGAGTGGTAGCATCCCTCATATTCCTTCCAATAAACACATACATTTTTGTGCTTTTAACAGTTTCCTGTGTTGTTATTGAGTTTAGCACTTATAGATTGTATGATTATGCAGAGTTATGAAATATCTCTGAGCTTCAGTCTCCTTATTTGTAAACTAAGGATGCCATAACATCTATTCAGGAGGTTGTTGAGAGGATTAAATGAGTGAGTCCATTTAAAGTGCTTAGAACCATGTCCAGACATTCAATATGGCATGGTCTTGGACAATTCCTGTAGGCCAACTAGAAAACATTCATCTTTCCGCACAGTGGCAATCTATCCTTTTGTTAGTCTCCATTGACAGAAATGTTATATAAATGAGCATACAGTACTGTCAACAAAAGTATTTTTTTCTACCGCAAACATTAAAAGCTTCCGGAAAGCCAGGTGCCTTAACCAGCTTGTGTTTAGAGCCTTTCCGGATCCAGAGGAGCAGAAAGGCCCAGACACGCACAGGATGTGTCTGTCCCTCAGACAGCAACTACCTTTTCTCTCTCATGTTACTTTTTGTGGATTAAAAAAATTCAACTCCTTCTTACCACTAGAGGGTCATTTATTGCATAAGAAAAAAAAATTATATGGCATTATTTTTGGCGTACAAATGTATAGTATAGCACTTGGGAATCACAGAGAGATGCCTCAATACATATTATTAATCTTTCCATTATTAAAAGGATAATTTTTATTTCTTTAACTTATAAAATTGTAAAGAATATGACCTTTGTAATTTGGCTTTGTGAATATGGTCAAAAAAGTTCCTGAGGCTACTTAGAAACCATAACATCATCTTTACCTTCCCCCCAGAAAACTACATTTCATTCACCTACACAACCAGAAAGATTTATCAAGTATTTGAACTCTTTTGTATCTAACTTTTATCAGGGAAGAAAGAATAAGTAAGAAATGAGTATATATGATATGTATTTAAATGTGCAACCTCTCTTGTCTTTATAACCTCTACCGTTATAGATTTAATGATGAAATAAGATCACTAAGAAATGATTGTGAAAGCAATCTGTAAATGATAAATTATTATGAATATATGTTTGCTGATAGCAACAGTTATAAATTGGTGTGTCAGATTTTCATACTCAGGTCTATAATTTTACTTCTTTATATTTCAAAGGAGGGACCAACCTCAGTCAGTATTTTCACAAACAGATATGTTAATAAAACATATGTTTGTGTAAGTTAATATATAATTATCAACAGTTGCACATAATTACAGATAATTACATAACATAAATACAGAATTCAAAAACATTCATTAACAATTCCTCCCAGCCATAGAAATTAATTCAGTTCAGTTATTAGTTGTACATGTTAAGTTTTTAGAAATCACTTATAAGACACACATTACATTTTTAAATTTTTGAAATCAGCATGCTCATAATAAATATCTAAATATTTACTGAGTATTTACCTTTTATACTGAGAAAGCTTATATTAATTATATCTTATAACAAATTTTGTTTAATAGTTAAGGAAGTAGAGGATATTATACCACCACATATCACAAACATTTTGTGGATATAAGTTTCTACTACTCGATCAGTCTCCATGATCTTTTTTGCATTCCATTTATTTATTTTTTGCTATGACTTATTTTTTCTGAAGCAGGGAGAGAAAGACAGAAATATCGAGCTGCTCTTGTATGTGCCCTGACTGGGGGAATTGAACTGGCAACCTCCATGCTCTGGGATGATGCTCCAACTAACCGAGCTATCTGGCCAGGGCTTTCTATGATGAATTTATGAATGCTTATTCTACCTTAGTCATAAAATGTGGTGACATAGAGGTCACACATTTAGGACTTTACACATTTAGGTCACACATAGAGGACTTCTCTAATAGTGTATTTTTGTCTCAAAGGCCAAACTGTGAATGACAAATATGTAAAAAGTATACGGAAGCAATGCTCTAACACATCCATAACAATTTTGTACCAGCCGATATCCCTTAAATGAAAATCAAAAGATAACTGCACTAAAATGACAAAAAGGGGTTCTTCTACTCAGGAGTAAAGAATTGTCTCAAGGGTGACTCAAATTCAGATCTTGTACCACTTTACCTAAAATGCCATTTTTTTCCTTAATTTTAACTTTCTTTTAAAGAAGCAAAACCAAATTAATATTGTAAGATATACTTTAAAATGGCCCTCAATATTATGCCATCTTGAGTTTCTATGAAACTAGCTACCTTTCTAAGTGCTTAAAACATTTTTTACACTATTCCGGTATCTCGACGTACAGTTCCTGTGGTATAATACCTGTAAGCCCAGTGCCCCCGTGTCTTCATTCAGGGTGGGAGCAGAATCTGACTTCAGACTGAGAAACAGGAATGATAGTCGTGTCATCACTGTGAAAAGGAAAGCCGTCCTAATGGTCCCCAGCCACTCGGAGACTTTGAGCACCACGTTAGCAGCCCATTCCAGTACAGTCAGCTTCTGTAATTCACTCATTTGTTCAGTCATTCAGAAGGTTTTTGTCTTGCGATCTTTGTCAGGCTGTGACAGATCCCTGGAATTAGAGATGAACACGTGCTTTGTCTTTGAGGAGAGCCTCGGGGTGGGGGTGGGGGCAGATAACCAGCCAGTTCCAGTAACATGAAGTATAGCAGTAATACAGAAGAACCCAGGCACAGAGAAGGGGGCAGCCATTCTGACCCGGCTCGGCTTAGGAGAGGAGGAGACAGGGTTTTGTCCTAAAAAGGAACCAGTGTTTGGTCTGAGTCATAGAATAGGAGGAGAAATTAAACAAGTGGTTATGTTTGCAGGTCTTCTCTCTCTACTAGCGCTTACTCTTTCAAACTTCAGATTTAGTTTTGGGATCTCTTGCCTTATTTCTAGACTTTCCTTCTGAACTAGTACCATTGGTTCTCATGCCCTGAATGCCATGTCTATGCTAATTATTTCCATATAGTCATCTGAAGTCAGGCCTTTCCTTGGGGCTTCTGTAGGGGGCTCAAGAGATTTTGCGACTGATCAAGGGAAAAGATTTGACCACAAGGTGGCAGTAGCACACACAAACTTTATTGGGAGCTGCTTTGGCTGGTTCATTGGGGAAAAGTCCTCATGGAAGGACTGGGCTCAGGGCCTCGACTCAGATGTAGAGGAAGGCAATGGAATTGCTGGGAGAGGCAGACTGCAGAGGGGGCTTCTGTATGTACGCAAAGTCGTTGTGCTGCCTGGCTCGCAGTCTCTGGGTCAGAGAGCTCAGAAGGGCAGCAATGGCTTAATGGTCTGAGTTTAGCTATTGCTAGCAGATGTGGGGGTGAGAGTTTGCAAAACAGGCAGGCTCTAAATGCCTAAAGAAATATACTTGTTTGGCCTATTTTAAAAATAATGGATGTGTAAAAATTTGACCCTCCTCCCCAGGTATTTGAGCTAATGGGGGTCTCAGCCTACAGTGAAGAAATAAAAGACCTGGGAGCCAATACACAGAAGCCATCTCTGGCTCATTGACGGAGCAGCTTCACATCTGGATAATCACATGCCTGTTTAACGTCTCCATTGGGGTGTCACAGAAGTATCACGGAATCAACCTGATCAAGACAGGACTAGTGGTACCCCTCCAGTTTTTCCTTCTTAGAGAATGAAACTATCACCTAATATTTGAGTCATACATGATTCCCCCCTTTTTGATCTAATCCATCATCAAATTCTGTACTTCCTACCTCCTGCTGAGGTAACTCCTCTCTCAGATCTAGTTCTGCACCCCCATTGTCAACACTGAAGACTAAGCTACAAATGTCTCTTGCTTGGATTACTGTAATATTTTGCTAGTTGGTCTTATTTTACTCATATTACCTTGCCATAAATTCCCCATATGGAAAACTAGGGTTATTTTCTGAAACAGATCATGTTCATGCTAGCTCCTTGTCTGAGTCCCTTTTAACTGTGTCTGGTTCCACATTAAGAACATCCAAATCAAACTCCCGGCATGACCTGACCTATACTTTCCCCTCCAAGCTCTCTTTATGCCATTGCCCCCATTGGTCACGGGTGGCCTGGTGCAGACCAGCGCTGTATGCACTGCTGTTCTTTCTGCCTGGAGTGGGCCCCTGTCCCAGCATTGGAATGGCTATTTCCTTTCCTTCCTTCATGAGTTGCTTAAGCATTACTTCCTGAGAGAGGCCTTCTGTAATGGGCTTAACACAGTGCTCACCCTCCCTACTCCCATTCTCATTATTCTATCTCAAGCTCTACATTTACTTCTACCATAACAATCATCTCCATTTGTAATTGAAAAGTTACAGGTATTGTTTATTGCTTCAAACCTCCTCTAGACTCTAGGCTTTATAAAAACAAAGACTTTGTCTTGTTCACTTCCTTTTTTGTTTGTTTGATTGATTTTTTAAAAACTTAGTTTCTAATGTAATGCCTGGCACATAACAGAAACTAAGAAATATTTGTCAAATGAAATCCATACATATATTTATTAAGAATGAATAAGCAGAAAAGGAGGCAGTCAGGGGGAATTCTTTGTTCTTTTTTCTTTGTTTTAAGAGTTAAAGATGTCACTGTATTATGTTATACAGTTAAACAATATGAAAAATGTAATGCCCTTCTTGATGAGGTAAAGAAACTCAAACAATTCAGGGTACTATGGATAGCCTTTGAATGAACAGGTTTGAAAACCATTGAATTAAATTACTTGTGATTCCTTCACAAGACTGGGAGTTATTAAAAAGTAGATTTAGTCAGCTGTTCTCCAAATATTTAGATGAAGAAAGATGAAATAAAAGTAATCATCATCATTAGGTATTTAAAAAGTATGTGAAGGAATATTTCCTATGAGTAAGAATGAAAAAAACAACAACTGTACATCAAGAGGACATAAACCCTTAGACTTCTGACCTTCTGTCATGCCTTTTCACCTCGATAATGCACCTACTGTTAGATTTCTTTCTCCTGCTTACTGTTACTTAGGTGAGCACTGTCTTTCTGCTTTTCCCCTTGCTTGTTCTTATTGGGAGTTTATCCATTCTGTATTAGAAGTACACCTGCCTTAATTCAGAGATGGTTGTAAAACAGTCACACAAAAAATAAGAATGTGATTACTGAGCAGTTACTGAGTGCCTAAGCTATGCCAGGCATGATTCTAAGTACTTTCTGTGTTCTAACTTATTTAATCCCATAAGAAGCCCTATGAGTTAAGTACTATCCTGCTCACAAAAACTAGGGGATATTTCAGAATGAACATGAAATGCTAAAAAAAAAAGAAACACTTGACTTTTTTTATTAAACAAGAACATCAAAAAGCAAACGACAAGTCAAAGAAAGTTGTAGATTATGCAAATGAGATACAAAACCAACTTTTCTTTCATTGGTGGAAATGCGCTGTACAAAAGACTGAAAGTACTGGAGTATCTGCACGTTCCCTGATCCCCTCATTTTTGTGAGCAGTGTATTATCATCCCCACTTCACAAGTGGGACAGAAACCAAGCAGTTCCATAACCTGCCTGCAATCTCACAGAAACGGGAGCGAGGACTGGAAGCCAGACAGTCCTCACAGTCCCTGTTGTCAACCACTGTCCTCTACTCCTTCCGTACTTGTGTTTCCATTCTCTCTTTGTGATCAGAACTTTTATTCAGGAGAAAGCGTGCACATGCTACAGACATATTCTAAAGGCATCAGGATTCTCTCATGGACAAGAAACAGAAGGCTGTAACAGTAAATGAAGGAATGCCCAATTAATTTTGTGCTCCACTATTTTCTATCATTAACTTTTTGCTAAAATATTTGCAGTTTTTAATAGTGGGTAGCACCAGCAGTGGACAGCAGTACTTTCTCGTGTTCCTCTTTCCCCTCTCTAGATAAAAAACAAACGGAGACGTCTGCGAGCCTCTTCCTGGGGAGAGACGTTATTAAATCTATGAAATTTTAGAGTCGAGAGAAGCACATTGACTCCTTTCTTTTTTTATGTTTCTACTTCTCTCTTTTCATTTTTCACAGGAAAATGTAAGGTCTGATGTGATTAATATTGGAAAGAATTGTTTGCTCTAACAGCTTCGTTTATTCACATAGTTTATTCAACAAATATTTCTGAGTACCTATGATGGGCCAGGCTCTGTATTTGACTTGGTGAAGCAAGTCATTGTGAAGAAAATCTGTGGACGGAAAGAGAAAATGAAAATGTAAAACACACACATAGGTACCCTCACACACAATGGGTGTATTTTGTACACTATGTAATTATACTTTAGATCTAATATATATTTTACATATTTGTATAAATTTAACATCTTTATTAATGTATCTGTAGATAAATTCAACTCTTTTTTAATGTCTTAATCTACATATACTTTATATAAATATATATGCATAATTATAAATGATTCTAGGTGCTACGAAGGAAATGAATGGTTTCAATGACAGAGAACCAATTATATCAATGGTGGGAATTACCAGAAGGGCCACAGTGAGTCTCCAGAGGAGGTGGCTTAGGGATATTTCTGGCTTTAAACAGAGTGGTAAGAGGGTCTTGAAGTGTCTGTGCTGCCCAGCCAAGCCCACAGACTCCCTGGCCTGGAACAAAGGAACCACCAGAGCCATGTCTTGAGTGAGTGCCCAAACGCCCAGGGCTCCAGCTGCCGAGTGAGCACAGGATGTGTTCATGTGGCAAGGAACTAATAATATTGGCACAGATATTAGCGAAATCTAGAAGATACTTAGCTCACAGTCCTATATTGTGAACATGATGTGAGGAGATAGGACAAGTACTGCTGACCGCAAAGCTCTGAGTCTAATTGTGTAGAATAAATAGGTGCGTGAGAAATGACACCCGAGGCAATGGACCAAAATATGCAAAGAGAGCCATTATAAATGGAATAAGAAGAGCATGGTTGAACTCATCCTATTCAAGGGAAACGAGTTAGAGACATGGCATTTACTTAATTGATGGTGGAAGCAGTGGGAAGACATTCAGATGGACAATAAAGAAAGGACTCAATTTAGGAAGATAAACACAGAAAGAGGATGCTTCTACTAGTGAAGGAGAACAGAAGAAAATGGACCGAGAAGCTTTGTGCTGAACTTGTAAAGGTGCTACCATTCCTCTTGTGTACCTATTTCCTTATTTTTCAATGTTGTTCACAAGTACTTGCATATGTGGGGCACCAACACTAGGCATTTTGTGAAAGAACCATTGTCTGCTATTAAAAATGACCCTTGGCCACGGCTTGGTTGATTAGAGCATCGTCCTGATACACCAAGGTTGAAGGTTTGATCCCCATTCAGAGCACATATGAGGATCAATCAATGAATGCAGAAATAAGCAGACCAACAAATCGATGTTCCCCTCTCTCTCCCTTCCTCTCTCTGTAATATTAAAAAAAATGTTCCTAGTGCAAAAATACCAAACCAAACCAGCATAAATCTTTCATTCTATAATCCTAATACTAATTTTGTCCAACATGAGATGTCTTAAAACTGTCAGAGTGTTTTTCAGAAACAGTTCAACAAATACATTTGGGATGATTTGGAAACGCCTAGGAAGTGACACATCCCTGGACTGCAAAGATGAAACAGTCCTTTCGGACATAAAGGCTAATGTGAGACAGAGAGATATGGTGTATTTCATACAATGCAGTAGGGGGCCATGGGCAGGGGACAGGTGGATCTGCCCAGACAATGGGTGGGAAAGTTCAGAGAACACTCCTGGAAATATAGTTATTTGCTTGAAACTTTATAACAGAACAAAGAAAACAGAAGGTAAAAGATCATTTTAGGAAGGGGAGCAGTGTGGGCAATGCAATAGGATGAGTGTGTGCAGAAAGAAGAAAATCTTTATAAAATAATATTTTTAGAAACTTCTCACTAATGTATGTTTTCATGGTCAAATTCCAAAATAAGTTTAACAAAAGAATGGGATATACAACCCTAGCTTGATACTTTTAAATTAAGAGTACATTTCTAGAATTAAGTTTCAATTCCCTAGAACCATTTTAAAATATGGAGTTGTTAGCCCTGGCCTGTTGGCTCAGCGGTAGAGCGTCAGCCTGGCGTGCGGGGGACCCGGGTTCGATTCCCGGCCAGGGCACATAGGAGAAGTGCCCATTTGCTTCTCCACCCCTCCCCCTCCTTCCTCTTTGTCTCTCTCTTCCCCTCCCGAAGCCGAGGCTCCATTGGAGCAAAGATGGCCTGGGCGCTGGGGATGGCTCCTTGGCCTCTGCCCCAGGCGCTAGAGTGGCTCTGGTCGCGGCAGAGCGACCCCCCGAGGGGCAGAGCGTCGCCCCTGGTGGGCGTGCCGGGTGGATCCCTGTTGGGCGCATGCGGGAGTCTGTCTGACTGTCTCCCCGTTTCTAGCTTCAGAAAAAAAAAAATATGGAGTTGTTTTGGGGCCCAAACGCCACCCTTCCTTGGGAAGGAAGCAGTAGGAATAGAATTTTAGAATTTAGCTTACAAATCCATTTTCCAATCCTGTCTGTTACAAACATGGAAATAATCTTCGTGACTTTCTAGGAAGGGCACTAACACTGGGTAGAAGAAGCACTGTCACTCAGCTCCCTGAGTGGATTTGAGGGCTGCAGCCGGAGGAAGGGGGCCAGGCTGGACTAACAGCCAAGTGTAATGGCTGAGTGTCTGGTGACATAGTGTTAGCAGGAACAAGGCAAAGTCTTTCTCTCTGCCCTCACCTCAGGAACAAGGCACAGAGCAGGATCAAGGTAGTGTCTTCATTTCACTAAAGGAGGAGGGCTCAAAGGAAATGGTGACCGCAGGAGTTTATGCTGCAGATGGTCCTCTGTGATCGCTGGCATGAACCCGCAGTAACTGCACTCCCAACAGTGGACTGTGCCTAAGATTTCAGTTGCACAATAATCTGTGTTAGACCTTGGGTCCATCGGGGTCCAATCAAGGAAAATAGGGATCCCTTGGAATGTATATATGTTGGACTCTGATGCAGGCGATTGAGTAAAGCCTGAAATAGGCGACGAAAGAGACAGAAGAAGCCAATCAGAGAAAAATGAGGCATCCGGATTTAGCAACAGGAGGAAGTCATAACAAACGTCAGGCTGGAAGGACACAGGGAGGAGGACGGGCTACTCTGGCCCAGGGTCCTTGAGTTACTCGGTGAGAACTGGAACCCCGGCAGGCCTCAGGGGTGGGAGGCAGGCGGAGCATGGGCGAGATACAGCTGCAGCCTGGGCAGGGGCGGGAGGCAAATGAGAGCCTAGAAATGCCCTGGCTCCTCCCTTCTTCCCAACAGTCAAGTCTTTTGCCATTGTCCCCACCCCAAAGCCTCCATTGTCAAAAGCCAGCTGCAAGCCTACTGAGACGGTACTCTGGGAAGGGGCTTCCAGGAATCCAATCTCCTTCCTGCGCATGGAGCCAAAGGGGAGCACAGGGATAAATCTAAGGGCAGACGTGCCCAAGGCCTGATGAGGAGAGTTAACTTATAGAACTCACAGGCCTATCTTGCTAAAAAAAGAAGCTCTCATTCCAAAGAGTGGGTTCCTAGAAGGTCTGAGCATAAGAAAAACGTCTTTTAAACATGTTTCTTCTCTTTCTCTGCTTTGCTTGACCAGGTCAAAGTAAAATGAGAACATCTACATGCATATCCTCAAAATTAGCTCTGATCTGGCTAGAAACAATCATCAGACACGACAAACTGATTTTTTTTTTCTCTAAGGGAAATTGCATTTTAAGATCCTATTTTACAAAACTTAGCCAACCCGTAAGATTTTTCTGCCTGTTGTGTTCGTGCATCTACAAATCAGAAAATCCTTGAATTATCAAACAAAGGCTTATTTGCCTAAATGACCATGCAGGCCTGACACTGAGACGTGGGGTATGTTTTGAGACTTTGTACGTTTAGTGACCTGTGGTATTTTGATAAAACTGCAGGAGGAGGTTTGGGTGCCATCTGTGTTTGTTTCTGGGGGAGCCGTAACTGCCTAGAGAAAAATCTGATGCTCATTTCAAAGATGCAGCATAAACAAAATTCAAGATGATGCCTTTAACATAATTATTCCACCTTTCATTTACATGGTGCTTTATATATTTCAAAGTGACTGGGTGTGCTTTCATTTAACAGTTCTTCACAGAACTTGTGGAAGTTGGGGATGGGCTTTGGAGAGATATAAAAGCTCAACAGGGACAATAACACTGAAATTAGGCAGTCTTTTAGGAGAACACTGTAAAAAAACATATAGTTTTGTCTCCTGTTGATAGTAATAAGAAATACTTCTGGAGCACCTTCTTTTTTTTTTTTTTTTTTTTAATGTTTTTATTTATTTATTTATTTTTATTTATTCATTTTTAGAGAGGAGAGAGACAGAGAGAGAGAGAGAGAGAGAGACAGAGAGGAGAGACAGAGAGAGAGAAGGGGGAGGAGCTAGAATCATCAACTCCCATATGTGCCTTGACCAGGCTAGCCCAGGGTTTCGAACCGGCGACCTCAGCATTTCCAGGTTGATGCTTTATCCACTGTGCCACCACAGGTCAGGCTGGAGCACCTTCTTTTTGCTAGACACTTTTTAAAGTATATCACATATATTAACTCATTTAATCATTAGAACAATTTTAGGAAGTGGGTATTATTATGTTATACTTTTAAGGTAGGGAGACCTATGGCAGAGGGAGATAGTCTCAACTAATAAGAGATATGAACCTTAGCGAGCTAACAAAAAAATACTGTCTCAAGTAGTGTCTCCTTCAAATATATACCAAGACAACAACAACCTTAATCACCAAGACGTATTTATATCGAGGCTTTTCTTCTAAAATGTGCATGTAACTCAGTGGGTGCTGGTAAACTGGCTCATTGGCTTTCTGGGGAAAAAAAATTAAAAGCCCTGAATGTTTGTGCCCCCCCCCATTCATATATTGGAATCCTAATGCCCAATGGGCTGGTGTTAGAAGATGGGTCCATTGGGAGGTGATTAGGTCATGAAGGTGGTGCCCTCTTGGATGGGATTAGTGCTCTTACTAAAAAGATCCTGTAGAACTCCCTAACCACTTTGGACCCTATGAGGATATAAGTAGAAGTCTGCAGCCTAGAAAAAGGCCCTCATCTGATCAGGCTGGCACCCTGATCTGAGACTTCCAGCCTCTAGAACCGTGAGAAATAAATGTACGTTGTTGATAAGGCACACAGTCTTTGGTCTTTGTTATAATAGCTCAAACAGACTAAGACAGCATTTGCCAATTTCCACGGTATAAATACTCCCAGCAGCATCCACTTCAAGCTACCAAAGTGAAGTCACTGAATGCCTAGTTAAGAAGAAAAGCACATATATGAATCTCATGAGCTTGAGGCTCCAGCAAACCACTGGCTGATTAAATGACAGTTGTGCTCAAGGATGACGATCCACCCTGAAATAGTCTTACTACATGAATTCATTTTATTGTCAGCTGTTTTAGAAAACTCAGTATAAATTAAACTCTTTTAGGCAGGTTCATGTTTAATCACTGCTTGTAAAGAATAACAAAATTATGTTTCTTTTGCGTATGTTTTTCACTGACGATAATCAGACTTGTCTGGGATGAGGTAATCAGCCAGCAGGTGGAGAGGGGACCTGGGAGGCTGTGGGGATAAGTGGTGATGGATGAAGCTTTGACTTCAGGGGCTGAACACACAATACAGGGTACAGAGATGTGTTATAGAATTGTGCATCTAAAACCAGTACTATTTTGTTAACTAGTGTCACCCCAGTTAATTTATTTAAAAAGACAAAAAAGTGTAACCACTCCTACAGTAGACAATAGACATATGTTTTAAGCCAGATACCATTTCCAAACCATAGTTTCTTAGGTCATTTTGTACCCAATAGGGTTACTAAGATTTCAGTTAGCAATTTGGAAGGCTTGGGTTTTGGTTCAAGTAAGAATTTCATATGCCTCATAGAATACAGTCACCTCAGGAGTTCATTCATTTGTCCTTTAGGGAGGACTGGCCACTTGTTGAAGCTCCAGGAACCGAGCCATGTCAGCTGAACCAGAAGTAATGGGACAGTCCACGTGGACTTCCCTCAGGCGGCAGCAAGGCTGAGCTCCCAGGCATCCTGCACTATGGCATTTGTTTTTGCCCAAGCTCCCTCTTCTGCATCCTTCTCTCCTGGCAACATAGTGTCTGTCTTTATTATCACAGCTGCCTTGCCACTAAAACCACTTTACAAATACACACTATATAATGCCTTCCATTTTCCCTTTATTCTCCAAACACTTACATGAATAATAAATTCGAAACTTTGTTATTAGTCCACAATATTCTTTTTCCATCTGTTTTGTTCTCTGTTCTTCTTTCTTATTATTATTTCTGCCACCCCACCTCCACCCCCAAGAAACTGTTTCAAAAGGCACTATGAAATTCCACTGGGGGAATATAAATAGCTCCTAACATTTCTTTAACAACATCAACAAAAAAAAAAATGTTAAGGAAGTTGGCTTGAGTGGTGACGGGAGAGGTCCTACAGTGAGACAAAGATTTTTTATTTATTTATTTTTTTTTAGTGATAACTTTAATAATCTCTGTTAACAGCCTGAACCAAAACAATGACAAAATAACCCCACTTGACGAAAACGCAGGTCAGCATATAGAGATTGGGAAACCTTGGGAAGCCGGGTCCTTCCCATGGACAGGTTTTGCGACCATGTGCTCTTTCCTCTGGAGAGACGGGTCTGGGAAGAGTGCTGGGCCAGCTGTTCTGAGCACAGACCTGGTAAGAGAGGGCCCCTTGCAACTCCTTCACCTTTTCTACTGCTCTTCCCTCCCCTCATTTTCTTTATAGGGAAAGAAAAAGCCTAAACACTTACTCTGATAAGCTAAGGATTGTTGAGAGTCTTTGCCAGCTCATTGGTCCTGGGTCAAGAAACAAAAAGAACCAAACCTTCACAGGTAAAATACTTTATCTTTCAAATGGAGACCATTTAAATCTGCCCCACAAACAAGATGGAATAAATAAAACAAGTACGTCCAAATGTATCTTTCATGCAACCAACAAATACATGGCATGCATATTCTCCATACCAAACTCTATGCTAAAGCTCTAAGAATCCAAATTTGAAAAAACACAGATGCTACCCTTCAGCAGTTTTCAGTCTTAATTTACTAATCCAAATTTACTAATTGTGACTAAATTTCTTTATTTCAGATGCTAATGTTAACTATAATACTATACATGCATTCCATTGAGACTTTAAATCTGAGTTGCATGTAGCTATATCATAGATATACTATAAGACAATTAAACATTTCTAAGTATTTATTGTTATAAGCTTTATTATTTATTCCATACCAACCCAATTAGGAATCTGAAATCCAGAATAGTCAACCTCAAAATCAAGATTTAATTTTGGTCTAAAAGAAGGAAAGAAAAATAGTTATGTTTCACATACCTTCTGTCCATATCTGACCTTTCATTCAAATCTCATCTCTTCTCTGATGCCATCTTTTTACATCCCAGCCTAAATTAAACTCTTCTTTTTAAAATTTGCATAATTAAGATGATATTTGTATGTTTCACCCATATTTTAATTTAATGGTTATTATTCATAGTGCATCGCAGAATCACCTGTGGGGTTTAAAAAATACACGTTTCCAGACTCCAATGTCATAAACTTATTCAGTCAAGGCAAGTATGATCCCGGCATCTGTGTTTTTAAAACACAACACACATAACACTCCCAGTTAAGAGCAACTGTCCAAATCATACCGTACAATTTGGCGTCTTGTAACAGCATCTAATCTGTGCATTTATATTATTGTGTCCCTAAGTGAACTGTAACCATCTCTCACGTGTTGGTGCAGATGTATCTACTTTGTTCTCGACAGCACAACGGCCTTGCTTGGCACTAGGGAAAATTAATTTGCACACTTCTTACTTGAAAAAATGGGCAAAATTTCCTTTCCACAACCTCTATAAACTACTACCACATTATAATACTATTATAATATTTAAATAGTGGTGGGGCTAATTTGATCATGAGCAAATATTATGTATTTATCTATATTTAACATTGTTTTTCAGAAAGGTTCAGGGCAGTTCCTAGAGAGCTTCAGAGAAGGATGCTGTTTTTAACATAGTGCAGTTAAACTTACCTTGGTTCAAACCCAAATTCTCTTCTTCTGTTTCCTATAGAGAGGAGAAATAAAAAAGATAAACTTTGTAAAGCTCACATTATCAGTAAGCACTCCATGCATCGTGTGAAGGCTAATATACACACGAGGGCTTAGGAAGTCTCTTTGTCCCTGAGAATTTCATCAGCATTGGACTTTATGCCTTTCATCCTGATAATCAGTTACTCCCAGAGATGTCTCCTCTAGCCATGGAATGTTCAAGTTGGAGAGACCTGCTGAAATGATTTGATCACACCGTCTTCATGTTTTCTTCAGAGTCAATTGAAGGCTAAGAACTAAAGCAATTTGCACACTTTTGTGGGTTTCCAATGTTCTGCCTTGCAGAGCTGTTTTTTAAGAGTCCATGAAAACACAGGGAAACACCAAGTTTAGTGCCTGGCGTAAACCAGCCACTTAACAAATCATTGTTCTTATCATGACTGTGGCAGTACTAGTAGTAAAAAATGTCAGCTGACTCTTAGTTTAGTTCAGTTCTGTTTTCCTGCCTCTTAAAATTTACAGTCCTTATAAAAATATAGCTATAATAGCTGGGAAGAATAACTAGGTACTATTGATAATTTTTGACTTCGTTAAATAAAACCAAGTTAATGTTGACCAGAAAACAGGAAGACGGCGTATCACCCCCGGCATATGTTGTTGCAGAATCAGACCTTCATCTGGATTCAGGTTTTCTCACTAGGAGAGCAGGACGATGCTATTTAACTTCTCTTTATTCATCAACTGTAAACTAGGGACAATAGAATACATCCCTCATTGGGTTACGGGCAAGTCATTATACATAAAGGCATTTCAAAGTCTCTGACAAAGGTTATTTTATTATTATTAACACTTCATTATTATTTATAGATAAGGTTACCATAATTTGTCATGCAGTCTGGGGACACGTCCGAGAATTGAATAGTGGTGCTATTAATAACTGCACTGGGACAGCAGGCATTCTAAACCAGGATGCATGGTCACCTTATCTGAAATATATTTTCTAGCAGAAAGCAAATTCCCAAGGGTGTGTTATATTATGAGGGAGAATTTACATGGAACTTTTTGGAAAGATGTTACGTATAGATCAGATTCAAGATGGGCAGAAAAATATGGCGCTGCCTTCTTCCCAACTCCTCTGAGACAATACAGAAAGAGGCCTGGTGTTTCTGTATTATTTATAACTCAGCTGAAGTCTCTCTTAAGTTCTCTCTGAAGACAAGGTCCTGGAAAATGAACTTCTATTTAAAATTTTTTTCAACTTTAAGCACTTTCCAGAGAAGCTTCCTGAAATAACTTACACAATTATCTTTCTCATTAAACACAAACATATACATTATAATTTATACTCTCTAACAAAATCCTTTTTAAATAAAAAAAATGCGTCTAGAGAAAAAAACAGAAATTTCTCTTCTGAATCACTGATATCATTGACCATTCATCCAGCCATATATTTATTTCTCCTTTTGTTTTAGAACAAATTCAAATTTTAGGAGGGAACAAATTGTCCTGGGCCTAGTCTCTTTCATTCTGCTCCATTCCACTCCATTTAATTCTACAAACATTTATTGGAAGCCCACTATATATCAGCCCTCTTGCCGATAGAACTGAACATTCCCTCTAATACACAGAGGTGATATTAGGAAGGAACACTATAATAACTCTTCAGACAAAGGCTACATAAGGATCCATTCAGGTATGGCGATGACATTTACTCTTCTCAGGAACATATTGTCCCCTACTTCCTTTCTTATCAGAAATAGTTTGGGCCCTGGCCGGTTGTCTCAGTGGTAGAGCATTGGCCTGGCGTGCAGAAGTCCCAGGTTCGATTCCCGGCCAGGGCACACAGGAGAAGCACCCATCTGCTTCTCCACCCCTCCCCCTCTCCTTCCTCTCTGTCTCTTTCTTCCCCTCCTGCAGCGAGGCTCCATTGGAGCAAAGATGGCACGGGCACTGGGGATGGCTCCTTGGCCTCTGCCCCAGGCGCTAGAGTGGCTCTGGTCGCGACAGGGCGACGCCCCCTGGTGGGCAGAGCACCCCCCCCCCCCCGGTGGGCGTGTCGGGTGGATCCTGGTCGGCGCATGCGGGAGTCTGTCTGACTGTCTATCCCGGTTTCCAGCTTCAGAAAAATACAAAAAAAAAAAAAAAAAAAAGAAATAGTTTGAATATTTATCGCATTCTCTCAACAAAATATATTTTCTTGTTAATGGATTTTAGTTTCAGTTTTTACTCTGTACTACAGAAGTAACATCAAGTTCTGGTGATATATGACACACAAAACTGTGTGCACCTGAGAACCAATGCATGACTGTTCCGCTGCTACGGGGTAGAAAAAAACAAAAAGTTTCTCACTTGTCTGATGTTAATTTAATGTCCTACTTAGTTTCTATCAGATGCAAAGAGCTGCTTCATCCGTTTAAGCATTTCCAGGCCCATAATGAAGTGTTCTCCACCTATCTTGTAAACAAAGTGTGCAAAATGAAATCACAAATGGTTTCTATTCTATGAGGGACTCACCTCATGGTTGAAATTTCTGACCCTCCAGTGAGTGTCCAATTTATTCCAGCTTTTGGTTTTCCTATTACACATCTTCACCTATAGTCCCAGATGAGCAGAGAAACTTTAAAGCATTATGCAATTACACATATAAGCATCTATAAGGCATTCCCATATGGGATATCAATTTGGTTCATGGCAAATTTAACAACAGTAGCAGCTGTCAAACATACTCAAAACAAAATAAATTATCCATCCAACCTCTTGTACTTAAGTGCTTTTTATATTCTGTGTTTTAGAAAAACAGTTTAGCTTTAAGCAGCATTCAAGCTATGATCGGTCTCTCCTGAGGAAGTTTTTTATGAGATTGAATGAAGATAATGACAACCATTAGTCATTGCATTAGCATAAGGCATGAGGCACACTACAATATTTATAAGCAGCTAAGCCATGACAGTAAAATTATGACATCCTATAACTCGGGCAGGTTTTTGACTAGAGCTGACTGCTATTTCGTAAAGTGGAACTGCTCTAAGTCTCATAGTAGTATATTTAATGGCATGTTCATCATAAGACCTAATTGTTTTCCACCACAGGGTACGAAGCTTTATGTCCTCCATCAACCAAAAACAAATAGTCATACTGCTTAATGGCTGTTCAATTAATGTTTATGTGCTACTTTTACACACTGAATTATTTGATGAATAAACTCTAAGAAGCTATTTGAGAACTAAGTTTAATGGAACTTCTATTATTATTATTAAAAATTCCCAGGATTCTTAGAGTAGCTCAAACTATCAGCTACGGAATATGGAACATACATTGATATTTAAAAGTCTGTTCTCCCATAAGAATTATAGAAAAATCAGATGTTAGACAGAAATGATCTATGTAATTTGACCCTTGCTGCATTCATGTTGAAGATGAAATCAGGAGTGAAATAGAAATAATCTGGTCAGACTAAGTCAAAAGGTGAGACTTGGTTCATTATTCTAGAAAGGCTCAGATTTTGTTTCGATGGATTTTAAAACTCATAACTCCACTCCTATTGATGTTTCTACTTTTCTTATATAAGACACAGCAAAGCAATAGTTGATTGTATTGTTTCAACACTCTTTCTTTGGTTAAAAGTTTTGTAAAATTACTGGAAATATATTTTCAGTGAAATATTGCCATTTTTAAATTTATGAGAAAAAAATGATTTCTGGCTTTTTAATTATTTGCATATGGTAGAATTATATTTATTCACTCTTTTTCATTCTTATATGAGAGAACTGATGTCTCCAACACTGGGGCAATTAATTAATAGTATCTCTTATTGTCCCACATTAGTTGGCACCAATAGACAAAGGAAAAAGGAAGGAAGGAAGGAAGGAAGGAAGGAAGGAAGGAAGGAAGGAAGGAAGGAAGGAAGGAAGGAAGGAAAAAAGGAAGGAAGGAAGGAAGGAAGGAAGGAAGGAAGGAAGGAAGGAAGGAAGGAAGGAAAGAGAAAGGAAAGAAATAACAGAGAAACTGAGGAAATGAGAGATCTTGTGTATTTCCCTTTGAAAATTAAGTGTACTTTCATACCATGTGTGGTATTTACAAATGCTGATGTATATATTCTAATGGAACTGTGGTTGCCCTCTTCCTCCTGTCCTACAGTTTAACAATCAACATGACAATCATAAAAAATGACAAATGAGTTAGAAAGTTTAAGAAATGTCAAATGTTTTTGACAACTCTCCACTAAGAATACAACTGAGAAATGATGAACTTATCATCTATTTGTTTGAAGTTTAAAGTGAACTGCTTTTGAATACAAGGCAATAAACCTTTCATATTTTTTATTGATTGATTTTAGCGAGATTAGGGAAGGGAGAAAAAAACATCAATTTGTTCTACCACTTATTTACACATTCCTTGGTTGATGGTTCTTGTATGTGACTTGACCAAGGATCAAATCACAGCCTTGGTGTATGTGGACAATGCTCTAACCAACTTAGCTAGCTGGCCAGGGCTGAACTTTTCATATTTTAGTTTATTTTGTATTTCTTAAACACTGTTTCACTGTAATATATGTAGTCGGAATGATTTTGATTTGAGGAGCATTACAGTTTTATTATTTGTAATATATTTGGTGGCCCTATGGTTTATAACACATTAAAAAACATTTTAGCAGAGTATTGACTTTTGTTATAAATTTTTAATACATCTTACTTGACATTAAAACCAAATTCATTGCACCGTAGCTGGATATTTCTTTTCTAATTCTACCTATTGTTGGATACTAATTAATATTCTAATTCATGTCTAGTATAGTTTTGTAGCTACTGAACCAGTAATATGTGACATAAAATTTTGAATGTGTTGGGTGGTCATTTGGTAGATAAACTGACTAGGAATGAAATAAGAAATTCTTAATTTTACATTCAATTATAAATCCACATACTATGTTTCTCCAATTATGTTATAGCTGACTTTCATGAGTAGTGGAAAATATTTTAGGAAATAAAATATTGGGAATGGCCTTGGATGCTTTTATGTTTATATGACATAAATCATTGATGTCAAATCTACTCAGAACTATTGGATGAAACTTGAATGTTTTATGTAATATATTTTTTTCTATTAATTATAAAAATATATTTTGAAATATGAGATTTGCATTAACTATAAATAATGCTTACATTCTCTATAAATTTGAAGTGGAGGAGAGAGTTGACAGCTTGTTGCTTAATTTTGGCAAATGTCCTTTTTCAGGTTATCAGGTCAATAGATAATACTTTTTTCTAAACTTCACTGTTTTAAAATAAGAAAAAGACAAACTTTCAAAATTACCTAATCAATAGAATTGAAGTCTGGGTAAGTATGCAATATGGAAAAGAATAAATTTAGACAAACTCCATGAAAGTATGAAATAAGAATTTTATTCATTTGAAAAGATCTGAATGTTTTAAAGGGATAAGTATACCCAGCAATAAATATATTGTGAAATAGATATTCAATACAATGTAAAGAATACCTTATTTTGTTTTTCTTTTTCAATAATAGAGATCATTAATAGCTTATTTTGTGCTCTAATAATTTGATTTTGAAATTTAATTTTATATAATGTAGAGTCATTGACAATTTAACAGACTGTGCCTTGTTCTGAAATTTCTCTTCTCAAATTCTACTTTATCTATTTGTACATTAAAGACAATTAATAATGAATAAAACAACTACCAAGGAAGCAGTAGTCTGATAAGTTAAATAATTATATTTTATGTTGTCTATGGTCCTATTAAGAATAAAAAATATTAGTTATATATAAAAATTATTGGTGAATTAAGGTATATGCCTATTCTACAATTTGATAAATCTATAAAATTGAATAGAATTACAATATATTAATGTTAATCAGGGTTACTTTGAAAAATAAGTTATACTTCTATTTTAGTAAGAATACAGTCTAATTGTAAAATAAATAAAATAAAGCATTTATTATGTTTTTAACATTGCTAAAAACAAATCTATCCTCAGAAAAGGATATATTGCCTGATTAGATACTTATTAAATGTCATTATTAAATAATTTATCTTTAAAAATAAATACATGCTTTGGAAACACCCTGCAGTATATCAAAAAAAAATCTCACTCTCTGTATTTTTTTTATGAACATTGTAGACAAAATAAAGTCATCTCTCATTTATATTGCATTGCTAGACTCTTCCTTCACACTAAGAGAGGGAGGAAGCAAGAATTATCTCATTACCAAATATATGTATTTATTTTAGTATTTGAAACTTAGGTCCTTTATCTTATTTATATAGTAAGCTCTAATGTTTTAATTAGTTACCTATGTTTAATAAAAAATGTATTTTTTTTTTTTAAGTGAGAGGAGGGGAGATAGTGAGACAGACTTTGGCATGCACCTGACCAGGATCCACCAGCAAACCCCCTCTAGGACTGATGTTTGAATCAATTGAACTATCTTCAGTATCTAAGACTGACACTTGGACCAACTGAACTATCCTCAGTGCTGGGACTGATGCTCAAACTAATTGAGCCATTGGCTGCTAAAGGGGAAGAGAGAAAGAAACCGGAGTGGAAGAGAGAAGCAGATGGTCACTTCTCCTGTGTGCCCTGACCAAAATCGAACCTGGGATGTCCGTATACCAGGCCAACAACACTCTATCCACTGAGCCAACTGGCCAGAACCCAAAGTGCATATCTTGATCTCAAAATTTCACCAAAACTCTCTGTGGTTCTGAGCACACCAGAACCTGAAATATATAGCATAGTTCAGATATCTGACCGACCACAGGTGCAAGAATTCAAGAAATCATGTCAAACTTAGAAATGAGGTTTCACAAGGAAACTGAGGAAGCCTAGTACTTTAATATGCTGCTTTTATATTGGAAAAGAAGCTAGTATATTTGTTTTTACAGTATAATGCAGATTAATTGTAAAACTGTAAAATCTGTATTGATTTGCCATGTATTACTTCAACAGTGAGTTTGTGACAAATAGGTATTTTTGGGTCCCTGCGATGCACTGTGGTAATAAAGGTGAATAGAGATAAATTGGATCAAATAGCAGAATACTCCTAGATGACTATACTCTTACAAAAAAAGTCTAAGTCTCTCTACTGCTAAATGAAACTGTTTAGTAATTTAAATCAAGATTAACTGCTGATCTGTTGAATTTAGATTCAAATGTTCTGGGGTCTTTCCCTTAAAATAAGATGCTTGATTTAAAATTAGAAAGGGTCCTGGCCGGTTGGCTCAGCAGTAGAGCGTCGGCCTGGCGTGTGGAAGTCCCATGTTAGATTCCGGGCCAGGGCACATAGGAGAAGCGCCCATCTGCTTCTCCACCCCTCCCTCTCTCCTTCTTCTCTGTCTCTTTTTTCCACTCCCACAGCCAAGGCTCCATTGGAGCAAAGTTGACTTGGGCACTGAGGACAGCTCCATATCCTTCACCTCAGACACTAGAATGGCTCTGGAGGCAATGGAACAATGCCTCAGATGGGCAAAGCATCGCCCCCTGGTGGGCATGCCAAGTGGATCCCGTTCGGGCGCATGCGGGAGTCTGTCTGACTCCCTGCTTCTAACTTCAGAAAGATACAAAAAATACAAAAAAATAAATAAATAAAATTAGGAAGCTGCAGGGACTGTTTTTGACTTTTGCAAATTGAGTCAAAATTAGATTTTGAAACTCAGAGGGCATTTAAAAATCTCAATTTTTATCCAACAGTCATAAAACCACCCCCTTTTTTTTAAAGTTGGAAGGACTAATACAAATTTAGAAAAATGATGGCCAGAATTATGCTAATTTTTATCTAGTGGTAGGATAAACTATTATTTTTCTTATAAAGTTCTGATAATCATAGATGTTAAAGAAATGGTCTTAATTGTGACTCCAATCAAAATTTGAATGATTTTAATAATTTCTTACATAGTGCTTTATGTTTTTAACTTTAATTCCATTCTATTCCAACTAAATCAGAAAATTATTTTTATTTATTTATTTATTTTTTGTATTTTTCTGAAGCTGGAAACGGGGAGAGACAGTCAGACAGACTCCCGCATGCGCCTGACCAGGATCCACCCGGCACGCCCACCAGGGGCGATGCTCTGCCCACCAGGGGGCGATGCTCTGCCCCTCTGGGGCGTCGCTCTTTTGCGACCAGAGCCACTCTAGCGCCTGGGGCAGAGGCCAAGGAGCCATCCCCAGCGCCTGGGCCATCTTTGCCCCAATGGAGCCTTGGCTGTGGGAGGGGAAGAGAGAGACAGAGAGGAAAGAGGGGGGGGGTGGAGAAGCAAATGGGCGCTTCTCCTGTGTGCCCTGGCCAGGAATCCAATCCGGGTCCCCCACATGCCAGGCCGACGCTCTACCGCTGAGCCAACCGGCCAGGGCCAGAAAATTATTATTCAATTTAGTGTACACTTGATATTACAAACTCAGTGTACACTTTTGTAATCATTAGGCTCTTGGTTTTGAGTAATTTCATATGCATTTGATACCAATATGATGTATTTTAAAAAGTACTCAAAATTATGGCTCATTATTAGTAGGTATCCCAATGTTAATTATTAAGGTTATAAGAAAATGCTTATATATAGGCAAAAGTAAATCTCAGAATTTTGGTTTACTTAGAGTTTTTTTTACCAAAAGATGTTTAATAATGACCACACATGTACAGTGTGTCTCATGCAACCTTGTTCTCTGTTCCACCACTGATGCTATAATTTATAAGAAGGAGACAATTATTTTGGAAAGGTTACATTCCGAACAAGTCTTACCATTTAGAATTCAGAGGATTTTGGACAAACAACTTAACCTGTGAAATTTTGTTTCCTTATCTTTAAAATGATGGTAAGAAAATTTGCACAGCTTTCTTCATAGAATTGTTGTGATAATTAAACTAGTACTAATTAAAAGTTTTTTAAAGTATCAGTGCATAGACAAGTATATAGATATGCATATGTAATAAATTTGTACATATATTATATACAGTATTAGAATTTTACATAAAAGTCAACATAATTTACAAATAATATATGAGAAATACAAGATTAGAAAAAGGTAGAGGCATATTGATATTTTTTTCACTTAGTTATATTTGATAAATGCCTCCCATAAATCCGGATCTATATATGAGTGAAGATAAAAAAAAAAAGGTTAGGTCTTTTCCCAAGAGAGCTCCAATTTTTGATATCAGGAAGATAAAGTGTGGTTGTTCTTCTAAATATTTCTTGAACATCTTTAAACCAAGATGCTGAACTTGATGATGTTTTTCTATATGTGATAGTTAGCAATGTATTTAGTTCAGCAAACTACTTGGCATTCACTGAATACTTTTTAGCCTCAAATTGTCAAAAGGCCCCTTTCTTTGAAACTTATGTCACTTAGTCAGAAGTGATCATTTCTAGTCTCATTTACATAAAGTGTTTTCTTGAGTGATATGATAAACAGGTAAAATTAGAGATGGAAAACTATATGGGTTCAGTAAATCATTTGAATATTACTTAAAATATACAAACCTTGGAATTAAATCCTGAGAGAATCAATTAACAAATCTCTCCTACCTCTGAGCAATCAAACCAATTCATCACCAAGTTTCACTTATTGGCAATTAACCTTTTATAGTATCCTATGTTGGATATCTCCTTGATAATCTAAATACAACGAATTAACAATATTTATTGAGAAACTAAAAAGAGTTATTGCTTCCAACAGGGTCTATTATTTATTTGTGGTATATAGCATCTCAGACTACAATTCTTCAAATATAAGTCAGAGAACAGTATCTTTCAAAACATCAATATAAGATGTGCAATAATTTTTAATTTCCTAAAAGTGCAAATTTGAATTAACGTGCACTGTGTGTGGCTGGTGCAAATATTTGTTCTTTACCTAACAGTTAATACATAAACATTTTATGGAGTAGTAAAAAATATCTGCTGGTGGAAAGGAGAGGAAAATACAATGGTCTATGACAGTGATTGTTCTGAGACAGAAAACAGAAGTCCCAGATATATTCAATAGCAGAATGTTCTGTATTTGCGGTAAAGGGAAAGTGGGTATTTAACTCGTAAAGTTCCTGCCATTTGTGGTCAGTTGCACATGATGGCAGTTTATAAGAACTTTTAGATGTTGGGACATTAGTCTCCTTGAAGGTTGTAAGGGGTGGTCTATGTGTTCTTCTTCCTGCTGCTCCCTGCTGCACCTTAGCACTTCTAATGGGCCTTCCTCGGTTTTCCAGCTACGTTCCTTCTCCTTTAAATCTATTGTTTTTCCTTATTCTCATGTTCACCCTTATTGTGGCATCCTATTATTATGTGTAATAAAGTGTAAAACACATTTCAATACTGTGCACCATCTATAGGACAAGAGATAGTAAAAGTACATTTTGTTTCTGCAATCACACAGATAGGGACAAATCAATACAACAGAGCATGCTATTAGTAAAGAAATATGTAACCATGACTATTTTCCTAAAAATATATTTTTATAATTTATTTTCACTGAAGGTTGATGTTATTTTGTTATTTAGGATATCTGAAACCCCACAAAGGCTAGCTTCTAAGGTTCATAGCTTCCATTTAATCAATAGTAGGATGGGCAAATAAATACAGTCAGGCACCACCATACACAGAGATTTTTGGGCTATTATACAAGACTCATTTTTAAATAATCCAAGGAAAAGAGATATTTTGAATATTTTGGCTTACGTACATAGAGGTGTTTAAAACTTTATCATCAGACTTTATAGTTAGTACTGATATTGGGAATAATTACAGTAAAATAATTTCTTCTAATTCCTTTTTACTAGGTTGTAGAATAAATTACACATAGGTGTTTTTGGTTTCCTATCCAATTAGTTTTCCCCAGAACTTATCATTTGAGCCCGAGGGGACAGTAGAGTGTAGGGGTTAAGGATGAGTCTCTGATTGTGACCGCCTGGGGTTAGCATCTACCCTACTGCCCAGTAATGTGATCTTTGGTGGGTTACTTCTCTCTCAGGCTCAGTTTTGCTACTTAGAAAGTAAGGATACCTTAGAATTTATATCACAGAAAATATATGAAGTCATTCCTACAAATACTTAATACAGTGCTTGATATGTATTATGCACTCCATTATTGCAAATTTCTGTCTCTTCACCTTATTATTGAAATTACATATATATCCAATTATTGATAGTCTTACTTTTAGCCCTTTTTTAGTATGAACAATATATCAATATATGTGCAACATTATTATAAGATTATTGTGTATAAACATATCTTAAAATATTTGTTAAGGTACACAATATACACTTGCTAATGAATATGATGAGGAATATATTTACAACTGTGTTCTAAAGCCTATTTTAACTGTATATTTAGTCAAGAATAATTAAAAAAACTTCTAAGTTGCAAATTTATTTGAGTAATCTGAATATTTTATGGGTTAAATGGCTTTTATTTATATATTTAACACACACCATGAAGCTATTTTAAAGTAGAAACATTTTTAGTCAAGGAAGAGTCATTCAGGAGAGAAGATTAACTGAATTTGCAGAGGATATACACACACCTGATTTTACTTTACATACCTCAAAATACTATTAGTAGGCGCATTATTATTACCCATTTTACCTACAAGAAACTGAAACTTGAAAGTTAAGTAACTTTGTTTGTGTGTAGTGTGGGTTAGTTTCATAGTGGAATAATACAGTTTTAATCCTTCATAACACAAATTAGCCTTATGGAAATGGGCACTAGTTAACAAAGAAACAATATCGGTCTCCCTTCTTCACATATGTGTCCAGCAGAATCCCACTTCAAATGCATAAAGAAGTGATAAGCGGGTGTGGAATAGAAAGAAAGAAAAGGAGAAAGCAATCTGGTAGCAGCATTATTTCTGAAGAGAAAGATTATAGACTTTTGATTTTTAGATTACATATTTAAGTTATACAGTCTAAGTCCTTAACCTTGATTATGGATTACTTTTGTAAGAGAGAGAGAGAGTCAGCATGTATATTTTAAAAAAAAGAACTCCTCCATAAAACAACTAAGAACATCAGCTCACTGGCAATTCTGCCATATTCTAAGATAACCATCATTTGTACCTGATTTACTTACTAGAAATGAAAAAAGGTTTTTAAGAAGTTAAACCAATTTGTACATTGTTTGAGGTAATCAGATATAAAAGGATTCCAGAGAATTTTCTCTGGTAGAATGTGGTATTATTTATTGTAAAAAAAATCACTGCTTTATAAGAAAGCATAAAACAGCATACCTATATTAATTTCAAATAATTATCTATTGGTCAATATATAAATTTATATTCTTAATGCCTCTAACAGGAAAGTGAAAAACAGTTTAAAAACTCAACATTAATTCCATTATGCAAATTATCTTTAGGAAACATGAGAATATGACCTTCCCTGTTTAAATACCTTTAAAACTGGCTTCATTGCAGTCACAGACACTATGCACTCACCTTAGTGAATTTCAGAGGTAAGTTTGTTTACTTCTAATTTTAAGGCTTGTATTTTGAAATAGAGAACTTTTAGACTAATTGGAAATATCTTCTCACAGATGGCATCCCCTTAAACTTTCTAGTTAAGAAATCAAGATTTTGTGAGCAGTAGGTTATATATAAATGTGACTTTTTTCCTTTTCATACTTTTTGGCTTACAGTAGACACAGACTGTTTCATAATTGACACAGTAAACATTTCTTATTGTAGGGGCTCTGTGAGAGTGCTCTTTCCTCCACGGCCACTAATTGCCTTTCTCTCTGTTCTTTCACAACGCATTGTGCAGTTGGGAAATTGACAGAAGACATGGGAAGGGAGGGGCAAGATGTATCACAGAAGTTGAAAAATGGCATGTCAGAAAAGGCTGGCTAAGAGGTTAGAATATAGAAAACATGGAACAGCTGCATTAGGGCTGTCAGAATGAGACAGAGGGCAGGGAACATTTTCTTACTGATAGGAGTCATCGCGATGATAGAAAACCTGTGTCTAGTGGTGAAACTTGCTTCTAGAGAGGTTCTAAGAAGAGGATCCAAGAACCTTCAAATATCTTTTGGAAACAGACCAGTCACTATATCCCACTCTGAAGTGTGAAACATGGTGGAACAGAATCTTGAACAAAGTTAATATTTAGTGATGTATTACCAATTTTTAACATACTGGTTATTATATCAAAATTGTAACAAACTCTGATTTCCATTGCTTTACAAGATCAAGTTTATTGTTTGAAAAGGATTAAGGGGAATAATACACAGGATATCGGGATTAGAGGGTTTTTATCCCCTTAGTTTATAAAAATGGTAACTTTTCTTCAGAGGTAAGTCAGCAATGGAATGCTACTCGTAAATAAAATTTCAAAACTACATTCTCTGTGACTTTTGATTTTTGATTCTGCAGCTTAACAAAGGCACTTGATTAAATAGTTATTTTAACAATTTGAATTTTAGAAGAGCTATCTCAGATGAACTGACATTAGTAATGATAAAATTGACTAAATGTGGCCCTGGCCGGTTGGCTCAGTGGTAGAGCGTCGGCCTGGCGTGCAAGGGGTCCCTGGTTCGATTCCCGGCTAGGGCACACAGGAGAAGTGCCCATCTGCTTCTCCACCCCTCCCCCTCTCCTTCCTCTCTGTCTCTCTCTTCCCCTCCTGCAGCTGAGGCTCCATTAGAGCAAAAGATGGCCGGGGTGCTGGGGATGGCTCCTTGGCCTCTGCCCCAGGTGCTAGAGTGGCTCTGGTCGCGGTAGAGTGACCCCCCGGAGGGGCAGAGCATCGCCCACCAGTGCCGGGTGGATCCCGGTCGGGCGCATGCGGGAGTCTGTCTGACTGTCTCTCCCCGTTTCCAGCTTCAGAAAAATACAAAAAAAAAAAAAAAAATTGACTAAATGTGACTTTTGCCTTGGTTACTTGGGATTATTTCCTTGGGGATTAGCTCTGATTCTTTATTGCAAAGCTCCATCAGCTTCCTTTTAATTTTTTAATGAAATCTGAGCCATTTAACACCATGACCTGACTGGAGTCCATCTCTCTGAACTTGACTTTTATTCAGCCTTCATGAATCTGGTCTTCAGGTCTCTCAACTTCAACTTTTGGGCGTTCACAAACTGACACAACCTGTTCCCTTCCCCAGGTGTTCCCTTCCCGGGCTCCCCCTTTCATTCCACGGTTCCCTGGCTCCGCCCTTCCTCAGTTACAGTGACTCTCCAGGCTTTCTCATCTCTCCTGTGGCACTGGGTTAAGGCTACACTGTATTGAGGGTATTTGGATATTGGTCAAAAGAGGACCAGGCTCAGAAGGAGAAAACTTGGGGTTCACCTTGTTTCAAATATTAAGGCAAGGCCATTCCAATTCTCTGAATGTCAGATCAGTCTGTGGATGCCATAACTGCCCTTGCATTTTTTTTCAGTCAGAGGATTTTTGGCTAAAGTTTCTAATTCCTTGTGTACAAAACTCAAACCTCAATTTCCAACACTGCTTTGTACTCAGTAAATATAAATATTTGCTGACTCAAATAGAATGGCAGATGAGAAGCAAGTTTATTGATAAATTCACTGTGATAAATGGGATAAATCATAGTAAGTTTAGTTATTTTATTTGACTAAATAAATGTTAATGTTAATAAATTTTATCTCATTGACAAGGGATAGTGGGGGGTTCATTATGGGGTCCCCTTTTCCTCCCCCCACCTCAGGCAATAATTATGATTTCCTTTTCTTATAGCTGAAGAGTAAAAGTTTTAATATTCCTTACTTGTAAAGCGAAGGGGAGGTAACATGTAGTCGTTCATAGCAAAGACAAGGGCTGACTATTCATGACTAATGCACGTTTCATTTGGCAAGCTCCTAGATAAGCTCAGAAAGTCTTGCCAGGTAAATACCAACTTATATCACTTTATTTCAAAGAAGATAAAAATAACTCAGTTCCTTAATTACCATCTAAACCTTTTCAATTTTTTTAACATTTGGTGTTGTAGTTTAGTGTGATAGCTTCACTTTGGTTGGTAAAGATTATCCATTTCATAAAAGACAAAAAAAATAAAAAAAAAATAAAAAAGAAGCTTACCTCTGTCCTTATTCCATCATTTCTGCTATTCAACTATGTGCTCTTGGCTTGTGGGTACCTGAAATAGTGAGAAAGAATAAAAAAAAAGAAAATTAAATGTAACTCAGTAGCATTTCGTGAAAGGCAAATATTTACAATTTTAATTGATGACAAACACACACTTCATAAAACTATTAGCATGCAACCCCAGCTGCAAAAACTGAACAGCAATATGCCTAAGCTGGTCAGCAGCAAAAAAGTAAACCAATCACATCGACAAAAGCCACCATAAACAAAAAAACTGTATTGAAAAGATTAACAGTTTTGGTATTCATCCCTACCATCAAGTCTTTCACTTTCTTTTTTTTTTTTCCATCATAATTTAGCTTACGTTTGATGTTAGCAAGAGTTGCATTACTATTATTGTTAATTTTAGTTCTGTTTATTACCTTGAGGGTTATATATTGTAATAATAATTTTGGTGCCTCTAGTTAATGTTAATTAGTTGTTTTAATAACCTATAGACCTATTTGTTATGTTTTTGTAGGTTTACTTTTTTAACTATCAGGAACTTAATAACTGAGAATATTTAACATTACTGTTGCATAGGCAAAATTACAGAGTTACTATTAGTGTTACCTGTTTAACGTTTAGTCATCCTTTGAGTCCTGCGACATATTTCCTTAATAATCATCAGCCATCAAGTCTGATAGTCTCAAAAGAAATATCAGCCCTCTAAACTGCCTTCAAGGGCGGTGATATTTAGCACTGAAAATTACAAATAAAGTTTTTGAGGTTGAATAGCAACAACTGGCCAGTGACACTGATGATTTGTTTGTCAAAACAAATTGTTATAAACTACGCAAATGAAGTCCACGCACTCCTTTGAGTGAAAACAATAAAGTGAATCTACGCAATGCTTACATGTTGGATGGGATATTTAATGTGCGGGGAAACTCAAAGGTTGAAGAACTAGGCATTTAGACAGTGGTAAGTGGTAATCTTACCTCTTTATACTCCATTACTCTTTCTCACGAGAGACATGCTAATGCAAACAAGTCAATCAGAATTTGTGTTTAGCAAGATAAAGCTTAGAGGATAGTTTAAAATCCATTTATTATTCTAAATCCATTTTTTTTCCATTAACATGTTATACATTAGTGTTTACTAACCATGATTCATGTAACAGTTTAGTTTGTTAACTTTTAAATTATTTAACAACCATAAGTTATTAATACATTTTTTAAGTATTACACAAATATCTTAAAACAGGCTTGGGTTCATTTTTGTAATTTTTAAATAGAAAACATTTTAGGCATCTCTTGAAGAAGAAATAAGCAGACATTTAAAGCTAGAAAACAAGTAATTCCAAATTTAGTTTTTACAAAAGTTTTCAGCTTTATTGACAAATTATGGCAAACATATTTGACAAATTGTGGTTTCCTATTTAGAGAAGCTTACACATGGAACTTTATGTGTGTTTTTTTTTCTTTTTTAACAAATACAGGTTAAAACACTGAACAAATTCAGTTAGCTACATACATACAGTAGCTGCTTGTTTTCAACCCCATTAAAACAGCATTTAAAATTAAATTTACAAACTTAATATCGAACATCTTCATCTAACTAACAGATATTGAAAGACAGGTTAAAACATCTTATCTACAACTTTATTATCAGCTAGTTCAAAAATCATATTACAGTCTTTTAGCAACCCTAAACAAAGTTTTTGCTAGTTATTGAGACTCAAAATCTGTTAACAGATTCATGCTCTTTCTTAAAAAAAAAAAAGGAAAGAAAAGAAAAAAAAAAGATTACACACAACAATGAAAAACAACTAAGAGAATATCATCCTACTGAAAGGTTTAGTCAAAGCTTGTCAATGTCTCTTTTAGTCCGTTTTGTAAAATAATACTAGTGTCAACTTCACGCCAACAGTATAGGGGAAATACAAGAAATATACGGGAGTAATCATGAGAAGTTATCCCTAGAATAGGAAAAAAAAAAGGACTATTACTTGTCTTGTTGCTGTTTATGTGGAGACCACAGGCTATGTATTGTCTTTGAGGTGAGGTCGCAGGTGAGAAGGACCTTCAATATCTACCATAGGGGTGCTCCCTGTATCCCCCTCTGGCTGACCTTGGCGGTGGTGCCTTCAGGCTGGCGCGGGTTGTGGCCCATTCTTCAGGTGCTAGGAACAAGAGAAAGACAATAACATGCACGTGGCTTCACAGTTATCAGAAATAGATATTTGAGACACAACAGCCAACCCCAGAAAAGAATATAAAAGATCTCAGCACTGACAGCTCAAGCTTTACTTTTCAACAAGGTAAGATTATCAAAAAAGGTATATATTTTGAAATGCAGCCACATGGAATTAAACTTGCAGGGCATTTTTCAAGAAGAGAAAGTTGAAGTTCTTGAATATCTCCACATTTATTATGTTAAGTTTCAGTGCCACACAATAATCCAGTGGATTATCAGTATAAACCATTCCATCATTAATCAGACTCCTAAAAGAAATCGGATACAGAAAACCAGTGGTTCCTAGGCCTTGATTAATTTCCAAATCACCTGGGAATCTTAAAACGAAACCAAATACAGCCAGAAATGACTCATGCCTATTCTCTGTCTCTCTGACCAAATGACTATAAAACTCTAAGTGTTGGGAGCTAAGGTGTAGTTATCTTCAAAGGCTTCCCTTTGTGATTCTTATGGAGTTCCAGGTTGACATCCATTGTGCAAAACTGTTCTAGACAAAGTTGGTCATAAATAAAGAGGATATGGAGTAAATTTTAAGTAGCAAAATCTGTAAAGAAAAGAAAATCTCCTATTAGTTTTTCAAAGTAAAGAAATTAGTAAATAAAGAGGTATTCGTACTCATTTACCTGTTAATTAGACTTTTGGTAACTTGAACGTTTTGGAACCTAGCCCAAAACATAAAAAAAAAAAAATAGCAACCAAGCTTTTGAGTACTGTGGAAAATAGCCTTTGTAAAGTTTATGACCCCAGAAGAGAAATGCATCCCTCCTTCAAAGGGTCAAGGACTTAATATTGGGTCTGTGGTAACTTATGTGGTTCCAGAAATCAGCTTATCAGAGTCTTGCAAACAGAATTCAGTTCTTGAGTAGAGAGAAAATTTCATGCATGGGGCTATGGTGAGAGGAAGTATGGACATAAGGAAATGGATTACTTGAAAGAGACACATTGGCTTGACCTGTGGTGGCGCAGTGGATAAAGCGTCGACCTGGAAATGCTGAGGTCGCCGGTTCAAAACCCTGGGCTTGCCTGGTCAAGGCACATATGGGAGTTGATGCTTCCAGCTCCTCCCCCCCTTCTCTCTCTCTGTCTCTCCTCTCTCTCTGCCTCTCCCTCTCCTCTCTAAAATAAATAAAAATAAATAAATAAAACTTTAAAAAAGAAAAAAAAAAGAAGTGATGAAAGAGACACATTGACATTGAGAGCTGATATAAAAGATGGTGGTAATGGCTATATCGCCTAGAAAATCACGCCCACTGAGGCCTACTGAGGTAGGGTATATGTCCCCAGAAATTTCAAGTATGCCTGAGAATATCTCTAGAAAAAACATATGAAAAATTTAACTTGTACTTACTATACTCTAAGTCCAATTGTGTCTATTTCCATGAAGTAGTCTAAGATCTCATTTTTTTTTAAAAAAAAAAACCATTGCAGACAATGAAATTTAGAGATAATAATTTTTTGTCCTTCTGAAAAAATGATAAAGGATGTAAGATGCCATCACTATCAGGATCATTGTCATAAGAGAAATGCTGGCTAGACTGTGCATGTGTATCAAGCAAATAAACAAGCTACTACTTAGAGAAGGTGAAAAGCAGCTGTCTGGCACGTTGAAATTACTGGAATGCTTTACAGAATTGTGGATGTGGAAATAGCAAATGGGGATATGAGACATAGAACTTAGGTGATGTGATCAAGTTCTTACCATTTCCAGACTTCCTAATTCAGATTTTAATGTACCATTTATATATGAAATAAGAAAGAAAGCAGTGGGAGGAAATGAAAGCATTCATAAAATAAGCTTTTCTTTCTTTATTCTTTACGAAAGATCTCCTACATGCCAGTCATTGTACATAGCCCCACATACGAGGGTAGTTTAAGGAGTCTAAGGAGATCACTGGAAAGAAACTAATATGAAATTTCATAGATTATAACACAGTTATAATTGATATCTGAAGAAAATGCTAGAAGAAGCCTAGAGAAGGGAGCTACTAACAGGCATCATTCAACTGAACTTGGGCTAAACTCTGGCATTTATTCATCTCAAAGAAACAATTTTATTTTATTTTTTTTACAGAGACAGAGAGTCAGAGAGAGGGATGGACAGGGACAGACAGACAGGAACGGAGAGAGATGAGAAGCATCAATCATCAGTTTTTTGTTGCGACACCTTAGTTGCTCATTGATTGCTTTCTCATATGTGCCTTGACCACGGGCCTTCAACAGACCGAGTGACCCCTTGCTCGAGCCAGAGACCTTGGGTCCAAGCTGGTGAGCTTTGCTCAAATCAGATGAGCCCGTGTTCAAGCTGGTGACCTTGAGGTCTCAAACTTGGGTCCTCTGCATCCCAGTCCGACGCTCTATCCACTGCACCACTGCCTGGTCAGACTCAAAGAAATAATTTTTTGAGCAAATATGTAGCATAACTAAGAATTCATATGCTGTTTAAAATTTTTTTTATACACATATGATATTTCAGACATGGGCATCACTTCTGTAATGAGTCTGATAGGGCTGCCGTAACCAACTACCACAGAAACGTGCTGTCTCCCAGTTTGGAGGCTGGAGTAGGAGCTCACGGTGTCGGCAGGGCTGGTTTCCTCTGAGGCTGCGAGGGAGGACCTGCGCCATCCTCTCTCCCAGCTTCTGGTGATTGCTGACCATCTTGGTCTCCTTGGCATTTAACATATTTAAGAGAACTTTCTTTAAAGACTTTCTTGTATTATTTTGTATCATCTGGTCTTGTTTCTAAGACAAAATTCTAAGCTCTATGAGAAAAGAGACCTTTTAAGGTGGTGTAAGATACATATAAATAAATAAATGATATTACTAACTATAAAGAAATTTTAAAATCAATCATGCAAAATAAGTAAAACAGGACTCTTATTCAGAAACAACTTATTAGCAATTATAGTGTTGTTATATTTGAAAGACATCTGTGTGTGTGTGTGTGTGTGTGTGTGTGTGTCTGTGTGTGTCAGAGAGAGAGCATTTAAATTACTCCATCTTTGGTTTTATAACTCACACTGATTTTTTTCCCCAGGTGAGTCAAGTTTTACAGAATGCCATAGAGCACATCTCCTTTGCATGCTAATAAGCATCATTGAGGAATATTTTACTTTGATAAAGAAGTGTAAATTACCGGGTAATTCTTCTGGTGCATTAAATGTTACTCTAGTGACTTAAAAAGCTTCTGCACTCAAGCACTGCTCTCAGCGGAATCAGCCCTATAAAGTGGTGTGCATTTCTCAAAGTGCTCTTACTCCTGCCATGGGACCAGATACTTTCAGGAGCTTTTAGACTGGGGGAAAAAATCTAGATAGTTTTTAAAGTGGCAGAGCTGTGTTCTTGGATTGTTCCAGAAATACTATAAATGTTGAAGTTAGTAAGGAAAAAACATGAAGCATAGAAACAAGGAGCCAATTTATAAGTGTTAGCATTAGTGAAGTACCTGGAAAGTAAACTTTCAGTGTTATCTTTCTGAAGTAGGTTTTAAAATCCACCTTGTGAGTAAATTAACCTTAAAGATCAGAAAGGATATAAAAATCATAGAGATTATGTCTGACCAGGCGGTGGCGCAGTGAATGGAGCGTCGGACTGAGATGGGGAGGACCCAGGTTTGAACCCCCGAGGTCGCCAGCTTGAGCGCGGGCTCATCTGGTTTGAGCAAAAGCTCACCAGCTTGGACCCAAGGTCGCTGGCTCGAGCAAGGGGTCACTCGGTCTGCTGAAGGCCCGCGGTCAAGGCACATATGAGAAAGCAATCAATGAACAACTAAGGTGTCGCAACGAAAAACTGATAATTGATGCTTCTCATCTCTCTCCGTTCCTATCTATTTGTCCCTATCTATCCCTCTCTCTGACTCTCTCTCTGTCTCTATTTATATATAAAAAAATCATAGAGATTACTGAGGGCACAGCCCTTCTGTTCACATTCCGCTAGGCCTACACAGCTAGTTGTTTATATTTCTGAGATCTGAAAAGAATCTCAAAAATATTTTTTTAAAACATCTACAACAGAAGAGGATGCCTTATACTATTTATTTTTGGTGCTCTATAAAGCAATATGTAAAGACCACTACTAAAGCAGGAAACCGAAGGTAATCTTTATTAACGCAGTCTGCTAGTGTTTTGGTTTGCCAGTCATTTAAAAGCATTACAACAAGGTAGATGAAAATTCACACTGACTCTAAGCGACCAGTTTGTTGGTCTTAATTAAGTTTCTATTTTTTTTAAAAGAATATTCTGTGTAAAGGCATCTTTCAAATGTATACTTACATGTTGTTTTATTTATCCCAAAGGAAATATGTTAAGTTATATATTTTATTGTTGGTGTTGTAACCCATATAATAACATTCATTTTATCTGCATAATTGTAAAATAGCTATGTTCTTAGAAAATAACTATTACCCTGTCCAAGATTGAAGTGCAATACTAGTCATTTTAGGTCTATTATTAGCAAACATTCACAGTTTTCCTGCAAAATAGGAGCTAACGTTGCCTTCCTTTTTAAGATGAGGAAACTGTAGCTCAGAATTTTTTATCTCTGTCTGACCATCTTTCTGTCATCCCTTACATCTAAAATAATTCCTGACTGCCATTCTTTTTCCTTTCCCTTTCTTTCCTAGAAGATAGGACTTAATTTAATTTTCTCCTCCTGGATTATATAAATAATGATGATTCTAACAACAAACAATTAATTAGCTAAATGAGTGAGACTGTATCTCTAATTTTGTTAACAAGAACACGGGCTGCATGAACTGAACTGGTTAAGGTGGAAATCTGGTGTTATTTCACCCAAAGTGCATCTGCTCTTTTCTGAGCATTTAAAAATATCAGTGGCTCAACCGTTTTCATCGACACAATTTGTATGGCTACTATTTGTAATTGTGAAGTTTATTATTTTAAGATGCAGATGGTAAAAGAGAAGGAGAAATATATAACCAACATCAGTTCCCACAGATGAATATAGCGAATTATGTTCCAAAGAAGAGCTAACTTGAGTTCACCATCAGTTAATGCTCTCAGGAAATACAGTCAGTTTACAGGAAACATTTACAGCCTTTATAACTATTTCAGTTTTCTTTTTTTTTTTCTCAGTATGTGAGGGTGCATGTGAAAGAGAGAGATAGAAAGGAAGAGAGCTGAGAAGCATCAATTCATAGTTGTGGTACTTTAGTTGTTCATTGATTGCTTCTCATATGTGCCTTCACCGGGGGGCTCCAGCCGAGAGAAGAACCCCGTTGCTCAAGTCAGTGACCTTGGGCTCAAGACAGAGACCATGGGGTCATGACAATGATCCCACGTATAAGCCTACGACCCCACGCTCATGCTGATGAGCCCACGCTCAAGCCTGCAACCTTGGGGTTTTGATCCTGGGACCTCAGCATCCCAGGTCGATGCTCTATCCACTGAGCAGGCTGTTTCAAATTTTACTTAGATATTTCCTGTTAGAAAAAAGTTAACACTTGATATAATCCACTTAGAGAATAACAAAGCACTGGACCTTTCTAAGCACTTTATTCTCAACTCTAGAATCCTATGAGGTACACTAGAGACAACTGGTAATTATTTATTGAATAAATTAATTATATTGGAATATTTTACATTTTTATTTTATACCGATTAAAGAAGCCCCAGGCTTCCCTCAGATGGTCCTTCACTTTAAATGGGTCCCAAGGGTTTTGCCCCAGGGCTGCATTTTAATTCTGGTTCTGCCTGTTTTTTTGTTGTAGGACACTTTATGCAAATCTCTTCATCTAAATATGTACTAATGACAGATTTCAATTGCCACAAAACATTATCTAACAGCCTGTGGGACATTTCCTCAGGTGTCTCAAAGTCAACTTTTTCCAAAATTAAACTCATATTTTTCTCTATACTACCTAACACTCTTCCCAAATTTCTCACTTGGCAAAAGATGTATGCCATTATCATATCTGACCAGAAAGCTAGCTGCCTAGATACCTTTGTGTCTTTCCATGATTTTATCCATGCAATAATATACATAGTTAATATTATATATAATATATATTATAGTTGTAATAGACATTAGAATTGCAAAAGATATAATCTACTATATATTAGTTAATATTATAATTAATTATGTTATATATGTTATATATATATTTATCTTCCCTACTGCATGCATATATATGTGTGTGTATGTATACATATTCCATACTCTTTTTCACCTTCTAGCCAGAGATACTTATCAATAACAATTGATTAGGCTTGTCAAATTATAGCATATTCAGGATCAAACTCAAATTTCTTAGCAAGGAATTCCATTCCAGGCCTAACTTGATTTGACCCCTGACTTCATTCTAGACAATTGCAGTTGATGACTTTGGTGATGACCTAAAGTATAAATATTCTTTGGTATTCATTGAAAAAAATTCCTGGGCCTAGAAATACAAGGGGTGTTGTTGGTAAAGTTAAGGTTTGAATATATATTTCTCAAAAAGAAAGTTACTTTCTATCTGCAAAGAAATAGAATCAGGGTCAATTAGGGGAAGGAACCAGGAGAACAAACCCATTTAAAAGTTTTTAACTGCAAGAGATTAGTAAAACTATATATACATAACACATTGATACATATAACAAGACAGCAAATCCCACAGGGAAGGGGGGAGGGAGTTAGGAGGAGGGGGGTAAAGGGCGTGTAAGGGGGACATGGGGGTTAGGCAGGAGGGAGTTACATTGATTGGGGCACTTGAAAAAAAAAATACAATTAAAAAACGAAAAGAGCCCTGGCCGGTTGGCTCAGCGGTAGAGCGTCGGCCTGGCATGCAGAAGTCCCAGGTTCGATTCCCAACCAGGGCACACAGGAGAGGCGCCCATCTGCTTCTCCTCCCCTCCCCCTCTCCTTCCTCTCTGTCTCTCTCTTCCCCTCCCGCAGCCAAGGCTCCATTGGAGCAAAGATGGCCCGGGCGCTAGGGATGGCTCCTTGACCTCTGCCCCAGGCGCTAGAGTGGCTCTGGTTGTGGCAGAGCGACGCCCCGGAGGGGCAGAGCATCGCCCCCTGGTGGGCAGAACGTCGCCCCCCCTGGTGGGCGTGCCGGGTGGATCCCTGTCGGGCACATGCAGGAGTCTGTCTGACTACCTCTCCGTTTCCAGCTTCAGAAAATAAAAAAAAAACAAAAACAAAAAAAAACCGAAAAGAGTCAAAAAAAAAAAAAAAGACCCAAACTTTCGATATGCAATAAAGTTTGGCAAATGAATGATTTCACTTTACTTAATGAGAAAAAAAAATTATATTTTCCTTAACAATTATTAAATGTTTATGGATTAGCTTTATTTTATTTGCTTATTGATAGGCCTAAACTAAAAGTTGTTCCCAGCAGCTACCAATTTCAGTTAAAATAATGAAAATCACTGACTCTTTAACAAAATCACAATAGCCTAGCCCCATGCCAGTTTCAGTCAGGTTGTAAAAATAACTAACTAGATATATAAATCATAATAATTTCTGTAAGTTCTAACCTCAGGCTGAAAGGAAACTTCCATCCCTGAGGGCACAAAGGAACCATTATGAGACCACGTCTGCCAGACCAATGGACAAGCCTAGCCAGATGCCACCCACCTGTGCCAACCATTCTCCCATATGAACTCTCTCCTACTGTTGCTCAGGGAGGTTGTTGTCCTTAAGACACGAACTCCCACAGCTCAAACAAGCCTCAAATAAATATTTTTTGATCAATTTGATCCCTGCCCTGGCCGGTTGGCTCAGTGGTAGAGCGTCAGCCTGGCGTGCAGGAGTCCCGGGTTCGATTCCTGGCCAGGGCACACAGGAGAAGCATCCAACTGCTTCTCCACCCTTCCCCCTCTCATTCCTCTCTGTTTCTCTCTTCCCCTGCTGCAGCCAAGGCTCCATTGGAGTAAAAGTTGGCCCGGGCACTGAGGATGGCTCCATGGCCTCTGCCCCAGGCGCTAGAGTGGCTCTGGTCGCAATGGAGCGGCACCCCAGATGGGCAGAGCATTGCCCCCCTGGTGGGCATGCGGGTGGATCTCGGTTGGGCACATGTGGGAGTCTGTCTGACTGCCTCCCCATTTCCAACTTCAGAAAAAAAAATACAAAAAGAAATACAAAATTTTGATCCCTGTCACTTCTTTCCAACCCTACTTAACACTTACTTTGATTCATCTTAAGAAAGAAAATGATTTCTGGTAGGGATCTTTTTTTTATTTTATTTTTATTTTTTATTCATTTTAGAAAGGAGAGAGAGAGAGAGAGAGAGAAGGGGGGAGGAGCAGGAAGCATCAACTCCCATTTGTGCCCTGACCAGGCAAGCCCAGGGTTTCGAACCGGCGACCTCAGCATTTCCAGGTCGACGCTTTATCCACTGCGCCACCACAGGTCAGGCCGGTAGGGATCTTTCAAACCAGAAATGAGCTGAGTCTTCAGGGCTTTCGAAGAAAAGCTTCTTTTGTTTTTGGAGAATTTGCCTAAACACCAAAATTCTTTTCAAAAGCAGCCATGTCCTTTCAGTCTTGGAAGAAGATTTTAGGTGAAATTTCTAAGTGGCTTTTGAAAGTAGACAGTTCTATTTGGCTACCTGAACCATAAACCAAATAAATAACCACTAACTCCAAAGTCTAAACTTTATATAAACAAAAAATATAAATGTTTAAAATGTGGAACATACTGAATATATGAATGGTTAAATTCAGGAAGACAATTGATAACTACATGAATAATCTATGATGAGAAAAATATAGAAAGTTTTGAGGGTAAAATTCTGAAACACACCCATGAACTACTTCTCTATTAATTTTTATTTGGTTCAATGTAATGTGAGTATGTGGCCATTGCTGAGTTTTTAACCTTGGAATGAAGTCTAGTTTCCTTTTCCAGTTTTGGTATGACAATCTCAGGGCCATCTTTTCTTTTTCTTTTTCTCTTTTTCTTTCTTTCTTTTCCTTCCTTCCTTCCTTCCTTCCTTCCTTCCTTCCTTCCTTCCTTCCTTCCTTCCTTCCTTCCTTCCTTCCTTCCTTCCTCCCTCCCTCGCTTCCCCTCCCTCCCTTCCTTCTTTCCTTCCTTCCTTCCTTCCTTCCTTCCTTCCTTCCTTCCTTCCTCTCTCTGTCTCTCTTTCTTTCATATATTTAAAAAAATTTTTTTTTTGCATTTTTCTGAAGTGAGAAACAGGGAGGCAGAGAGACAGACTCCCTCATGTGCCCTACTGGGATCCACCTGGCATGCCCACCAGAAGGTGATGCTCTGCCCATCTGGGCTGTTGCTCTCTTGTGGCTGGAGCCATTCTAGTGTTTGAGGTGGAGGCCATGGAGCCGTCCTCAGTGCCTGGGCCAACTTTGCTCCAATGGAACCTTAGCTGCAGGAGGGGAAGAGAGAGATAGAAAGGAGAGGGGAAGGGTAGAGAAGCAGATGGACACTTCTCCTGTGTGCCCTGGTTGGGAATCAAACCTGGGACTTTCTCACACCGGGCTGACACTCTATCACTGAGCCAACCAGCCAGGGCCCCTCCCTCCCTCCCTCCCTCCCTCCCTCCCTCCCTCCTTCCTTTCTCTCTCTCTCTTTCTTTCTTTCTCTCTTTCAAGATATTATTTATTGATTTTATAGAGAGGAGAGAGAGAAGAGGTGGGGAGCGGGAAGTATCAACTTGTATCAGTTTCTTTTGCCTCTCATATGTGCCTTGACCCGGCCTGGGGTTTTGAACCAGTGACCTCAGAGTTCCAGGTTGACACCCTATCCACTACACCACAACAGGTCAGGCACGTTCATATTTCTTAACCCATCTCCATCCTTCTCCTTACCCTTGTTTAATACCACCAAGTTTACTTCATGTTTATACCTAATTTCCAGCTCATAGTATGATTTCAAAATTCTATTTTCAGTATTAAATTGAGGTTGTTTGAATAACTGCTGTTTCTGATTGTGAGCTCCAGGATGGTTAAAAGTAATGACCGTCAAACTTGAGGCTTCAAGAATAACATTCCAAGTAGTTTAGCTTTCAATGGGTGATGGCTGTAAGCTTCTATGATTCCAGGTGAGGCTACCATGATTTGAACAATTAACAGTCACTATAAGTCACATATGTTGTGATTAGTAGAAAACTCCTTCCGTGTTTCTAAATTGTTTCCTTGGTTTTAGTTCTTACTGCTATATATTATCTCATAGCTATCAAATAATACAGGCCCAATGGTTCTCAAATTTTTAAAATAAATATGTATTTACCTTCTTACTTTGGAATTAAGAGATCTTCTATGTAAAAAGGAGATAAAGATGCCAGGTAGAGAAAGGATTATCCAAAATGGAAGGTACAAAAAATCCCCCAAAACAGTGAGTAATAACTGGATATAATTTAGAAGCTCGTCTGACTTGAATTTTTAAAATACTTTCATTATTACTAAATAAAATCCAGAATCAATCAAAAGCCTGTAGAATTCAGTCATTGACTTTTTTTTTGAAATGTACATAAGGACTTTATGAAAAATAAAGGAAGAAAGAATAAGAATGGTAACATAAAATAATATTTCTCTTCTCAAAGAATTCCAATAACGTCTTTAATTCAGTGGAGAAGGCAGGCTTGGTGACACAGTTTCACAGATGAAGAGACTGAATTTGGAGGCCTTACTCCCCCCAAATTTCTCACTTCTATATTTGAGAACAGATAGGAGCCCAGCGTATTCTCAGAGCAACACTAAGTTACAGGAATTAGAAAAGATACCAGGCTTTCAGCTCAGCACAATGTCAAACTGACTGTCTGAGCGGCTCTAACGCTCCGGGATTCTGCGCCAGCGTGCCTGTCTGCCAATAATGATGTAGGGGTTTCCCAGGATGGTGCTCTCATCTCGCCACCTGTGTCACAATAAATCTGGCGAGTCTTTGTCCCTGGATACTGTGATGTGACTTGTAAACCTTGGCATTTCTTGGAGCCATCGGATCTAAGGTGGGTCCCTCTGAGCACAGCTGGTAGTTTATGCTAATGAATAACTCAGGATGGGGGCAGGACCTGCCTGAAAGACCAGCCCGGGGAGGGGAGGAGGCTGGAGACGGGGATGATTCAGTCAATCATGTCTACATCGTGAAACCATGGAAACTTTCTAAACACTGACATTTAAATGAGTTTCCCTGGTTGGCAATACTTTGTTGTTACCCATAGGGTGCCAGGCGGGCAATGCAGCTCTGAAGATTTCAAAAGCTTCCTGTTTTAGACTTTCCAGACCTGGCCTTTTATGTCTCTCTCTTGGCCTGGGTCTGCTTGCTTTCCTTCGGCTGTATTAAAACTGTGATTTTAAGTTTTAGCACTTTTCTTAGTTATGTGAGTCGTTCTGGCAAATTACTATCAAACCTGACAGGGTAGTTAGAACGGCCAAATGGGTAGCCAGCTGGATAGAAATAAGGGTGGCCTAGGGTCTCTCACACTGGTGACTGGTTGTGACCCAAGGGCTCAGAGCTTGGCCCTTTGCTATGAAACACCCCTTCACTCAGTCTCTTTTGTTTGCTCTCCTCAATCTTCTCAGCGGCCTGAATCTGAGCCCTTGTCCCGGGACTGGACCCACCTCTGACAAAACTTCCAAATGCCGAGAGCCTTTTGTGGTGTCTGCCTAGTGCCTGTTCCTATACTCTGCCGAGTCTGAGAGACCTTCTGAGAGCTTCCTGCACAGTTGCTGGGCACCGCAGAGACTGACCTATAAGGCCTAGGCTTTGTTTTTGTTTTTCCTGGCATATCTTGTTACCAACTGAGCTGAAGGTTGGCCAAGGTACCTGTATGGTTAAACCAATTGTTCTAATACAAAAAGACACTGGTTATGAATCATTAATAATTAGAATAACATTTTCAAATGGCATGGTTTTATCAGTTACTATGGAGTCATTCAATAACTTAGGATGTATTTTATAAATGAAGTATAGTACATTTATTTCAGAACAATGTATCTTTTTTTTTTTTTTTTAATCCATGACCTTTTTCAATAAACACAAAATCTTCCCAAGCTCTAGAAATGATGTCTAGATCTCCTAGGGCGGCATGTCTCCTGGACATGCATTTTCATAGCTAGTGTATTTCCACGTGGGTAAGAAAATGTTTTTCTAGCCTTAGATTTGTATTCTGTACTTTGTGTTTTTAAAAACAGTTTCTTTTTTAACATTCTAAATATCAATCTATACCATATTGAATATACTTTTTGTATATTATTTGTTTGCCCCAAGATTCTGACAATAGATCTCTCAACTCTCCCTTCCCCCTCAGTTAAAATGATTGTACAATTAACTCAGCAGGGGAAAAAAAGTGATAAAAAGAAGCTTTCCTATGGCTAGTTTTACTCTCTCAACAAGACAGTTGTTAGATGCATGGGGACTATAATTTTTTGTGGACTCTCTATCTGTTGGGTACATTTTAGACAAGGAAGTCAGGTCTGAAATTTAACTGTTCAACACACAATTGTTCAAAAAGGGACACATTTTATTTCTATTATCTAAATGCAGAGTTGTTCTGAACAAGAATTTAAAATGTCAGGTTCTATGACACAGTGTTTACTTATAAAGTTCCTAATTTTCTAAAAGTGGGTTGCATAAAACTTATTATGTGTTACCTCCCAGAATGCAAATGCTGGGTGTGGTTTTGACCATTCCTATCACATTCACATTTTCATCATGCTCCCATGCATGTATCTATACAAAACTTAATCTCCACCTCAGGACCTTGCAGTAGGACCACCAGGAATCTTTAAGACTGACACCCAGTTCGCATCCTCAAAGATCCGCGGTGGTAACTGGACACCGGCATTTTTTCAGTACTCACCATGTGATTCTAAAATGTGTAATTAAGGTAAAAAGAATCTCTGATCTAAAATATTGAAAAGTAGCTTCTAGTTTTGCTTAAAATTGTTGAATCTCTGAGTGCATAATTCAAAGCACAATTAAAACTATAAGTACAGTTAACAAAATTAGCAATGCAAACAATGGCGTTGGTGTATTGTTCTTTTTTTTTTTTTCTCACCTAGGTGACATAATCTGCATTTATTATCAAGACAAGATTGATTGGCTATCCACTTTATGGTAACCTCTGAAATAGTAAAAAAACAGAAACTTAAATTTTTTAAGTTAATTTTACAACTGAATTTTAAAATACAGTGTCATTAGTCTTTCAATTATAAAGTTCAAAAATCTATATTAAAATAAAATTGAATAAGTCATAGTATTATTCTCAATATTTTATTATGTAATAACTTCAATATTTATAAAGCCTAAGAAAAATAGCTTGTATACAGTATTTTTTAAAACAGCTGACAGAATCTTGACCATACTAAGAGAACTCATCTTCATTTGTAAAATCAATTTCCTCCAATTTCTCCTTCTATTTACTGTTAAAAATAGACAGTCTTTGTTCTGGAATCACATGGCTGACATGATGACCAGTTAGCTTCATTTTCTTTTGCTGTTTTGCAGATTAATCCATGTCAGGCTTATTTTCAAAATGGGAGAATAATCATTCCAGCTTTTCAGCACAAAATCCATACATTCATGTTCTGCAATTGCCTTGACTTAAGGCATTCAAATGTCCTAAAATATGGCAACAAAAATTCTTTTTCGCTTTCATTGATTTCAAGATAGTGTATTAATATTATCCTTTTTGGTTCCACACAGCTGTCATCTCAAATGCCACTAAAGAATGGATTCATAATTAGTTCTTTAGTTCATACATTAAACATGTTTCAATAAACAGCTCTTTTCTCCTAGTAGAGAATATCGCTGTCCATTCTTAGCTGTCAGTCTCAAAGAAAATTTAGGGGTGTTTCTTACATGAAGTATTCCTTAGCCAGGCTGATCTATGTACTGTGTTTAAAATTCTCTCTTATTGAATTATAACCTAATTAGACTTATTGAAACAATTGTAATGACTGATAAATTAAGAAATATTTTTAAAATGCAGAAACTGATTTGAAATTCCTGTAAATGAAATACTCAGTTTCCAAAAATAAACTCAAGTTATCAGAAACTTAATATTTAAATGTTAATTAAATAATTATTTAACATGAATAAAATATTTAATAAATATTAAAACATTAAATATTAAATAATATAATAATTATATTGTAATTTCCTCTTATTGTTTATTTTAATATTTAAACTTTTCTATTTATACTCCTATAAGACAAATAATTTCATATTTAATATTAAATCTGCAAGTATCTTGAATAATTTAAGTGTTTTAAAGCCCAAAAGGATACACGATTTTCTTGGAAGCCAAAATAATCACTACTTCAATATGAATTATAGGCCCCAAAGAGGCAAATACAATTTCATCTGGTGATACACACAACACAGTGTGTGAGGATTCAGAGTGAAGTCACATTGAATGACTGGATTTTTACTTCTAATCATTTATTTAAGACCATTAATGAAGGAATTCTGAATGAGAGCTACCATCCGGAGTCTTTTGAATGCAGGCCGCAGTTATCCCACAGAACGCTCCCTTCCTAATGCCTCAGTGTGACCCCCAGGTCCTTCCAGCGACCTGAGCAGGAGAGGAGTCCACATAACTGACCATGATCCTCCTTCCTAATGTCTGAGGGGGGGCATTGCCAGAAAACTGAATCGGGGCTATTTATTTTATACACACACATTGAGAATAATACCTGTACCCATTATAGAGCCAAAATGTAAGAGAGAAATTACTAATTCTGAATGAGAGTGAACAAATAAACGAAGATGAAAGAGTTATATTTTGGAGTAAATGTAATGGATTTAAAAGATTGTGCAAGGCCCTGGCCGGTTGGCTCAGCGGTAGAGCGTCGGCCTGGCGTGCAGAGGACCCAGGTTCGATTCCCGGCCAGGGTACATAGGAGAAGCGCCCATCTGCTTCTCTGCTCCCCCCTTCCTCTCTGTCTCTCTCTTCCCCTCCCGCAGCCAAGGCTCCATTGGAGCAAAAGATGGCCCGATTGCTGGGGATGGCTCCTTGGCCTCTGCCCCAGGCGCTAGAGTGGCTCTGGTCGCGGCAGAGCGACGCCCCAGAGGGGCAGAGCATCACCCCCTGGTGGGCAGAGCGTCGCCCCTGGTGGGCGTGCCGGGTGGATCCCGGTCGGGCGCATGCGGGAGTCTGTCTGTCTCTCCCCGTTTCCAGCTTCAGAAAAATACAAAAATAAATAAATAAATAAATAAATAAATAAATAAATAAATAAATAAATAAATAAAAGATTGTGCACAGTTCACTAAAGATAAATTATAACTGGATTCTAGTTGCTATGTGAGGTATGGAAAATTAACTGAAAAACATCAATCTATATATGACATAACTGAGTTCTCAAATCACTGTTCTATATCGCATTCAAATTTTTTCTTCTGCCTGCTTGGATATCATAGGGTGAGCAACACATTGCCGAGAACCATGTACTTAAATCTCCCTCTACATAATACTAAATTCCAAAAGCTAAAATGTGTAATGCATATTAATTTAATTAGACTTCGAGGTTATGATGCTGAGGTCTTACTATTTCTCATCAGTTGACTTGGAAAATTGTCTCCAAAGGATATGAGAATATGAGAATTATCCAAATTTAAATCTGCTGACAATATGGGTGGACATACAAGTATTTTCTTTATTTCCTGGTTACACAAAAGAAGAGGGTATCTCCTTTTCAACTGAACATACTAAAATATTAATGAAAATATATTAAATCCTGCATTTTCTCAAGGTACAAACAGTGATTAAGAAGTGAAAGAAAACTGTTCTTTATTTGATGATAGCAAAATCTCAAAGAAACTTTTACAAAGAGGTCTAAATTGTGTCTTTTAAAAATAAAACATATGATGGACTAAAAATTAGTAAAATATTGATATATAACAAAAAGTAAAGAATGAGCAAATGTAGTAGTTAATTTAGAGTAATTTAAATATCCTTCTTTTTTTACCTAAATTTTCTATAGTGTGTATGAATTGTTTTTAAAGTAAGAAAAGAATTAACTTATTCTTTAGGTTAATCAGACTTATATGTATCTGCTTAGATTTCTAAAAACCTGTGGCAAAAATAATTCTTATAAAATAAAATTAATTTAAGTCTGCATCATTTAAAACTTAGGCACTTTTTTTCCGAGTTCCCTGACCCTTATTCTGTTGCCCAGTGTTTACCACAGATGGGCCACAGCAAACCCAAACTACTATGGGGCGTTGGAATGAACTCGGGCTTGGGCTGCCGGAATCCTGGCTTGTCAGCAGCCTCTGTTCTCAGCAAAAAAACCTCCAAAAAACAAATAAACAAAAAACCAAAAAACAAAATAACAATGCAAGACACATGGGTTACAGAGGTGAGTCCTGGTCTCCGGACCATGCTTCTTGCATTCCCATTAGGTCTGAGAAGCAATAGTTTGTATTCATACTCTTTTCACTGTTGCCTTAGATCAGGGGTCCCCAAACTTTTTACACAGGGGGCCAGTTCACTGTCCCTCAGACCGTTGGAGGGCTGGAGTATAAAAAAAACTATGAACAAATCCTTATGCACACTGCACATATCTTATTTTTAAGTAAAAAAAAAAAACAGGAACAAATATAATATTTAAAATAAAGAACAAGTAAATTTAAATCAACAAACTGACCAGTATTTCAATGGGAACTATGCTCCTCTCACTGACCACCAATGAAACAGGTGCTCCTTCCAGAAGTGCGGTGGGGGCCGGATAAATGGCCTCAGGGGGCCGCATGTGGCCCACGGGCCATAGTTTGGGGACCCCTGCCTTAGATGGTATTAACATGTAAGGAATAAAGGGGGTCAAATATATTAAATGGAAGGATATCTGACGGGGTGGTAAACATACAATGCAATATACAGATGATTTATTATAGAATTATACACCTGAAACTTATATAATTTTATTAACCAATGTCACCCCAATAAATTCAATAAAAAATAAAATGTAAAGAATTTGGAAATAGAAATTTCTTCTCTTATTACCAACTACTAAGTCATGTATCATCAACACCATGCCTGCCACTGACTTCAGCGCATGTAATGCTGTGAAGTAAAGCTCTTAGCTGTGATTTTTCTCGGGTTGATGTGCCAAGTGTAAAAAATTATAACTGTATTTTGCAAATGAAATTTCATTTTTAAAAAAGTGATTTACAAACAATGTCTCATTAAAATGTAAACTTCAAGAGATTGTTTATTGTAGTACGTGAAGAATTGAGACCAATGGCTTAAATGTGTTAGCCATTCAATAAATATTTAAGATTAATGTTCTCTGGCCTTCTCTAGAACTATTGCCTCACATGGTTTATAATGTGGCACATTTTTTTTATATGTAGCCTTGTTTCTCAACAGTAGACTGTAGCAACCAGGGAAGGACAATGTCCATCTTGTACTCCTTCATATTCCTAGACCCTGGCAATACGTATGTGCACCAAAGTTGAATGCATTAAAGAAAGGCTCATACTGTGCCGTATTCATCTATCACCCTCAGTAACTAATCTTACAGGGCACATAGATTGATCCTCAATTGATTGAGAATGCGCCTGGAACAATGGAGATGCACTCATCGCTGTTGAACTCAGAGAACCCTGCAGTGTTAGGTGGGACTCCTCCCCGGAGGACCCCTGGATGTGGCTGTGGAGAAGGCTCAGGTAGGGAATGTTACTGGTCTTATTAATGACCAGGTGGTACCTTCGATCCCTTCCTTCCAATGAGGGAAGAATAGAGAACAAAATTAAAGCCGCACTTTCTGCGGCAGCTCACCCTCTGAGCTGGACTTACGCAAACTTACCCTTCTATTATTTCTGTGAAATAATTTCTAAAAGTACATTTAAGTTGTTTTGGAAAAGATCCTTCTATCTCATAGTGGTGAAAGTTTAGTCAATGTGATTGATGCTGGAGAAGCTGGAATCTGGGAAAGAGTGAGCCTGGTGCTCATTTTATATAAATTATGTTATTTTTCCTATAAAATACTATAGAAAACCTTCCTCCTCTTAGCCAAGTAGGACAGCAGTTGGAAGAATTTAGAGAAATATCACCAAGTGAACATCTTTCCTTTAAGACAAATTCAAGTTTAAAGTACTAGATTCTGTTCTTTCCTGCAGGGTCCATAAAACTCTGCCCCACTCCCAACAACAGAAATGAAATGAGACCAACTTGAATTCACATTCTTGCCATGTCATTTGCTAATTGTTTAACTGAGACAGGTTACTAAGTGCCTGAAACCTTAGTTCCTCGTTTGTAAAATGCAGATGACAATATGAGTTTGTACACCGCAGGATTCTAATGGGGATTGATTATATAGGTATATGTGTAATCTTTAATGAGGATTATCTTCATAGTCTCTAATCCTCTTTATGCATTGCTTAGCACAGAGCTATAATAGGTACCCTATGTGTGGTAGCAACAATTCATTAACAGTATTCTAACCACTGATGAGGATATAAAAACGGAAGAGGAGTTAACCTCTGTGGTTCAGTTTCCTCATTATCAAATGAAGATAAAAATACTTAATATTTCACCTGAACTGGGGTGGCGCAGTGGATAAACCGTTGACTTGGAACACTGAGGTCACCGGTTCAAAACCCTGGGCTTGCCTGGTCAAGGCATATATGGGAGTTGATGCTTCCTGCTCCTCCCCCCTTTCTCTCTCTCTGTCTCTCATTCTAACTCTCTCTCCTCTCTAAAAAAAATGAATAAATAAATAAATAAAATACTTAATATTTCAATTTATTATAAAGAAATCTGTAAGAAAAATATCTACAAGTATTCAGCTTATGAATGACAATGGTAGTGTTGGTTTACTTTTCTACTCCTATTTCTGAGCTAGTGAGAGCCCACGGAGAGAAATGAGTTGATTTGGGGACAGAGGGTGCAGGAAGGTGTAATTCTGCCTTTCTTCCCGAAGTCTGGACCATCCGAACTGCATTCCGACGAAGCACTACATGTTCGTCATGTGAAACCTCACAAGGTGACAGGTATTCATTGTCTCCTTTACTGCACCCCATGAAGAGAAACAAAATGGTCTTGGCATTATGTTAGTTAAAAATCTGGAACTGGAAACATTTAATTAAGTGTTTTTCAAGGTGGTCAATTGTTGATGCTGCAGATGTATTTTAAGAAACCAGCAACTACGCTTCAAAGTGGTGTACTATATTTATACACTTCATAGGCACCAAGTAAAATCTTACTGTATTGAATTGCAATTACTTGTAAGTGGTATGTATTTTAATTAAGCAATGCAGTTTTGAAATTAATTTTATAGACTAATATACTTATTGAATATTAATTCAAATGAGCCAAGTATTAGCTGGCAATTTAAAGAATGATGCACACTAATAAAAAATAACTTGAAAGCTACAATATCTACCCTTAAAAAGTTTAAGGATATTTTAACTTTATATTACATGGGTGATCTTCGTGAAAGCAGGAAAGACACATGGTGATTGTCAAATCAATGAGTCAGACAATGGACACAGTGAAATGTATGAGGCGCTATTCAGAATGCTCAGTGTTGCTGTTGAAAATGATCTATGATTGTGAATAATTGCTTTTGAAATATTGATCAAAATTGATCTGTCCAATTTTCTGGCACTGGCTCTGTACATCAAATCTCACCCTGGAATTACATAAATCAATTTAGTCTGGACTTCTGTAAAAACTGGGGGGAGAAAGATAGAAGTAATTTCTGAGTTGTCAGTGACTGATGGATGTTCTGATTTCACACTTTTAGTAAAGAAAAGGTCTTACCGTAGCTGTCATAGGCATCCTCATTTACTCCATGACCGTAGTCATAGTATTCAGGCACACTGCAACAGATTTAGACAGCAATCAGTGTTATTGTAATCAAGCGGGATCAACCCAGAAACTCATATGGAATTTGAAAGCAGATGTGTGCTAAAGTGGTATCCCAAGAACCTCTAGGCATAGAACACAATCCTAAAGAAGCAGGAAGGAAAAGAAGTGGTTATTGACAAGGGTTCTTTGATTTTCTCATGCCTCCTCAGTACTTCTTTATCTCTAGCCTTCAATTCTTAAATCACATTTCCCCTAAAACACATGTATAATCTTCAAAACTTCTCAAGAGGAGAGTTATAAAATGTCTATTTCCAAACAAAGATACTATATAAGATGATAATCTATTCAATAGTATATAACTTTGGATGCTGCTACCCTAAAACATATGCAGCAATTTCATCTTCACTTTCAAACACGGAAATTATATTTATACTGGATTCCTCATTAGCCTTCCACAGCATGTCCTTGCACTTCTTATATAAGCTCTTTCTTTTTCCTTAACATGTACGTTCTACCTGCATTTCTTACTCAAGTTCCTTAAAGTCTTCCCCCACCGTGACTGTCTTCACTTTGTCCGATGGCAACAGTTTCCCCATTAAGGCACCATTCCTATTAGCACCCAAGCCTTTTATATATTTTCTAGCCTCAACAAAGTCCCCCACCTGCACTCCAACATTTCCTTTTAGCGATTATCTCTTTTTCTGCCTCTTCACAGCAAAATTTCTTGAAAAGAGGGCGACGCTGTTCACTCTTTCCCACTGCCTCCCCTTTTGAAGACACTCCGGTCAGGCTTTTCTCTCCACCGAAACAGCTCTGGTCAATATCTGGACATTTTCAAATCCAGTGGTCAGGTCTTGGTCCTCTTTTTACCTTGGCACCATTTAACACAGCTGATCACTTTCTGCTCCTTCAAATACTTCAGTTGCTTTTGAGATGCCCCTCTGAGTTGGGTCTGATTAGCCCACTTCATTTCCTCAGTCTTCTCTGCTGGAACCTCTTTATTTTCCAGCCTCTTAACCCTGAAGACTACTGGGACTCTGTTATTAGAATTATTTTCTATTGGTACTCCCTAGGCAATCTTATCAACTTCCGTGGCTTTAACACCATTTCGGCTCCGACGATCTCCAAATTTATGCCCAGCCTTGGCACCTCCCCTCTACTCTGGTTTCATATCGACAGTTGCCTTCTGTACATTTCCATTTGGATGTCAAACTTAACATACCCAAACATAGAAACTTGACTTTCTTTCCAACTCCGACTTGATCCTGTTGAATGCTTCCAATCTTTATAAATGACATCTTAATTAGTGTTACTCATGTTGACAACGGTGGAGTCGTCTCCTTTTCTCTCAAACCTAATGTTTAATCTCACAGCAAATTCTTTCACATCTCTTTACACAATGTACTCAGAGCTTAAACATTTCCAAACATCTGCACAGCTCTGACCATGGTTAGTTTCACCATGCCTCACTTAAACAAACACAATTTCCTTCTAACGGGTCTCTGTGCCCTGTTTCTTCAGTTCCCATTGTCCACATAGCAGTCAATATAATTCTTATAGAAGTAAATTAGATCATGTTAATTCCCTATTCAAAATCCATCAATAGCTTCCCAAATTCTTTAGAAAATTTTTTTAAAAATCTTGTTTTGCCTATGCAAATTGGCCCCGCAGTATTCTTAGACCCCCTTACCCCCACTTTCCCTGTTGCTCAGTCTGCCGCGGGCACTTTGGGCTTGTCGCTGCTGCTTCCTGACCATGACAAACTCATTACCATCTCTGCACCTTTCTGTTTGTCATTCCCACTACCCAAAATACACTTTTCCTAACTACTCAGTTGTCTCTTCTCTCAGTCTTTCAGAACTCGCTCGAATGTCATTTATGAGAGGTTTCTCTTACTAATCAATTTTAACCAGCATTCCCTCATCTTTGCTTTGCTCATCTAAGTATTTATCAATTAGTACTGTACATTTACATAACCAACTACACAAACACACATTTGTTTATTCATTTATTAGGCTTTTTTTTTTTTCACTTCTAGAATGTAAAAGTTCCCTGGTGTAGGATTTGGTCTCTCCTTAGCTCACTTGCTCTCATTGTTCCAGGCTAATTGGTCAACGACAATGCTTGGCGCATAATAGCTGCTCTGTAAATATTTATAGAATAAAAGACTGTACTGCTCATAGGAAGATTAGACACTATTCACATGAGTAGCTGAATGTAACCAAGTTATACTTTTTAAAAAATGTAATACAAAAAGCAGAAATTATTTTAATGGCCTTATATTTGGATAGTGAATGTACATTTTTATTTACCTAGGGATCTAATAATAGTTATAATACATTGTATTTTTACCTCAAATAAGCTCCTTCATTTAAAGTCCTTTGTCTAAATATTCATTTATAAGTTCAATAATATTAATAATAAAATTTACTCAAGATTAACAATTATAAATTTACATATGAATTTATATATTACCTCAAGATTGCTAATTGCCTTTTTTTTTTTAAGTAAGAGGAGGGGAGATAGTGAGACTCCTGCATGCGCCTTAACCAGGATTCACCTAGCAACCCCCATCTGGAGCTGATGCTTGAATCAACTGAACTATCCTCAGCACCTGGGGCTGATGCTCGGACCAACCAAGCATTCTTGAGCCACCCAGGGCCATGCTCGAACCAATCAAACCACTGGCTTCAGGAGGGGAAGCAGGCGGTAGCTTCTCCTGTGTGCCCTGACCAGGCATCGAATTCAGGATGTCCACACAGAATGCTGACACTATATCCACTGAGCCAACTGGCCAGGGGGCTAATTTCCTTTTAAATATATAAAAGTGAAGCAAGAAAATGGCTTTAGATCAAATACCAAATTGTACAAGAGCTGAGGGTGGGTGATAGATGTCAAAGGGTTAAGGTGAAAAGAAAGAAGAAAAGCCTAAAATTATGTGGTTGCCATTTCCCTGAAGGCAAATTCATAGGTCTCATTATATTAAATACTTGAGATTTCATCAATAGTAAATAAAAAAAACCAAAAAGAATGAAAGTAAACATATTAGAGATGAAGAGAGAGACAAAGAGAGGTTTGGCCATTTTTATTTTCTGGGAGGCAACTGGTAATACACTAATTCAATTTCATTACAAGGTAGCTAGAAACAATAAGATGATCTCACCCAGCCTTCATCATGCAGGAGGTCTACATACAAACTATCTAGGAAAAATGTATGGCAATATGGTCTTCCTCCCATCTTTCTAATGATTTGAGATTGTAGAAATCTAAGGCCATTGGCTGGTGGCTGAATATGTATCTCCTTTCACATATCTAACTTAATAAAAATGATGCAACCCAATTGAGAACCTTCATGAATGTATGGCAAATTTCTGAGACTTGTTACACTGATTTCCTGGATGGTCAAGAAGTGGCAGCCCTGGGATGAAGAGAAAAATACGAGCATTGGTAGAAGCTTCTCCCTGCCTTCTTCAAGGTAACTTTTCTATAAGGAAGCCTGATTATGTTTCCCAACGTGTATTATATAAACACCAGTAGCCACAAAAATATCATTACTATGTTCTTATTAGATTTTAATTTTAATTGATGAAGGAGTGGGGAGAACAGTGGTAAGAGAGACCCTGATACAGAAGCTGTATTTATTGGCTATTGTAAATTATACATACACACCCAGAGCAAATTTAAATTTTTGGAAGTCTAAAAGGGGAGAAGTGGAACATATAAGACATTTGTAAAATAATAGATAATAAAAAATAATGGAAAAACAATCATAATGGACTCAACCAGAGTCAATACCTTTGTTTATTTAAATATTACTTCTCATTTCTTCCATAGGAGAATATTTTACATGGACCAAAAAATACACTCTCCAACCACCCTTGCAGCTAGATGTGCCCTTGGGACTAAGTCAGGAAACACGGGATAGGCACAGAAGTAACAGTGGCAATCTTGAGGCCATTTTTAATTTAAGAACAAGCACCTCATCTTGGACTTGCGCACCATCATCTCCTCAGTTGATAGAAAGTACTGTAAGTGATGACCCAGCATACATCAGGCAAATAAAGGCAATGTCTGAGGAAGTCACAAACATCCTTCCTTACAGGAAGATCTTGTCTCTGATCGCATTGAAACAGACTTACTCTGAACCACTGCCGACTTCTGGGATTGTTATGAAAATAATATTTTTTTATCCTTTAGGAGTCACTGAATATTGAATCTCATAGTTACAACAATTTAGTTGAATATTTAAGTATGTAGACGTGAGAAACTGCCATTAAAACTTCCAAACATAGAGAATTAGCTTAATGGAAGGGTAAAGAGTGCAAGAAAAAATGCTGTAGCATAAAAATTGGTGCCCACGCTGGCCATGTGGCTCAGCTGGTCAGTGCATTGTGCCAATGTGCCAAGGTTGCAGATTTGATCCCTGGCCAGGACACCTAGAAGTATTAACCAATGAATGTATAAATAAATGGAATAACAAATCAGTGTTACTCTCTTTCTCTCTCCCTCTTCTCTCAAATCAATAAATTTAAAAAAATTAAAAATAAAGCTCATAACCATGGTTATACCATTGCCTGTAAAGACTTGGACATCAGGCTATATATAGGCTTGTGTATACTTTGGCACTATGGGGCTTGGGAGGAGGGAAAGGGACAGATAAATCCTGTTAATAATCCTTGTTGCTTTTAGGAAGGTTTACAAAAGATGTAAGCTCAAATAAGAATGAACCATTTTTTTTTAGAGGAAACGAAAGTGAAGAGAACTTTGCTAAGGGAAGTTATGTCTGTCTGATTTACGTGTTAGTTTTAGCATATAAAATGGGAGAGGGTTCAAAAAGTGGGGGCTCAATAGGATTAGAGAAAGAAATTGTTTCTGTACTCTACTAGCAAGAAATAAAAAAATAATGAGTTTGCTCAGAGATGCCTCACATCTTCTCATTGGCCTATGAGCCCTAGAATGATCCTTATGTCCCCACACATGGAATGATCCTTATGTCCCCACACATGGAATGATCCTTATGTCCCCACACATGGAATGATCCTTATATCCCCACACATGCACCAGAAGGCAGCATGTTGCAAAAACTGTGAAGTCCCCAAAGAGGCTGTTGCTCTTCTTTACTCCACTCACATATGACCATGGATAAGGACATTTATCCATTAGGATAAGAAAGAACCTTCCAGTAATCTAGGAAATTTTCCAGAAAAGAGAACTGCAGTTACCAGATGCACAGTCAGAAAACTTATTCCAATGCCGTGGCTTATGTGTCGTTGAAATCTGTTTGGCAGGATTTTGTAATTGTTATTTCCTATGGAGCCTTCAGTGTTTCCCAAAAGAACTTTTTATTGAAGTTATTCAGTTCTTTTTTTACTACTTTGTATTGGGTATTTTGTATGGGGAAGTGGGCAGAAAAGATAAGTTTTTACTTTATAGGTCACCAGATTTCAAAGAACCACATCAAAACCCACTTTAGAGGTCTGCATAGCTCTCAGAGATTTTGTATTTTGAGCTGGTTGCAGTAATTGGAACTGAACTTGGATTTCCTCTCTAGGACAGAAGGTAGGTATCTGTGTTTGCTTAATTGTTTGTTTAATGAGAAGAAGGGTATTCACTCATATTTGGATGTCCTGGGGTTGGACCATGGAAGACTTTTAGTTGTTCCTTCTAAAATCCATTAGTCTCTGTTTCCATAAGAGACTGACCTTCTCAAAACTACATTTTCTAGTCTTCCTTACATTTGATAGTGGCCATGTGCAGGGTGATGTGTACAGATTCTTCATGATTTGCACAAAAGTAAATTCCTTGTCCTCTACTTCTTTTCAACTTCCATGTAACTACCTTTAAATTGGAGCCACTTTGGAAGTCTAATGTCAATGATGGTGCAATGGACTGAATCTTTGTGTCTCAACACAAGTCATATATTGAAGTCTCAAGCCCCAAGGCGATGGTATTAGGAGCTGGGGCTTTGTAGAAGTAATTATATCATGAGGGTGATGCCATCATAAAGAGCATTAGTACTCTTAGCGAAGGGGACCCCAGAAAGCTCTCTAGATCTCTCTATCATATGAGGATACAAGAAAAAGACAACAATCTGCAACCCAGAAAAGGGCTTTAACAGAACCCAGCCATGCTGGCATCTTGATCTGGGACTTCCAGTCTTCAGAACTATAGGCAATACATTTCTTTGCTTTTTTCTTCTTCTTTTTTTGTTTTTTTATTAAGTGAGAGGCATGGAGGCAGACAGACAGACTCTTGCATGCACCCTGACGGGGATCCACCCAACAACCCCTCTATTGGGCAATGCTCTGCCCATCTGCACCTCTGATCCATTGCTCAGTTATTGAGCTATTTTTTAGCACCTGAGGCAAGGTCATGGAGCCATCTTCAGTGCCCAGAGCCAACTTTGCTCAAACCAATCGAGTCAAGGCTGTAGGAAGGGAAGAGAGAGATAGAAAGAAAGAGAGAGAGGGAAAGAAAAGATGATGGGGGATGTGTGGATAAGCAGATGATTGCCTCTCCTGTGTGCTCTGACCAGGAATCAAACCCAGGACATCCACATGCCAGGCCGACGTTCTACCACTGAGCCAATAACCAGGACAATTTCTGTTGTTTGTAAGCCAGAATGCCTGTGGTATTCTGTTATAGAAGGATAAACTATTTTACTTGGGCCGCTGAATTCTGGATTTCATTATGGAAACATCCCATACTCCAAATAATATAGTTGGCAATTAAAGTAATCCCTTGAAGATGAATAAGCATTCAGTAAATGTTTGTTGAATGAATAAATGAGAGAATAAAATAATTTATAGATGAGATGTATGTATCTAAGCATGCATAATCTTAGAACATTTTGCTATAAACATCTTTATAGAACTCTGTGTATATTTCAGAAGAGATATGCACTCACATTAACAGTAAAAAAGAAAAACAATCACTCATTTATTTTGTACCATGAATAAATATCAGATTGAAGTTTAGAAATAATGTAACTGATGAATGCATGTATGATTTTTATATTGTTATATTATTTTTCAACTTTAAAAACATATGTATATATAACATAGAGTAAGTAGACTATGATGTTGGCTTTATGCTTTTCATTTCATTATTTCAGAAAGTCGTTATTTGACTTGTCATTTCTCATGTTGTTAAATATGTTGAAATATAAGTGAAAGTAAATAAATGAATTCAGTATAATACAATCTGGTTCTTTAATTTTTAATTCATTATTGTTTCATTTTACATTTTAGAAAATATAGAGATCTGGGTTTTGAAACATACTGTTATGATTATGGAGGTGCTAATTAAAATTATGACATTTATTGGGGATTTGGAACTTAATTACTCTGATGGTTATAGCAATTTTCCTAGGAACTGATATATACCATCAGCATATAACATGTTAGCTGCATTGACTCATTAAGCAATATCTACTTGTTAGTAGTAAAATTCTACAAAATATTTTGACATTTTAACATCAAGACCTTAGACACTAATATTTGAAAACAATAAATAAAAAAGTGGAGTAAGGAAGACAGAAAATATCAGATTAATTTATTAATGGTCAAGTATAAAATTAGAAAAAATTAGAGATAAAAATTTTCATTTTTTTTTAAATTTAGGAACATTTTACCCTAAATAGAGTATTTAGCAGTTTACTAAGACAACTAATTAAATGCAATTGAGCATAATAGAAAAACATTAGGATGAAATTTGTTTTCTAGGAAACACATACTGACTTCACCATCATCAAACTATTTTTTACTAGCAGGTTCGCAGTGAGCCTACTTGTGACATTGTAGCACTTAAATTTCTATAGTGCTTCACAGTCTAGCAGTTGGTGTTCATGCTGCTGGTGGTGGGAGAAACCACACTCTCAGTGGAGCAGACTAGTTCAGAAGTCCGTGAGACTAAGCTTGAGGAGGAAATTTTTCTTTTTTTTAAAAATAATTTTATTTTTTTAATGAGGCAACATCAATAAATCAGGATACATATATTCAAAGATAACATATCCAGGTTATCTTGTCATTCAATTATGTTGCATACCCATCACCCAAAGTCAGATTGTCCTCTGTCACCTTCTATCTAGTTTTCTTTGTGCTCCTCCCCCTCCCCCTTTCCCTCTCCCTCTCCCCCCTCCCCCCGTAACCACCACACTCTTATCAATGTCTCTTAGTCTCACTTTTATGTCCCACCTACGTATGGAATAATGTAGTTCCTGGTTTTTTCTGATTTACTTATTTCACTTCGTATAATGTTATTAAGATCCCACCATTTTGCTGTAAATGATCCGATGTCATCATTTCTTATGGCTGAGTAGTATTCCATAGTGTATATGTGCCACATCTTCTTTATCCAGTCATCTATTGATGGGCTTTTTGGTTGTTTCCATGTCCTGGCCACTGTGAACAATGCTGCAATAAACATGGGGCTGCATGTGTTTCTGAGTTTTGGGGGTATATGCCCAGTAGAGGGATTGCTGGGTCATAAGGTAGTTCTATTTTCAGTTTCTTGAGGAAGCACCATACTTTCTTCCATAATGGTTGTACTACTTTACATTCCCACCAACAGTGTATGAGGGTTTCTTTTTCTCCACAGCCTCTCTAACATTTGCTATTACCTGTCTTGTTAATAATAGCTAATCTAACAGGTGTGAGGTGTTATCTCATTGCAGTTTTGATTTGCATTTCTCTAATAACTAAAGAAGATGAGCTACATCAGACTAAGAAGTTTTTGTTCAGCAAGAGAAACTGATAACAAAATAAACAGACAGCCAACTAAATGGGAAATGATATTTTCAAACAACAGCTCAGATAAGGGCCTAATATCCAAAATATACAAAGAACTCATAAAACTCAACAACAAACAAACAAACAAACAATCCAATAAAAAAATGGGAAGAGGACATGAACAGACACTTCTCCCAGGAAGAAATACAAATGGCCAACAGATATATGAAAAGAGGAAATTTTTCTGACATCCAACTGTTACAAACAGAGATACTGGCAGTAATATAAATGATAACACTGCTCTATACAATGTGCTCATCAATCCAGTTCAACTGGTATGAGCGGGAAAATAATAGGGGATGAGATTTTTTTTAAAAATCAACACTTTCTTACATATTTTGATTTTTTATTTGGCAGGATATAAACATTATCAGACATAATTTAAAAAGTTACAAATACACCACAAGTTGTGTGGCCCCCATCAGATTAGAGCTCGTAATTCAGATTCTGGTTGCATTTGTTCATGCTGTGTGGCCCTTCAGTTCAGCCGTTCCCTGATCCTGACTAAACTGAAGACCTGTGTGTGTTAGAATGGGACCATAAAGGGCTGAGCTGCAACTAAAACTTCATTAATTATTTTCTGCATTGAAGAAAAGAAGTGCAAAATAATATTTTAGAAGAATAGAAAAAGGGACTTGATGAATGTATTAATATGAAGGATTTATAGCAATCTGTATATATTTTTAACACTTAGAGGGTGCTCTTAAAATTTGTTCCCTTAAGCATTGATGCTGACACCTTGTTATGTTGTGCATTTTTACTTCATTTCCAGAAACACCTGTCAAAGAAAGATAAATTTTCAGCCCAGATTCATCCTCAAATTGTGTATTGGTAGTTCCTTTATATGCATTTACATGATCAAATCTTTTTGTTAAATTTCATAAAGCTCCATAAAAGTGCTATTTACAACACTGTAAACCTAGCGTGTAGAATAATGAGAGCAACATACAGGTAGCAGTATCAGTTCTTGCCACCAACCCAATCCTCCCTCAGTGTTAGTGAGGGCATTAACCAAACATTGCGGGGTTGGAGAAATGGGAGTCTTCACCAAATAGCTCAAGGCCCCACAGCTTTCTTCCATGTCACATTACTGTCATGTTACCTGATAATTCTGTCATTCCTGGATCTTTCCTTGGGGGACATCTATTATTTCTAGTAGTAAGGGTGAAGTTTACCAACATGAATCAATGTTAATTGTTATGTTGAAAAATGGGACCTATTTGCAAATACTTTTTTTTTGATGATTTTCTTTTGTCTGTTTCTTCTAGAACAATTTCTGTCTTTCCACAGAAACTAGCTACATGCATCTCTCCTCACTCACCTTTTTCAACATAATCTTAAACTTTCTTTATTTCTGGCTATACATCTTAATGGTGTAATACCCATGAAACAAAACAAAAAACCTTAGTAGCTACATATAGATATACTATTTTGTAAAACATTAAAAATAACACAGGAATAAAAAAGCCCTCACAGAAATTATAGTCTATCAGAAAAAACCATTAAACAAGTGATAAGGAGTAATTTATTGTTATCATTGCTGTTATCATCATCATCATCATTGCATTCATCTAATGATGAAACCTTGAAAACAAGGAAGAATTAATTACCCAGGTAAATGGAGTAAAGACTTAACGGGCAATGTTCAGAAGCAGGAAAAGTCATGGCATTGGCAACTGGTTCTCCAGAGTGACCAGAGGATTAGTATAAGTGAGAGAGGCTCAACCTTGCATCTTGAGAAGAACACTGAGGCCACACCTCAAAGGAGCTTGTCTTAGTCATGGTAAGGAGTTTTGATTTTATTTCAAGAGGTATTGAAAACAACAAAAGATTTAAGAAAGGAGCAGACATGTTTATATTTTGCCTATTAGGGCAAATTATTCCTGAACATAAACCATAATTATTTCATTTCATTAGATGCTATGTTTAAGATCTGCAGTTTGAACTACTAAAATGCCCTGCCCCGTATATCTCTGCAGAGACTAAAAGGCAAGAAAAAAAGAGGATAATTCTACTTCACTTCACTTAGCAGTTAAAAAGTATTTCAGAAGATTTGGTGGCTATTGAGAGCAATACACAAATTAAGTCTGATATTTGGAGGCTCAAACTTAAATGTGTGAATTATAAAGAATGATTTGCTTAATTCTTTTTGCTATGTTTTAATAATATTTGCACGGAAACAGATTTCACATCTATTAAATGCTATTTCTATACTAATTTAAACCTTCTTTTCCACTCCTTTGCCCCTTATACTACCTGATGTTAAAATGGAAAATTTAAAGTGGGAAGGGGCCTTAAACTAGAAATTACAAAATTTTTCTCTAAAATATTTCTCTCACTTCTCCCCTTGAAGAAACAATAATAGTTGTAATAACCATAAAAACATATATATAATACATTTCCAGCACTTTATACAAGCCAAACATTGTTAAGAGCTTTACATACTTTGCCCTATTTAATCATCAGAATACTTTCTGAGTTAGTATTGGTCAATGTACAGAGGAGTAAATTTATGTTTAGCTAATTAAGTCACTTGTCCTAAGTTATGCATCCCTTCTGTGGTGAATCTAGGATTTGAACCTTGATGTATCTGATGATACAACTCACATGGATGTTTTTAAATTGGATTGTTTGTGGTTTTGGTATTGAGTTGTATAAGTTCTTTATAAATTTGAGATGTTAACTGCTTATTAGATGTATCATGGGTGAATATGTTCTCCTATTCAATGAATTATCTTCTTTTTGTTGATGTTTTCCTTTGTACAACATGGAAGAACTGGGAGAGTACTATGCTAAGTGAAATAAGCCAGTCAGCGAAAGACAAGTACCATATGATTTCACTTATATGTGAAACCTAATGAAAAAAACAAACAAACAAAATAGAAACAGACTCATAAATACAGGGAATAGACTGACAGCTGTCAGGACAGAGGGGTTTGGAGGACTGGATGAAAAAGGTGAAGGAATTAAGAAAACTCAGAAGCACAGACAATAGTGTGGTGATTACCAGAGGAAAAGGGTTTTGGGGAGGGAGAAGAAAGTAGAGGGGGGTAAAGTGGTGGTGAAATGAGACTTGACTTTAGGTGGTGAGCACACAATACAATATACAGTGGATCTATTACAAAACTGTATACTTGAAATCTATGTAATTATTAATCAATGTAATCCTAATAAATTTAATAAAAATTTAAAAAAGAACTCACTCAAATAATTTATAATTCATTTAGTCCATCATATATACTCAACCACTCTCGACTTTGTTTGCATAATACCAGACAAAAATATGAGAAATAATTTACTTACAGTCAGTATAATCTTGGGATTAGAAAGATCAGATGAGCTGTGAGCCCCCTCTACATTTACTTGTTATCCTTCTTAAACAAAAATCCAGCTACCATCAAGAACAAGGGCCTATCCCAAATATACAAAATCCTCTTTATACTGTCACCATCTTCTCAATTATTTCCTCCTCCAGGAAGCCTTCTTACCTCTCAGATAACCCTACAATATACTCTGACAATGCTATATATCGCCCACACATACACTGCCATTGTTGCAATTTCACCTTTATATATGCTATATTTCACTTGTCTGCTTTCCTAATTAAAATATGATTTCTATGAGGTCAGGGCTATTCAGATCATCACTGTATTCACAGGCAGTCGCCCAGTGTCTTACATATACTAAAAGTTCAAAAAATATTAACCAAATGAATGAAGCCTTGCAACTGATAAGCTTTGTATTTATTCTAATTCTAAACAGCTATCTTCTAACCTGAAATTACCCAACAATCCATTGCATTGATTACCACTTATCACTTCCTGTGTACTTTCCCCTAAACCCCCTTTCTGTTTGGGGAACCTAGTGCTATCTTATTCCACTGATCCCTTATCATTCAGTTCTATTTGAAACAAATTTTCCCCATTCCTTTACCAATGTCCTTGTTCCCTGTATAACTGAACTTCAATTAGAGTCAACACCGTAACTATGTATAAGAAATGTAGTCAGTCCTCAAACATAAGAAATGTGTGAGGAACATAAAATTTTTCAGATACTTGTACAAGGAAAAGTAGATTTGGTATTTATTTAGAAAGCATCTAGGTGACAGAATAAAAGATGTTAAGCCCCTATAAAATGATAGAAAATGAGCTCGGGGAATTACACAAAATGCCTTTAAGCTATGGTAGTATGAGCCATGTGTTTTAAAGTATAAAAATTTTAGAGTTTATTTTTCTTATTTCCAACTTCTCATGGGATTGATAGTAAAACCTTTACCTTTTATTTACCTAGAAAATTGTGATCACATGAAATCATGAAATAATTCAATAAATATTGAGTACTAGTACTATTCTGGGAATACAAAGATGAAAAGATAAATTACTATATTATTTCTTTAAAATACTTTTTTTTTTTTTAAATTGTATTTCTCCTACCTCACCCCACCTTATCTCTGGCAACCACCAGTCTCTTCTCTGTATCTATAACCTTTCTTTATTTTACTTTTTAAAAGATTTCACATATAAAAGAGATCATTCAGTGCTTGTCTTCATCTGACTTATTTTACTTAGTATAATGCCCTCAAGGTGCATGTATGTTGTCACATATTTGCTTCTTCTTTTTTTTTTTTTAATGGATAATATCCATTGTGTTTGCATATATTTCACAATTTCTTTATCTTTTTATCCTTTGATGGACACAAATTGTTTCTACATCTTGGACTCTGTATTGCTAATAATGCCAAAATAAACATGGGGTGCATATATATATATTTTTCAATTTTATTTAGACAAATAATTTTAACGGGGTGACATTGATCAACTAGAGTACATACATTCAAAGAAAACATCTCCAGATCATTTTGACATTTGATAATGTTGTATACCCATCACCCAAAGTCAAATTGTCCTCCGTCACGTTTTATTTGGTTTTCTTTATGCCCCTCCTCTCCTCCCTCCCCTCCCTTTCCACCCTTACCCTCCCCCTCGTAACCACTGCACTCTTATCTATTTATGTCCATGAGTCTTAATTTTGTGTCCCACCTATGTATGGAATCATACTGTTCTTAGTTTTTTCTGATTTACTTATTTCACTCAGTATAATGTCATCAAGGTCCATCCATGTTGTTGTAAATGATCCGATGTCATCATTTCTTATGGCTGAGTAGTATTCCATAGTGTATATGTGCCACATCTTCTTTATCCAGTCATCTATTGAAGGGCTTTTTGGTTGTTTCTATCTCTTGGCCACTGTGAACAATGCTGCGATGAACATGGGGCTGCATGTGTCTTTACATACCAATGATTTTGAGTTTTGAGAGTATATACCCAGTAGAGGGATTGCTGAGTCATATGGTAGTTCTATTCTTAATTTTTTGAGGAACCACCATACTTTCCTCCATAATGGTTGTACTGCTTTACATTCCCACCAACAGTGGATGAGGGTTCCTTTTTCTCCACAGCCTCTCCAACACTTATTACCTGTCTTGTTGATAATAGCTAATCTAACAGGTGTGAGGTGATATCTCATTGTAGTTTTGATTTGCATTTTTCTAATAGCTAATGAAGATGAGCATCTTTTCATATATCTATTGGCCATTTGAATTTCTTCTTCAGAGAAGTGTCTGTTCATGTTCTTTTCCCATTTTTTTTATTGGATTGTTTGCTTGTTTGTTGTTGAGTTTTGTGAGTTCTTTGTATATTTTGGAAATTAGGCCCTTATCTGAGCTGTTGTTTGAAAATATCATCTCCCATTTAGTTGGCTGTCTGTTTGTTTTGTTGTCAGTTTCTTTTGCTGTGCACAAACTTCTTAGTCTAATGTAGTCCCATTCATTTATCTTTGTCTTCACATCTCTTGCCTTTGGAGTCAAATTTATAAAATGTTCTTTATGGCAAAGGTCCATGAGTTTAGTACCTATGTTTTCTTCTATGTAATTTATTGTTTCATATCTTATATTCAGGTTTTTTATCTATTTTGAATTAATTTTGGTACAAGGAGACAAACTGTAGTCAAGTTTCATTCTTTTGCACATGGTGTTCCAGTTTTCCTAGCACCATTTATTGAAAAGGCTTTCTTTTCTCCATTGTGTGTTTTTGACTCCTTTATCAAAGATTATTTGACCATATATATGTGGGTTTTTTTCTGGGCTCTCTATTCTGTTCCATTGGTCTGAGGGTCTATTTTTCTGCCAATACCATGCTGTTTTGATTATCGTGGCTCTGTAATATAATTTTAAGTCAGGTATTGTAATGCCCCCAGCTTCATTCTTTTTCCTTAGGATTGCTTTGGCTATTCAAGGTTTTTTATAGTTCCATATAAACCTGATGATTTTTTGTTCCATTTCTTTAAAAAATGACATTTGAATTTTGATGAGAATTGCATTAAATTTGTATATTGCTTTGGGTTATATGGCCATTTTAGCTATATTTACTCTTCCTAACCAAGAACAAGGAATATTTTTCCATTTCATTGTACTTTAAAAATTTTTTTTAATAATGCTTTGTAGTTTTCATTATTTAGGTCCTTTAAATTCTTTGTTATGTTTATTTCAAGGTATTTTATTCTTTTTTGTTGCAACTGTAAAAGGGATTATTTTTTTAGTTCATTTTCTGAAGTTCCATTGTTGGCATATAAAAGGTAATAGATTGTGACTTTACTGTATTGGTTTATTGTTTCCAGTAGTATTTTGGTGGAGTCTTTGTGGTTTTTTATATACAGGATTATATCTTTTGCAAAAACTGAAAACTTTACTTCTTTCCCAATAAGAATGGCTTTTATTTCTTTCTCTTGTCTGATTGCTCTGGCTAGAACTTCCAGCACTATGTTGAATAGGAGTGGAGAGAATGAGGAACCTTTTCTTGTTCCTGATTTTAGAGAAAAAGTTTTCAATTTTTTGCCATTTAATATGATGTTAGCTGATGGTTTGTCATAAATGGCCTTTATTATGTTGAGATATTTTTCTTCTATACCCATTTTGTTGCGTGTTTTAAACATAAAATGGTGCTGTATTTTATTGAATGCCATTTCTGCATCTACTGATAGAATCATAGTTTTCGTTCTTTGTTTTGTTGATACGGTGTATTACGTTAACAGTTTTACATATGTTCAACCATCCTTGTGATTCTGGGATGAATCCCACTTGATCATGATGAATTATTTTTTAATGTGTTGTTGTTTTTGATTTGCCAGTATTTTGTTTAGGAATTTAGCATCTGTATTCATTGGAGATATGGGTCTGTAGTTATCTTTTTTTGTGTTGTCCTTGCCAGGTTTTGGTATGAGGGTATTGTTGGCCTCATAAAATATGTTTGGAAGTATTGCGTCTTCTTCAAGTCTTTTTTGGAAGACTGAGTAGAATAGGAACCAAATCTTCTTTGAATGTTTGATAGAATTCACTAGTATAGCTGTATGGCCTTGGACTTTTATTTTTTGGGAGGTTTTTGATAGTTATTTCTATTTCCTCCCTGCTTATAGGTCTGTTTAGGCTTTCTACTTCTTCATGATTCAGTCTAGAAAGATTGTATTGTTCTAGGAATTTATACATTTCTTCTACATTGTTAAATTGGTGACATATAGTTTTTCATAGTATTCTATGATAATTCTTTGTATATCTATAATATCTGTGGTAATTTCTCCTCTTTCATTTTGGGTTTTGTTTCTTTTCAAAGAACCATTTCCTTATTTTATTGATTCTTTCTATAGTTTTCTTTTTCTCTATATATTTCTGTTCCAATTTTTATTATTTCTTTTTTTTTGGCTGGTTTTGGGTTGTCTTTGTTCTTCTTCTTCTAGTTCCTTAAGATGTGAAGTTAAGTTCTTTACTTGGGCTCTCTTTTGTTTGTTCATATAAGCCTGTAGTGATATGAACTTCCCACTTATTGCTGCTTTTGCTGTATCCCAGAGATTCTGATATGTTGTGTTGTCATTTTCGTTTGTCTGTATATGTCTTTTGATCTCTGCTTTTATTTCTTCTTTGACCCACTCATTTTTTAGAAGTATGTTGTTTAATTTCCACATTTTTGTGGGTTTGTTTACTTCTTTTTTGCAGCTGAATTCTAGTTTCAAAGCTTTATGGTCAGAGAATATGGTTGGTATAATTTCAATCTTTCTGAATTTGTTGATGTTATTTTTGTGGCCCAACATATGGTCAATTCTTGAGAATGTTCCATATACACTGGAGAAAAATGTATACTCTCACATTATGGGATGAAATGTCCTGTAGATGTCTATCATATCCAATTGTTCTATTGTTTCATTTAATGTCAACATTCCTTTATTGATTTTCTAATTGGATGAACAATCTAGAGCCACCAGCAGTGTATTGAGGTTTCCAAGTGTGATTGTATTTTTGTCAGTTTTTATTTTTAGATCAATTAGTAGATGTCTTATACACTTTGGTGTTTCTTGGTTTGGTGCATATATACTAAGAAGTATTATGTCTTCTTGATTCAATGTTCCTTTATCATTATGAAATGACCATCTTTGTCTCTGATTACCTTTGCTGTCTTGTAGTCAGCATTGTTACATGTGAGTATGGCTACACCTGCTTTTCTTTGAATACTATTTGTTTGGAAAACAGTTTTTCAACCTTTGACTTTTAATTTGTTTTTATCCTTGTAGCTTAAATGTGTCTCTTGAAGGCAGTATACAGTTGGATTTTTTTATCCACTCTGCTACTCTGTGTCTTTTTATTGGTGAGTTCAATTCATTTACATCTAATGTAATTATTGACACTTGAGGGTTTCCTTTTGCCATTTTATATATTGCTTTCTGAGAGCTCTGTTTCTTGTTTGGTTCTTCTCTTTTGTTTTTCTGTCATTTGTTTTTGTTTGGTTGTATTCCATACTTCTTTCCTCTGTTTCTTCCTTTTTTAAGCCATTTGTTTCTGTAGTGCTTTTTTCAGGGGTGGTTACCATTAGGTAATAAAAAGGATATATATCACATTTATTGTAATACATTACCTCATGAGTGCTTCTGCATTCCACCCTTTTTTGCTACTGTTAATCTTTGTCCTCTCCCCTGTTTTGTTTTTGTTGTCACAGATTATTCTTGTTTTTGTGATTTTGTTGAAGCTTTTACTTGTGATTTTGTTTTGGTTTGTTCTTTGTATCTGGTCAGATAACCCTCTTTAGTATTTCCTGAAGTGGGGGTTTTTTGGTAATAAATTCCTTCATCATCTCTATATCTGTGAATGTTTTTATTTCCCCTTTGTATTTGAAGGATAGCTTTGAGGGATATAGTATTCTTGGCTGGAAGTTCCTCTCTTTTAGTACTTTAAATATTGGGGTTCACTCTCTTCTGGCTTGTAGAGTTTCTGCTGAGAAATCTGATGATAGCCTACTGGGCCTTCCTTTATATGTTATATTCTTCTTTTCCCTGGCTGCCTTGAGGATATTTTCCTTGTCATTGGTTTGAGATAATTTCATTTCAATGTGCATTGGAGTAGGTCTGTTTGGGTTAAGGTAACTCAGTGTTCTCTTTGCTTCTTGGATATGAGGCTCTAATTCTTTCCACAGGCTTGGGAAGTTCTCATCAATTATTTGTTTTAATATGTTCTCCATTCCTTTTTCTCTCTCTTCTCCTTCTAATATACCCTTTATTCTTATGTTGCTCTTTCTGATGGAGTCAGACCGTTCCTGTAGGGTTTTCTCATTTTTAAAAAATTTGTGAGTCTCTCTCCTCTTCTCTCTATAGTATCTCTAGTTGCCTGTCTTCTATGTCACTGATTTTCTCTTCTATCTGGCCTGTTCTATTAGCTAAGCTTGTTACCTCATTTTTCAGTCCATGTATTGAGTTTTTAATCTCTATTTGGTTCCTTTTTATAGTTTTAATTTCCTTGGTAAAGTATGTTTTTTGTTCATTAAATTGTTTTTCGAGCTCTCTAAATTGTCTTTCTGTGCTTTCTTGTATTTTCCTGAGTATTTTTTGGACTTTCATTTTTAATTTTCTGTCAATGAACTCCAATTTTTCTAGAGATTTTTCACCGTCTATCTGAACTACATTTCTGTCTTTGTATCCATGATATTTGATTTCTTTTTCCTTAATGATATTTGAGAGTGGTATTGTTAATAACACTAATAGATAATTTAAAAGAATTAAATAAAAATTTAAAAGATACAGTGAAAAAATAAAAATTCTATAATGATATGTGAAACAAACACTAGAGAGAACATGGAGCAGGGACTGAGGAAAAGTGACAAAATAGATAAAAAGTGAAGCAAAAAACATGCAAAATGCCACAAAAATATAAATCCAAAATATAACAATTTATGATAAATGACCAAATGAGAGAAAAAGAAAAAGAAAAAAAGGTAAAGATTTCTGAAATAAAACCCTCATAAAAAACAAGAATGAAAAATGTAACAACTATGGATAATGAAGTTCAAAAGGAAAAGGAAAGAACAAAAAAGAAAGAAGATAAAATGACCAAAATTAATTTCTAAAAAAAGTTATAAAAATGTAACTTTTTCCTGGTTTTGGAAGTAGTTTCTTCCCTTTTTTTGGCAGGTGGCACTGTAATACAGGTTGAACCCCTGTGGGGCTCTTCAGCAGAGGTTTTCTAGTGTGTCACTGTGATAATGACGTAGGCTGGGCCTCAGTCTTGTTGGTAGATGGGACTTGCTAAGGCTTAGACGTTCTGACAATGGGAGTCTAGGTTTTCCAGGTGCCTCTCCTCATGTCTCTCCCACCTGAACTAGCAGCCTGGGTACTAAGCTGTGAGGTTCACCCCAGCCATTGTTTGCAGAGCAAGAGGCTCTAAGAGCAGACAGGTCCTTCCTTCAGTATCACTCACAGCTCAGTTCTGGGTAAGGCTATGCCAACCAGAGCCACCAGCAAGAGCAGGCAGGGCTGGGAGCCAATTGCAGATCTAGTGCCTTTCTAAGGGCCTGCAAACAGGTCTAGCATGTCTCGGCATGCTGCGTGCTGGGAGCCAATTGCAGATCAGGCACTTTTCTAAGGGCCCCTGGGCATATCTAGCATGCCTCAGTGAGCCGTGGATCTAATCTTCACAGGCTTTTCCCTCATGCATTTTTGGGTAGCCCACAGCAAGTCACATCTGCACTCAGTCCCCACAACTCCAGCAATGCACACAGAGGACTGCACCCACCGACTCAGGCGCACAATGCCTGTGACCTCATTCAGAGCAAGGAAAGCACTCAGAACCCTGCATCAGCCCTTGGAGGCAACCCACCTGGGCAGTTTCAAGCCCAAGGATCCTGGTCCATGTGCATGTCCCTTGCTGGTGATCATGGAGCCAGGAATGCACAAAGATGCTGGCAACAGCTCATGCAGATGCGTATCGCTGATAATCTTAGGCTAAGCTCTCCATCCCGTGTGTGCGCGTGCACGCGCGTGCCCAAACCAGTGGTGCCACGTGGAGCCACTCACACACTGCCAGTGATTGCGGAGCTGGGAATGCACAAAGCTGCTGGTGCCAGTGCCAGCTCACATGGGCACCCTGCATTCGTAAACTTAGGTGGAGCTCGCCACCTGGATGTGCACCCTGCTTCCTTGACCCCAAGCAGAGCTGGTATATTCTCTCTTCTGCTTGATCATCCACCCTAACTCAGCTCCTTCCCCTCTGCTTCAGACCTTCTGCTTTGTTTAGTGCCAGATGAAAGCACCCCTTCCTCAGATCAGTGAGGAAAATAAAAACACCCCGTTCTCCATCTTATTTCCTTCAGAGTGAATTATATATTCAGTCACCTTTTCACCCAAACATACCTTTGTCTAGTGTGTTTATATTTCAGATGCTTCTGAGATTTTTTCTGTTTAGTTGTTAAATTTTTTGAAATTTCAATGGGAGAGACTGGGAGCACCCCTCACGGTGCCATTTCTCTGACATCACTGCATATATATTTTTTGACTTAGTGTTTTCTTTTACTTTGAAGAAATACCTAGAAGTGGACTTGCAGTGTCCTATGGTAATTTTGTTTTTAATTTTTGAGGTACTTTTTACTGCATAGTGGCTTCAACAATCTACATTCCAACTACCAGTGCATAAAATTTTTCTTTTTTCCTCCTTCTACCTCCCTCCAACAGTTATTTCTTGTCTCTCTAATAATAACCATTCAAACAGGTATGAGGTGATATTTCATTGAGATTTTGATTTGCATTTTCCTGATGATTAATGCTGTGAAGCATCTTTTTATGTATTTATTGGCCATCTGTATGCCTTGTTTATAATAATGTCTATTTAGATCTTCTGTCCACTTTTAATTGAATTATGTGTTCTTTTTTCAATTGAATTGTATGAGTTTTTTTTATAAATTTTTGGACATTAGTCCCTTATCAGATATAATTTGCAAATATTTCCTCTGATTCAGCAGGTTGCCTTTTCATTTTGTTGATGGTTTCCTCTGCTGTGCAGGAGCTTTTTAGAATAATATAATGTCTTTTATTTTTACCTTTGTTCCTTTTGCTTTTGGTGTTAGATTTTTAAAAAAATCACTGCCAAGACCCATGTTAAGGCACTTATTACCTTTGCTCTCTTATAGTTTATGGTTTCACATTTTAGATTCAAGTAGTTTATCCATTTTGAGTAAATTGTTGTGTATGGCATAATATAGTGATCCAGTTTCATTCTCTTACTTGTGGTTGTTCAGTTTTTCCAACACCATTTATTGAAGAGACTGTTCTTTCCCCATTATATATTTTTGGCTCATTTATCATAAATTAATTGACCATATATGCATGGATTTATTTGTGGGCTGTATATTCTGTTCTGTTGATCCGTGTCTGGTTTCTTATGTCAGTACCATACTGTTTTGATTACTATAATTTTAAAACATTGTTTGAAACCAGGGAGTATAACACCTTCACCTTTGTTCTTCTTTCTTAAGATTGTGTTGGCTATTTGAGATTATTTTTGTATGTGTGTGTGTGTAGTTCCATAGGAATTGTAGTATTACTAGTTCTATTTTTTTGAAAAATGCCATTGGAATTTTGATAGAGATTGCAATGTAGATTATTTGGGGTAATGACATTTTAACACTGTTGATTCTTTTGATCCATGAGCATGGAATAATTTTCCATTTATTTGTATCTTCTTCAATTTCTTTCATTAATGTTTTATAGGCTTTGATATACAGATAATTCACCATTTCATCTCCTTGGTTAAATTTATTCCTAGGTATTTTATTATTTTTGATGCAATTGTAAATGAGGTTGTTTTCTTTATTTTTTCTGATTTTTTTTATCAGTGTATAAAAATGAAACAGATTTTTGCATATGTATTTTGTAATCTGGAACTTTACTGATTTAACTTACAAGTTCTAATGGTTTTTTTGATGCAATCTTTAGGGTTTTCTTATATATAATATCATGTCATCTGAAAATAGTGACAGTTTTACTTCTTTCTGTTCAATTTGGATGTCCTTTATTTTTCTTGCCTACCTGCTCTGGCTAGACTTCCAATACTACGTAGAATAAAAGTGATGAGAGTGAGCATCCTTGTCTTGTTCCTGATCTTAGAGGAAAGCTTTTTACCATTGAGTATAACGTTGGCTGGGGTGTTGTCATTGATTGCCTTTATTATGTTGAAGTATATTCCCTCTATGACCATTTTATTGAGAGGAATTTTTATAATAAAAGGATGTTGAATTTTGTCAAATGCTTTCTATGCATCTAATGGGATAATCATCTGATTTTTATCTTTTATTTTGTTAATGTGATATATAGCATTGATTGATTTACAAATGTTGAACCATCCTTGTATCCCTGGAATAAATCCCATCTTACCATAGTCTGTGAATCTTTTCATGTGTTGTTGAAATCAATTTGCTAATATTTTGTTGAGGATTTTTGTATCTGTGCTCATCTGGGACACTAGTTTTGGTATCAGAATAATATTGGCCTTATAAAATGAGTTTAAATGAAGGCCCTCCCCTTTGTTTTTTTGAAATAGTTTGAGAAAAATTGGTATTAATTTTTCTTTGAATTTTTGGTATAATTCATCAGTGAAGCTCTCTGGTCTTGAACTGATGTTTGTTGGGTGACTTTTGATTATTGATTTAATCTTCTTACTAGTGATTTATTATTTAGATATATTAAAATAATAAATATCAGTGCTTCAAAGAAGTATGAATAGATTAATATTACAAATATTTTCAAACTACTTACTCTTCATTTATCCAACAAAATTTGTTTAGGCCATCTTATGTACCAGACACTATTCTGCGTGCTTGGGAATACATCAGTGAACAAGATAGAAAAAGATGTCTTCCCTCATGGAGTTCACAAATAAAGAAATAAATAAGTAAATTAAAAGCTAAGTTAAATATTAAAGTACTAAAGAGGAAATACTGAAGTTGGAAAGAAACAGCCAGTGTTGGGATAGGGTAAATTATAGTGAAAGTGGTCAAGAAGGCTTAACTGACAAGGTGATATTGAACAAAGACCGGAAGGAGATAAAAGGGCAAGCCTTGAAATTTAGGGGAATAGCACTCTAGGTAAAAGGGAAACATAAAGACTCAGAGGTGGGAGTATGCTCAGGGTTTTCAAGCAATGGCAAGACTTCCAGTGAGGTGAGTGGCAGGAAATGAGGTGCAGGAGAGGAGGGCACGGGTTCTTCTCCATGCCGAACCCTAAGCAGTCTTTCCCAAGGCTGTATCCTGAGCCCATTACCCTCTTTCTCTGTATTCCACACGTTTGCTGTCAAATCTATTCCCAAGACTTCATTGATCACAACTATATAATTTCTAGAAAGACTTTTTCAATATAAAAATAACAATCTGCACATTAACTTCAAGTAGCACAGTGTCTCAAAGTACTACTTATAATATTGTAAAGGTTAAAAGAGTACATTTTCATCCAAATATTAAAAGCTAATTATTTGAATTAAATATAAAGTAACACAGTGATTTAGAGAAAGCATTAATGTATTGGAAAGCAACCTAATGTGTTTCAATTTTGATAACTAAATTGTGCAGATGAGCAGTCATCTCTGAATCCACTGTCATGATTAGCATTATAAGTAAACAGAACAGAGACTCATGGCATTCATTGTACTGCTGCCGATTTCAAGACTTGAGAAGTGAATAACTCAGAATTATTAAAGCAGATGGATATAAAACACAATGAGATACACCAAGTTATAAGGGGAGAGCATAGGAAAAAAACCATATATATATAACTCCTAAATATGAGTGAGTCCATATATAGAGTTTAAATTTTATTATTATTTTTTTTGTATTTTTCTGAAGCTGGAAACGGGGAGAGACAGGCAGACAGACTCCTGCATGCGCCCCACCGGGATCCAACCGGCACGCCCACCAGGGGCGACGCTCTGCCCACCAGGGGGCGATGTGAGTTTAAAATTCTTAATCTCATATTTCTAAATTAAAATTACAAGTACAAATATCACTGGAATAAATAAAAAATTTAAATACAAAAAAATGTATAGCTTGAATTACTTAGCCACTGTTAAGTGATATATTTCATTTTCCATTCAAGAATTTTTACATTTAGGGATTAGCCTTTATTCTGTGAACAACTGGAGAATTAAAACATACAAGTTAACCTTTCTGATACTAGAAATTAGCATTCATATCTATCACCATTTGCTTTGTTAAAAATTTACGGTCACTGCATTTATATTACCAGTAAATAAAAACCTATATAAATTAAACCATATCAAACCCTTAAAATATTCTATGTAACTTTTATTTTCTACATTTAGCATACAGAATAATTAAAATAGATTTGAAAGAAATGAAACAACTTACTTTTATTTAACTATTAAAATGGTTTGATAATTTGTGTATATTCAACAGTATTAAATAGTATGTATTTTTTGTGTGTATATTTCAACTAAATTGCAAATATCCCTTTTCATGCTCTAATATCAGTGTTTTTTTCAGAATTCTAACAAAGGAAAATATCAGTGCTTTAGATTCTCTATTTCTAAAGTATCTTTAAAATTCCATCAAGGTTGCAAAAAAATAAATAAAAGGACAAGAAAAGAGAGAAAAACTCATAGACACCTCAACAGTGTGGTGATTTTGGAGGGGGCAGGGATGGTGAAGTGGAATAATGTATATGGGGGATAAATAGTGATGGATGAAGATCTGACTTAGGAGGGGTCAACACATAATACAATGTATGGAAATGAGTTGTAGAATTGGGCACCTGAAACCTGTATAATTATGTTAACCAGTATCACCCAATAAATTCAATTAAAATATATTGCATAAATAGTTTTAAAATAATTTTGAAACTGTTGAATTATTTATTTATTCATTGCATTCAATCAACTGTTACACAGATATAGAGCAGCCATGTTTTTTAAAAAATACATTTGTGTATTCCAAAATTAACTGGTGAAGTATACAAATTACACGTAGATAGAAGAATAGACAGGTAGACAGACAGCTGAACAAATGATGGGTAAATAGATAACATAATAACCCACTGCAATAATTTCTCTGTCTAGTTTGTTTTGAGAAAGTTAAAGATATAAATCTTTCTGACTCAGATTCATTATGAGACAGAACTCATTGTGAGAAAGAAAAAGTCACAGTTTCAAAGGGAGAACAGTGAGGTCTCCATTCTCTGATTCATTTGGTGGTAAATGAGTATTTCTTCTAAAAATGGTACACAAAATACAGGAGAAAAGAAGCATTTGAATTTCAATTCAGTTCTCCTATTTTTATTGCATGTGTCATTTTGGACAAATCATTTAATCTCTGTGAACTTCAGTTTCATCACCTTTAATATAGGAATAATAATATCTACCTTAAGTATTAATGAGGTAACCTGTGATAGCTCCATGGTAACTGCTTGTACATAGCAGGCACTCAATAAATATTAATAATGGGTGATTGTCCAATCAATGAAGGCATAGACATAAAACTCTCTTTTTCATATTCATAAAGGTGCAGTGCTGATAGAGATTTCATCTTCTTGAAATATTCTGAAACATGACACAACCACACATGCCCTCTTAAGTTTCAGCTGATGGGATTTATGTTCACAGGATGAAATATAGGCTGATTATTCATGAGGGAAGTGACATATTTGTTCTGCTCATAGATTAAAGATCAAGATGGATGATCTATATAAGGTATCTAGGATAGAATTATCATCAGCTTTGCAATGATGTCCTTTATAGAAAATGGATGTTTTGAGAATGCAGTCTAATGCCCCAAATGAGAGCAAAACACGTTTAGACATGCTTTGCTTTTTGGCTTCAATGCTGTGCATACATTTCAAAAAACGGTCTCTTTTTATAGACACTCTAATCATTTTTTTCTAATTCAGCTTGTATTTGTTGTTTACTTTGACCCTTTATTGTACAGATGAAGGGTGAGCAATCTTATAATAAAAACATTAATCTTCTGTTTCATCATGTGGAATTATCATTCAAACATAGCAGTTCTTCTTTCTATAAATAAGACCTTCAGCTGGCTGATTAATTAGGCTCACTGGCACAGGATATTATTAAATGAACTGTTACCTGCCTTTGGTACAAATACATAGAAGCTATTGAACCTGAGTTTGAAATGGACATAATTTTAATTGTATACACATATTTCTTTGGCTGAATCATAATTCATGAGAATTACTAAAATTGCAGTATTGTAAACATAATTTCTAATTATTTTAATAATTTAATCTAGTTGACTTTGAGACTGAATTCATTGGTACAAATGGCACTCTGGCTATGTTTTCATGGTGATTTATGTTCTCCATTCAAATCACAAATGGAATCTCACCTGTGCTGCATCATGTTCCAGAATAACTTCTTATTTATTAAAAAATCATTTCTTCTGCACTAGAGTTTGGAAATTTAAGGAAATCAACTAGAGTTTGGGGAAAGAATATGAATTAATAACAATAATTTCATTCTGACAAATCTTTTTTTATTTGAAGAAACAAGGCCTCATTCATCCAGAAACTCTCAGTATATAACTTAAGTCAGCTGAGGCTCTGTCGTGCACTGCCGTGGTGGTATCTTTTGAACTGAATTGCATTTATGTATTTTAATGTCTTCCTCATCTCCAATCCTTACATTGTGGGTGGTAATTCCTTCATATAGCTTGCAAGTCCCTTTTCTATGTTCTAATAACCTATGTTGTCTCTTCTCTATCACTCCCTATTACCATAACCTACACTCTGACACAGTGAAGTGTCTCCTGGAGTCACAAATGTTTTCATGACCACATGTCCCTAACTACGGTTATTCTTCTATCTGGATGGAACTTCCTCCACTTCTTCACCCCAAAGGGTAGTCATCATTTTCCTGGGATCCTGCTCAATTGTGAATTCTTATTAATGCTTTACCCAACCCAGGCCAACATCAACCCTTCCCACTTGCCTCCTGTAATGGCTTTCTCACATCTTCATGAACAGCTCTCATTCTACCAGAATTATTTAAAAAACAAATAAACTATCTTTTCCTTTGGCACAGTGGTTCTCAATATCTAGTGGACATAAGCATCACAAGGACACTGTGCTAAAAATGTGGATTCCTGAGCCATAGCCTTCAGATTTAGAATCAGCTGTCCCCTGTAGGGGCCCAGACATCTGTAATTTTATTCGTCATGTTTCTGATTCAGAAATCCAGGACCATACTCTGTAAAAAACTACACTACTGTGAATAAACCAATGTATGGGCTATATCTTACTTGTTTAGAATATATAGGTTCAGAACAGTGACATTCAATGAATGTTTACTGAGTAAATGAGTAGTTTTAAAATCCCACATAATTTCTTTGTGAATAATTTGAAAACTGCCTGATAGTATAGCATGCTGATTTGTGACTGTGTTTATGGAATTTTAAGTAATGTCTAATGTCAATTTAAATGTTGCTACTGAACTTTGTCCTTGGTACTCTCTGTTTTTCAAAAAAAAAAAAAATTGAAAAGAACTTGGTAAAGAAATAGAAGACATGCTAGGAAGTATAAATAATATGCTGGTTTTGAGAATTAGTATTCCAAATAATAGCTCCAAATTAACAATAGAAGTCTTTAAACAAAAAGGTTAACTGTCATAGAGATAAATGTACATTTCTGCATTTAGGTTAAAAAAATCAATTGCAAAGATGCAAGATGGTGTTAGAAGTGGCTTGACAGCAGTTCATTTAGAAATAACTTAGGTTTTCAGTTGAAAACAAATCCAATAAAACCTAGTGATATTATATAGCCACTTAGGAAAACCACAAGGTCAGATGATGTTGAAGGGTTTTAAAGCAAGAAGCACAAAATGAAACAATGCCATTTCTCTGCTCTAGTCAACTCTGGTCTGATATAACATTTCTCAAGATCACTGTGCCACAACTTAAGATTGACACTTGGACCACTAGAATGGTATTAGAAGAGAGCAGTTAGGGCATTTAGTGAAATAGGAGTCACAATATAACAAGAAAAGTTAAGAAAACCATGTCTATCTATGCATTCACCTGGGGTACTTGCTTGTACTGGTACAAAATGTTGCTCAACAAACAAACACAAAATATTAGTGTAATATAACAATAAGTAATTGTTACACTTGATCTTAGCCAAAAGGCTGAGAAGCAATCATAATAAGTAATTATTTAGGTCATGTCTTTTGGTTTGGCTGGAGGTTTCCTCATCTACACTGGGCTTACCGAGATTTCTGTTCCAATTTTTGGATGGAGCTATACTTGGCCCCTCTATAGTTTGGGCTCCACAGGTGTTTCTACTGAAGCCCAGATGAGGGGTTCCTCAGCATCTACCTGGCGAAGCTCTTCTCATGGCTACAGCAAGAGGGAAAGTAGGAAACATACAGCCTTCTCTGCGTGTAGGCTTAGATGTGGTATTATTCTGTTAGCTAAGGCAAGCTACGTGATAGTGAGGAGTCAGGAAAACATACTTTGCCTCTCATAGACAAGAATGCACTCTCAAACTCTGAATTGATATTGATTGAAGGACATTATCTTCATGAAGAAAGGCTGGTATGTGGAAAAAAGCTAAGTGTATTATATAATATGTAGCTTCACAAAGCTGATTAGTGATCAAAGTATATAAATGAAGATTACAGGAAAGGAGGTGCTACTTCAGTTAAGAGTTTCTTAATAAGCTGCAGTGTTAAGAAATAAAGTGTTTGAGAACAAATATGGTATTAGTAAGAAGAACCCAGTTTCTGGCACTGGACAGGAATCTGTTCAAAGCTTGGACCTTTTACTAAGTAAGCTATAAAGTCCTGGGCAAGATAAGCATCCTGAGTCCTAGTTTCTCCATTTGTAACATGAGGATGAAACTATCCACCTCATTTGATAATGTAAGCACCTGCATATCACAATTACTCTGTGTGGTAGCTATTACTATAAGAAACTTGGTACCTATTGTATTGGTCAAATGTTTCTTACTTAGCTCTTCAAACATCTCTCTTGCTTTTTCTACACATTTTCTATAACCCAAGATAACTGAAAATTATATAATATATAATACAAGGCTACTGTTACTTATACAATAACTTCCCAAGTTACAAACATCTGACTTATGTACAATTTATAACAATGGAGCACCATAAGGGCTATTGGTAAGCAACTGCAGATGGACATCAGTGAAAATGATACCTTAGAATTATTTGACTCCCATGGCTAGAACTAACCAATAAAGACCTTACAGAACTAGAGCAGCAGATGACAGCATTTAGGAAAGAAAAGAGGGGCCTGGAAACTCCAGAACTGAGCCTGATCAGGCAGTGGCGCAGTGGATAGAGTGTCGGACTGGGATACTAAGGACCCAGATTTGAAACCCTGAGGTCACTGGCTTGAGTGCAGGCTCACCAGCTTGAGCGTGGGGTTGCTGGCCTGGCTTGAGCATGGAATCATAGACATGACCCCATGGTCGCTGGCTTAAGCCAAAGGTCACTGGCTTGAAACCTAAGGTCACTGGCTTAAGGTCAAGGTCACTGGCTTGAACAAGGGGTCACTCGCTCTGTTGTAGCCTCCCAGTCAAGGCACATAGGAGAAAGCAGTCAATGAACCACTAAGGAGATGCAATGAAGAAGTGATGCTTCTCATCTCTCTCCCTTCCTGTCTGTCCTTATCTGTCCCGAAAAGGCACCTGAGAACTAAAAATGTGTTCTACAAGAGAGCTGATGCTTTTCATATCATTGAAGTAGGAATGGCAAAGTTAGAGGAGCAAAATAATGGTACAGAGAAGTTCACCAAAGTTTATGGTACAATTACTGAAGGCCTGAGAGCTACAAGGCCATTTAGGATGAGAAAAAGAAAAGGGCTGTACAAACCTCCCTTGATGCTTACTTTAAGAAATTGACTCCAGCAGCAGAATCAAACCCTGACTCTAACACCAGTCCCATTCTCTCTAAAAAGTCCATCATCCTCTGCATCATCCAATATTATTTAAGGTTGTATTTGAAAATGTTTAAGTATTTATATGCACAGGAAGGTAAAAATAAATACTATGTTAAGACAAACATCTATCTAAGTTTCATTTAATAAGTAAATGTACCTATTCCAACTTACATATAAATTCCAATTTACATTTAAATTCAACAGACCTACAGAAACTATCTTATTCATAACCCAGGGACTGCCTGTATTTGGATGTCAAGTCCAAAAGCTCAAAGCCAAAATTGTTTTCTTTCACTGGGTATATTTTTGGTCCAGATGTCACTTAAGATAATATATAGTCAATGCATAGCATTGGCTTTCTAAAATACAAACAATTCTGAATATGAAACATCTGGTTGATGTTTTGCTATATACCTTCCTGTTTCTTGTTGAGGCATAATCCAGTTCTAAACTAAACTATCTAATTAGGAAAAATGACTGACATGCTGACATGTCTTGATCTTAACTAATAATTGAGCTTTACCCCTCCCCCCAATGCCTTCCTCCCTTCCCTCCAGGATTTGCTGTTCTGTTCTCTCTAATGCTGTGTTATGTATATATAATTTCATTACTCTCTTTCCCTCTGGGGGGAGGGGGTATGAGGGGAGAGGCGAAGGGGAAAACGAGGTGTGGGGAGATACATTCAGTGGGACACTTGAATCTATGTAAACACAAATTAAAATTGTAAGGTATTTTTCCCCGCCAAGAAGGAAGGAAGAGGGCCAGAGCCGCAAAGTGTGGAGTACAGAGCGCACACCCCGCCCGGCAAGGTTCCCTGGCCCGAGGAAAGAAAAATGGAGGCTAGGGAAGTTGCAATTAAACCGCGTGGGAGATATTTAAAGGGTCCCTCTAGGGAAGTGGAGCTACTATGACGTGGTAAAATTTCACTGGCTGGCAGATGATCGCTTCTTTCCAAATGGTTCCTGGGAAGCTTCCTTTGGCGGGCTTGATTGTGGGCGGTCCTAGCCAAAGTGGGCGGTCTGAGTTCCCCACATGACTATCCCTCTATCCACCTACCTTACAAAAATCATAAATAAATTAAAAAATAATAATAAAAAAATGAAAAGAAAATTGAGCTTTACTTTTGAGGTTTCAGTTACTAACTGGGATACTTCCTTAAGTTGTCTTGGGAGACTTGTCATTCAAATGACTAGGATAAATGGTTTTTCCAACTCCCTCTTTAGAGTCTTATATTAAATACTCTAATGGTAAATTTTTAAATAAAAATGAACTATTTAGGTATATAGTTTAGAAATCATCAAAATTAACCTTAAAATAATAAAAAATTAAATACAATGATACATAATGAATAATTTGAGGAAACATAGTTTCTTTCCTAAAACTAACAATGGTTATCTAGATAATATCTATGTATCACATGTCAGGTGAGAAAAACAACAAAAATAATGTGTAGAAAGAGCTGGAGTTTCATTCTCTTGAGATAAATTTAAATAATGCTGAATCCACTGTTTGATGCATGCAGAGGTCTGTAGAATGCATAAAAATACAGATAACTTGTAGAGCAACTGTGGGTGATATCTCAAATTCAATAACTGTCTTTAAATTCAATCTCATCATTGACTATAGTTTGAGACATAAGAGAATTGAATTACAAAATGAGGGTGAGTTACTTGATAGCAAATAGTGCCACTTAAATGAATAGGACAAGCTGTTATATACTCAGTATTATAACTTTTATTAAATTACTGGGTAACTGTAGTGCCTAACACAAGTTTTCATCAGATGGGTTTCTGTAGATTCTTAGTATCACATTAAATTTATAGCCTAAAAACAATAGTTAATATAAAATAATTTTATTTTTTTTCTTGAATAAACTTATCAGAGCCTTTTGGAAAGCATATAAATAACTTGTTATAGTCTTAGTATATTATTATATTAAATAGTATATTAAATGGATATGATCTCTGGCATGTCAGGTACATAACAGAAACCTGTTGAATCAATGGCTTGAATTAGATTTCAGACAGTTTTTATTAGGCTTTGTGTCTGAGGGCTCTGGAGTCAGCAAATATGATTTTGAATCCAACATTTACAACTTGAATGAACTTTGGAAAGTTATTTAATATTTTTCAGCTTTATTTTTTTCTCTGTCTCAGCTGCTGTAAGGATCAAATGAGATGAAGTAGCCTAAATAATTAGCATAGCAGCTAATATCAAAGCTAATATCATTATTGTGAATCATTAGTTCAGACTAGCCTCTGAACAACAGAGCTGTGGTTCCTATTGTGTGGGCTCTGAACCATGAAGAGCTAAGTCATACAAAGAAATTCAGGAAGCCATTTATTTACTGTATATTCTGCCCATCCCTCACCCCTTTTTTAGCACATAGATACTTTTGCATTAATAAAACAAAAATTCATTTAAGAACATTACTGTTTCCATACCCATTTCATGTTATAATTTATATGTCAAAGTAACTGAAACTAATATGTAGAATTACTTGTTGCTAGGTGAGTGGTAAAGATTTTGGATGTTGTGCTGGATGTCTTCCATTTGCCTCCTCACTTTTGCTCCTCTTTCCAGTCTGCCCTAAACCCTGCGATGACTAATGGCAACTCCATCTACTGCAGTGGTAGTCAACCTGGTCCCTACCGCCCACTAGTGGGCGTTCCAGCTTTCATGGTGGGCGGTAGTGGAGCAACCAAAGTATAAACAAAAAGATAGATTTAACTATAGTAAGTTGTTTTATAAAGATTTATTCTGCCAAAATTAGCAAAAATCCAACATAAAGTACTTGGTAAGTAATTATTACTATATGCTTTAACTCGCTATAACTCTGCTTTATAAATTTTATAAAGTAAAGTTACTTCCCTACTTTATAAATCACCGTTACTGTGGAACCAGTGGGCGGTTAGAGAATTTTACTACTAACAGAGATACAAAAGTGGGCGGTAGGTATAAAAAGGTTGACTACCCCTGATCTACTGGGTATGTTGTCTTCTGCCTCTGAATGAGTTCAGCCAATGGGAGCAATGGTAGGAGACTGGAAGGAGAGAGGTAAGTGAGGTTAGAGTATTAACTTCCTGGAGGTTTCTTCTTGTGGGTTGGCCATGGCTACCATTCTGAATCATCTCCTGACAGGTGACCTCTCTGATGGCTTTCTGTGTCTCCCTTTCATTCCCACTTTTGGTGGCAAACACCTGACCCCAAGAAAACTAGCCTCAGGGGACTACATTGTCCCTGTGGTTTCACTATACTCTACCATTGAAAATAGTTTCTTTATTAAACTCTCCCCAAATTATTTGAATTGAAGAGTCTTATTTTCCCCCTTGCTGTGTAGACCCTAGTTCAGGGGTCCCCAAACTTTTTACACAGGGGGCCAGTTCACTGTCCCTCAGACCATTGGAGGGCTGGACTATAAAAAAAAACTATGAACAAATCCCTATGCACACTGCACATATCTTATTTTAAAGTAAAAAAACAAAATGGGAACAAATATAACATTTAAAATAAAGAACAAGTAAATTTAAATCAACAAACTGACCAGTATTTCAATGGGAACTATGCACCTCTCACTGACCACCAATGAAAGAGGTGCCCCTTCTGGAAGTGCAGTGGGGGCCAGATAGATGGCCTCAGGGGGCCGCATGTGGCCCGTGGGCCGTAGTTTGGGGACCCCTGCCCTAGTGTATAGACAGATACTTAAAAGGGTCTTCGTCCTAGAAAACTTTGGAAACTATTGCCTTATATATCAAAGGGAGATGTATCTTGTTCCCTTGGCATATTCCTTCATTAATCTACAAAAAAAAAAAAAAAATAGAGGATACTCTTCATAGGTATGTGAGTGTCTCACCTGATTTATGCTTCAAGGGAAGTAAAGGCTTTCATTTTGATATTTTGCTTATTATACCAACCTGTAATTAAAAAAAATATACGGGAAAATCATAAATCCTCAACTTTTTGCATCCAGATTAATTTGCTATTAGAATCAAAGGTCAGAACTGGTCTTTTGACTTTCATTTGCAATATTTTATTGGTTTCCAAATACTGTACATGGGAGTTATTCCTTCTACATCTATAATGTGGTTTGGTATAAATTCTTCCTTAAAATTTGGGCATTGAGTAAAACCAAGTGGTTGGTAAAACCTTGTGAATTTGTATAATTTCAGAAGATTGATCTCTCAAAAATGTTAATGACTTTGAAGAGTATATTAAACATGAGGTATCGGAACATGAATAGAATTTAATATTTGGTCCAATTAAAGGTGTAAATCATGGAACATAACTTGTCTTGAGGCAAAGACGTCAAGTAATTGAGTTCCCTTAGAAACTGAAATTCTAGTCTTGCTATTTGAAGCTTGTATAATAAATTCATCAATCTGTTTCTTTACTTTTTTCCCCTCATAGACACAGGGCAAGAGAAAATAATGGTTGGTGACCAGTTTTTGATGTCATTTAGTTGAGCTACCTCTTAAGGAATATTTTGTGAAGTTCCTTTTCTGTTTCATTTGAAATTTTTCAGAACTAAAGATACCCTACAAGGGAAGTGGCGATTAATTAAAATTATGATAGCTTCTGAACTCCAGGTGAACCTTTGTAGGGTTGTTACCTTGTGAACTTCCTTAGACTCTCTATTGAAGATGATATAATTATCCCATTTAGGCACCTGCCAGATTCTACTTTATAATTTCCATAAATTCTGTATTCACCTATGCTTACTAGTCAATTAAAAATAATTTTCTCTTAGGATTTTTATCTTTCATTCAGTTCTGCTAAGTCATACATACTCTATTGTCTTACATTCAAGATTCTAAATCACATTTCTTCTGATTTGGTCCATGATAATGCTAAAATAAATAGTCATATCACTTGTAAATGATGAGAAATTTTATGTTCATCTTATTTTCTTTCATCTTATTTTCTTTATTCCATTTTTAGCAGCTTTCTATATTTGCCTCCATAAATCCAAATTATACTTTTTAAATTCCAATTAAAGAGATACTATTTGTAAAAGAAACAATTATAGACTAATTCTTATAGAAAAATAAACTTTGTCTCACTTCTGATTCTTAATACTTGACTATCCCTTAGTAATTGTTTCATTTGTAGTTATTTAAATATATATATATACAGCTTGAAAATAATTCTCTCAAATAAATTATTAGGAGTAAATATGAAAATGTATTTAAAAATTTAAAAAGATGTATACTGCATGGTGAGTGTACTTTCTGACACATATAATTATATTAATATAATAAATGCTTATTTTGCTGCACTGTTAATCTTACCTTCTGCTGGCACACTTGGATCATAATCTAAAAGTAGAGATTTAATAAATTATGTAATAAAATTTCTCAGTGTTTTTCCATTTAAATTATAAATTGGTATTATAGTTAAGAATTTTTGACCAGGCGGTGGCGCAGTGGATAGAGCATCGGACTGGGATGCAGAGGACCCAGGTTCGAGACCCCAAGGTCGCCAGCTTGAGCGCGAGCTCATCTGGTTTGAGCAAAAGCCCACCAGCTTGAACCCAAGGTTGCTGGCTCCAGCAAGGGGTTACTCGGTCTGCTGAAGGCCCGTGGTCAAGGCACATATGAGAAAGCAATCAATGAACAGCTAAGGTGTTGCAATGTGCAATGAAAAACTAATGATCGATGCTTCTCATCTCTATCTGTTCCTGTCTGTCTATCCCTGTCTATCCCTCTCTCTGACTCACTCTCAGTCTCTGTAAAAAATAAATAAATAAAATTAAAAAAAAGAATTTTCCCACAGAGAATTTTCTAAAAATAACAGCATTAATTACATTCATTCATTAGTGCATTCATTTATTTTTATTTCATTTATTTAGCAGATCTTTATGAAGCCCTGTAGTGTGTCAGACACTGTACTAGTATTAAAAATGTTTTGACCAAAATAGATATTTTATAATTACTGAAATATAATTTCCATAATTATTGTAATACAGAATATGAGTGTTACTACAACAAATTTCATGACCTGCTTTCATTAATCTGTCTTAATTAGCACTAAGATAATATCAAAACACAAATATTTTTGTCAGTAAATATAACAAGTATAATTCTGAATATTGTCTTCTCTTTGAGAGAGGAGGATCTTGTTTTGAATCTTCCTAGTGTAGGTACATATTAGGTCTGATATTCATGTATTCAGCAATCATCTATTCACAATAGCCCATGAAATGCTCCATGTTAAATACTGAGAATGACCTGAGGTAGAGCAGACAAGGATTCTGGGAAAGTAGAAAGGGTGATAAGGGATATGTACAGAGATGATCCCAATGTAAGATGAGAGAGGAAGTGCCATGGAGAAATAAAGATAGGGTGCTATTGGAATTAAGGAGAAAAAGAGGGTTATTCTTAAATAAAGAATTAAGAAATGACCTTTTTTTTAAAAAAAAAAAATGAGGTAGATTTTGAGTTAGACCTAGAAGGTGGGAAGAATTTAACATAGAAAACTGAAAGATTCATAAAGGGAGAAAAGAAGGTAGCAGAAACATAAAAAATGTTCTTTCACATATAAATCAGACTTTATAAAAACAAGACAATTTTTTCCCCAAAATTATTCTATATTGCTATTACTTTTTAAATGTAATTATTATCAATTATTCTAGTATTCACTTTTTGAATATTCAGAAATAAGTGATCTTAATTTCCAGTTTTTTCTTCTTCTTTTTCTCTTACAGTCTGTTAAGTCCATTTAAATTAATAGGAAGAAAGGTGTAGAAAAGTTTCTCACTTTCAAAAATTATTCTAAAAATTTCTATAAGTCGAATATAATGCTACAAAGCTAGATGAAGAAATTATTTTACTATATTCTAGTTGTGTTTTTAAATTGTTTTTTCTACCAAATAGTTACTGAAACAAGTTAAATCATTTTATCATTATTCTTTATGTATTAAATAACAGTGATGAATTAGAAATTTAATTGAAAATATTAGTAGTTTTATTTTTTTTAAAGATTTTATTTATTGATTTTAGATAGAGGAAAGAGAGAAAGGCACAGGAGGAGCAGGAAGTATCAACTCATCAGTGGTTGTTTCTCACATGTTCCTTGACCTGGCAAGCTCAGGGTTTCAAACCAGCCAACCTCAGCATACCAGGTTCATGCTTTATCCACTGCTTCACCACAGGTCAGACTTAGCAGTTGTTTTAAATATGAAGTCAAATTGCATATACTGTTCTTTTCAGTGTCTTTGATGTGATGAAAAATGTTCCTCAACAGCTGTTCTGTGTTCCAATATGTTCTTAGGACAATTAAGATATTACCCATAGTAAAAGCTCGCAGTTCATGATGTCTTTTCTTTTAACCAACTATAAATTCACCAACTGCTCAAAGTTGAAGATAGTCATTTCCATAATGATATGGTATGCTTAGCTTTAAAGGTATCAGTCCAAACTCTTCATTCTCTTAACTGCCTACAGTATTCTCTTTGAAAAGAATTGCTGTTCATCACTTTTACTTTGCTGTCCTTCAGGCTGTGGCAAATGCATACCTCTGCAAAAGAGTGAATTTCTTTAACTCAATTATCACCTCACAGTTGTTTCTCTCTTTGCCAGCTTCTCTCCTCCAAATATTGCTTGAAAAATCATACAAATGTCTTTGGGTGCCTATAACACTGATTGATAAATGATCAATTCTATAATGATTTTGTGACAATGAGTTATACTGGTTTCTATCAATCACAAATAGGGAGAATTACCTAATGGTCTAAGGACTCCTGCTCTTCCATGAAACCTGAAACTAAGTAAAATTATTTTTCAGAAAAATATTTTTGATTTATTTTTCTAAAAATACATATATTTTATTTTAAGTTTATTCATCACTGCAAAAAATAAAAACAACCCAAATATCCTTCAACTGGTGAATAAAGAAACTGGCAACAAAGCACTACACAATAATAAAAGAAACACAACACTGAAACACACAATATAAATAAATATCACCTACATTATGCTAGATAAAGAAACCAGACTCAAAAGGCCATATATTGTATTGCTTTATATTACTTATATGACATTCTGGAAAAGACAAAATGGTAGTGACAAAAGGTAAGTCATGGTTTCCATGGCCTGGGTTATAAACAGTTGTCTATAACAAGCTATAAGAAAACATCTTGAACTGATTAAAATGCCCTGTATCTTAATTTTGGTGGTTTGCATTTGCCAAACTCATAGGACTATACCCTCAATGAGCAAAATTTACTGTATGTAAATATACCTAAATAAATCTGATTTTTAAAAAGTAAAAATTAATTTATATCACTAATTTTTACTCAATCTAACAAGGTATATGCAACAATCATTTAGAGACCCATAGAAAGGAAAATAATTCTTGATTCATTAAGGTGTTTTATGAATTTTTCACTTATCATAGCATTTATATTTTGTATTCCAAATAAAAATTACATTTTAGGAAAGAAAATAACTACATTGAACAAGAAACTTGTTTTCATTCTTGTCTTAATCATGAATTCACCAAAATAATCTTTAAAAATAACACTCTCATTAAATATAGGCTTGTTAATGAGTTGACTGGTTTTATTAATCATATCATCTGGTCTTAAAATAACTACACTACTGTTTCATTATTAACAATTGCAAATTATTATCTTTTACCTCTCGCAGTCTAGTAAGCAACATTTTAACTCAAACAGACAATGAAAAAAAAACCACTACTAGAAACTCTCACATAACATAACTGATATTCAGATACAAGAAACAAAAAGCAACATTAGAAACAATCCTCTGGCCCTGGCTGGTTGGCTCAGCATCAGCCTGGTGTGTGGAAGTCCTGGGTTTGATTCCTGGTCAGGGCACACAGGCTAAGTGACCATTTGCTTCTCCACCCCTTCCCCTCCTGCAGCCATAGCTTGAATAGTTGGATAAAGTTGGCTCTGGGTGCTGAGGATGGCTCCATGGCTTGGCCTCACATGCTGAAATAAGTTGGTTGCCGAGCAACAGAGCAGCAGCCCCAGATGGGCAGAGAATCACCCTGTAGGGGCCTTGGCCGGGTGTATTCCCGTCCCGGCGCATGCGGGAGTCCGCCTCTCTGCCTCCCCACCTCTTACTTAATAATAATAAAAAAGAAATAATCCTGGGAAGGATGCTTTAGACAGCAAATGCCTTACCTTTGCGTTTGAGTGGCATAGCTGTTATCATATGTCTCATAGGTCTGGTCATCATATTCACCCCCGTAGCCATCATCATACCCCTGAGGCAGAAAATGGTAGAAATATCTATTAACAATCAATTTGATTAATTGTGATGTTTTTCCTTTATGAGATTTTATATAATGTGACCTTGATTTAGATTTTATGTTTGATTATTTATATTTATACTTTATCAGGTTTTACTAGATTAACAATTTCCATGTAACTTTGAATAATATTTTATGGATTGGGTATTATTGTTTAAGTTAAACTCAGTATATCATTGATGTAGCAATACCTACTATAGGATATACTCAAAATTTTGATCCATACTAATGAAGATAATTTAAGAAAATCAAAATAAATTTTTTCTTTGAAAAATTGTTTTATGGGTAAAAACAATTGTGATAACCTAATGGTAGTGCTAACCTTTTTGTTACAACCTCACTGGGCGATTTCTTCTTCCCTTCATAGAAACCATAATTAGAATTAAAAACTATAAAATTTTGATCCCTTAAACTGTAGTTAACTTTCTGTAAAACTGATGTAGTTATTATTGCTAAAAGAGAGAGAGAGAGAGAGAGAGAGAGAGAGAGAGAGAGAGAGAGAGAAAGGAAGGAAGGAAGAGAAAGAAGACTTTATTTTGTTGTGCATTCTATGGTGTTTAAATCCCACAAATAAAATAATGTTGTGTGGTGAGTTTGATTACCTGACTAAATTAATGCTAACAAAGCTAATGTGGGTTTTTCACTGCAGAATGTGCAAGCAAGCTAGCAATTATCCACTCTAGTTATCAATCACTCTGTGAGCGATTCAGTTTTATTTCCCTTTGTGGTCATTGGCTTGACTCTAAACCCTAGCCATTCATCTCGATTACTCTCTATTTTTGAAAAAACCTTTAGTTTGTCTGCCTCTGGACCTTTGCTGATGTGTTTCTTTCCTGGGAATGGACTTCTATACACCCCACCAATCCATAACTTCATTCAAGTCTGGAGGCCTATAAATCTCTTTCTTTATTTTATTTGGGAACTTAATAAAAAATGTTTAGATGTAAAAGTTTACACATTAATCTTGGCTAAGACCTTTGAGCTTATTTAATCTAAAGATTAATATTTTTCATAAAATTAAGAAACTTTTAAAAATATTATTTCTTTATTACTTCTCCATCTGCATTATCCTTATATATAACACTATTATTTATATATGAGGTTTCTGAGTCAGATTTTGAGTTCTTCAGTTTTTTCATTCATGATTTCCATCTCATCATATTTTTACTCTGCAGTTGGGATAATTTCCATCTGTTGAAGTGCTACTGAATTAAAGGTCATTTCATATCAGACAATCTTCAGGAAGTTTTTCCTGCTCTTTCCAAGTATATGGCAACTCTCTGCCCTCTGAATTCTAATAGCCTGTGTTTTGTTTTTCTCATAGGTACTTAGATTGTCTAAACATATACTGTATTATTTCTACAATTTTTTCTCTTTGTAGAGTTTAAGCTCCTGAAAAGCGAGAACTATATACTTGTAGTGCTTAGCATAGTGTATTCCAGAGAGTATTTGCTCAATAAATGTGTATTGAATTTTTAAATTAGCACAAAGAAACTATTCTCATTCAGTGTAGATACGGATTGTCTCAAATCGATCACCACTAAAAGAGAAACATTTCATATGATGATTATATAGTAGCAGAGCCTGTGTTTATAAAGGATAGCTTTACCATTTGGTCTGTGGAAGACTTATAGTTTTCTCATTCACTTACACTTCTATTTATTTTTAAGTCTTACAGGAAAATACACAGACTAGATAGGAATTCTTGAAATTTTCATTTATGTTGGCAAGTAAAATGAAAGAGAAACATTAAATAGGTATGTCAGAACTTTATTCATTTGTCAGTGATGTGAACAACTTTGTTCTGAATTGGACAATGTTTTTCACATACTAGAAAAATATTTCTCAATTTTGTGTTCCAGTTACAGTATAAAGGGTATACACATAACATTCTTTTAAGTTAAAGCGGCATTATTAAGATTTTCCCATAGTTTTCTTGACTCTGTATAATCAGTGTAACAGACGATTAAGTCCCAGCTTTTAATATTTTCAGTATCTGGCCCTGACTGGATGGCTTAGTGGTAGAGCATGGGCCTGGTATATGGATATCCTAGATTCTATTTCCAGTCAGGGCACACAGGAGAAGTGACCATCTGCTTCTCCACCCTTACCCTCTACCCTTTTCACAGCCATGGCTGGATTGGTTCCAGCGATTTGGTCTTGGGCATTGAAATGGCTCCATGGCCTCTACCTTAGGTGCTAAAAACATGGCTTGGTTGCTGAGCAACAGAGCAACAGACCCAGATGAGTAGAGCATCATCCCCTAGTGTGTTTGCCCGGTGGATACCAGTTGGGGTGTATATGAGAGTCTGTTTCTTGGCTCCACCTCCTGTCACTAAAGTAAAAAATAATTTTTTTTAAATGTAGAATTTTTAATACCTGTGGTGTAAATACTTTTACCATGGCAAATTTCAAGCTATCAACACGATGTACTTAGAAACATTTGGAAAGAGATAAATAGTAGAACACCATTACATGTCATTTTAGTTAGATAGAGCAAAGATTGTAACAATTAGATAATAATGAGTTTTCAAATGTTAGCTCTCTTTGTTTTTAATATAATTAATTTAAATTTGCGTTTATGTAATTTAACTTCTTTTTCTTCTTTTTGAAGTGAAAGGAGGGGAGATAGATGGACTCCTGCATGTGTCCCGACTGGGATCCACCCGGTAACCCCTGTCTGGGGCCAATGCTCTGGCCACCGAGGCCATGCTTGCAACCAAGATATTTCTAGCACCTGAGGCAGAGGCTTCATAGAGCCATCCTCAGCACCCAGGGCCAATTTGCTTCAATGGAGCCATAGCTGTAGGAGGGGAAGAGAGAAAGAGAGAGAGAGAGAGAGAGAGAGAGAGAGAGAGAAAGAGAGAGAGCCAGAGAGAAAAGGTGGAGGAGCAGATGGGCGCTTCTCCTGTGTGACCTGACAGAAATCAAACCCAGAACATCCACACGCTGGGCCAACGCTATGACAACCAATGGGCCAGGTCCTGTAATTTAATTTTTAATAACGGCTGCATCTAACAATCAATTCACAGAATTTTTTTTTCACAGAATTTTTGAAAACAATATTACATGAAATTTTATTATTTTTTATTTATTTATTTATTTTAGAGAGGAGAGAGAGAGAGAGAGAGAGAGAGAGAGAGAGAGAGAGAGAAGGGGGAGGAGCAGGAAGCATCAACTCCCATATGTGCCTTGACTAGACAAGTGCAGGGTTTTGAACCAGCGACCTCAGCATTTCAGGTCAATGCTTTATCCACTGCGCCACCACAGGTCAGGCTACATGAGATTTTATGAGCTAGCACAAGTCAGTTGTAGCACATTACTGCTCTTGGCCCACTAGAGGAGATCAACAGAGACATAAAAATTAAAATACCAATGGCCTAAATCTTTCTGAGAATTTTAAGGAAAATTTCTCAGGGAAGGCCTTGAGATGGTTATTTGTACATAAATATTTATTTTCTAGGTGGAGAAGTGGTTGTGTGAGAGCATTCCAGTTTCCAAGAGCATCAAGTGTAAATGCATTACAACATGAAAAAAAGCACTGTGTTTGATGGACTGCTAGTAGTTGGATCTATAGCTCAAAGCACAGAATTCCTAAGAAATAAAGCATTTGGGCTAAAGAAATAAGTAGGAGAGTTCTGGAGTGCTTCTCTCTAACATAGTAGGAGTTTATATGTAGCCTGTAGACAAGAAGCCATGGGACAATTTCAAGCAGTGGAGTGGGAATATACAGATCTCCGTTTCGTAAATTCCATTTGACTCTTTAAAAGAAATTTCAAGCATTTTGAGCGTAGGCCTCATTTTTTTTACCTCTACTTTCTTAAATTTGTTAATCGTAGTCACTATAAAAGCCTTGGATAATAACTCCAACAATTGAATCACCGGTGCCTTTTTTTTTTCTTGTTTTTTGTTGATTTTATGTGTTTTTAACACATGTAATTTTTCACTGAACTCTTGATAGTGTGCATGGAAACTTGTAGGGGATTCATCTGATGGTATTTCTTCCACAGGATTAAGTGCTCCCCTGGCAGGCAGTGAGGGTAGCGGCTGATGACCTCGATGCCATGGAGAGGTGGTTTTAGAATATTGGATATAAGGAGTTTGAAGCTCAGAGTCTAGGCTAGAGCTAGAGCTCTGGCAGTCATCAATATATAGCTGGCAATGGAAATAACAAACATTATTCAGTGTTTACTGAGAAGAGAAACTTAGGTTACCTGATGCTCAACACAAACACACTACTATAAACCCCTCTTCCCTTCCTTAATCGGTCTTTTTATCACTAGGAAATGAAGACATAAACATCAGCTGTAATATATATAATCATATTTTCTATAAAAAGTCCTCACTATAAGAAGCAAATTAGTCTTAAATTTATATACACTGCTCACAAAAATTAGGGGATCAGGGACCGTGCAGATACTTGAGTACTTTCAGCCTTTTGTACAGTGCATTTTCACCAATGAAACAGAAGTTGGTTTTGCATCTCATTTGCATAATCAAACAACTTTCCTTGACTTGCTGTTTGATTTTCTGATGTTCTTGTTTAATAATAAAAAAAATCAAATGCTTCTTTTCTTTTAATCACTTCATATTCATTTTGAAATATCCCCTAATTTTTGTGAGCTGTATATATAAAAAAATGCTATTGCTTGAAAGGCCTGTTGTATAATCCCCATGCAAACATATATACTTAACATTGGCCTGTGAGAATCTTTTGGCTGTATATGTATGTACACTGACCACAGACACCAAATGAAAACATTCTGACCAAGAATGGGAACATGAACAGAATATGTATTAAATTTCCTCTAGATAAAGAATTTTTTAAATCGTCATTTATAGAATTTTTGAAGTTTTCTCATAACTCAGAAAAGAAAATCATCACAAAATGGTTTATCACATCTCTTACCACACATTTTGAGACCATGTTTCTAAAATATAATGTTACTGACAATTGGGCTAATAATTATGAATTTTCTTTTTTGAAAAAGTTAAGTTAGACCATATAAAATTGCCATTTTTGTACATGTATTTGAACTATAGTTAAACCTAATATGGATATTAGAACCTATAAAACTGACTTGTTTTTGTCAGCTAAAGAGAAGCAGAATATCTTGTGATGTAAGTTATTGTGACTTCCAAAAGAAAATCGTTTGAAAGTTTAAATGACATAGAATGTCATCCTGATTCTGTTTTATACCCACACTTTCTTGGAGGACTTTTAAATTTAACAGGCCTTAGTGACAGATTTAGCATTTGATCATTATTCTCATTTTGGGTTTTTATTTCCTGTAAAAGGTCAGTGGGTATTAAAATAAAAGGAAATAATGTGGAATTTTCTAATACAATCAAGAGGAAAAAAATAAAGTCAAGTGTGCAATCAAGAATTATAAAATATTCCAGAATTAAGTAATTTAATTATGGGGGCCAAGATCATAAATTTGTCACCCAAACATTAAAATACTAGGCACAGAAGCACTTTGCAAATGCTGTCCTTTAATGTCATTGAATATAATTAACAGGTCAGATAGGAACTTGACATTTAACTTTCTTTATGAAGTGTGGTTAATTCTTATAAACACATGTTCCCTTCTTAATGAAACCAGAAAATGTCTAGCATGCCCTCCTCATATATATAACCTCTTGTTATTACAAAAGCACTTCATTGTAATAATTTAAACTTTAAAACACATCATGAAATATTATTAAAATAAAAACTAAACACACAGTGTTAATATTTTAATATTCATTATACCCTTAGGATGTAAATGATCAATGTTTACAACAAGTATGTGTTTGATCATGAATTATTTATACTTTATGTTTCTTTAAAGTTTTATTTTAGGTGAATATTTCTCTACATTTTTATCATACATTTTTGGATTATTATACATTTAGCTTTCCATAAAATAGAAAGGATTTCAATAGTGGCTTCCATCTCTTTTTCCCACTGAAAGAATGACTACCTATTATGGACTGCTGGCTGGTTTGGAACAGCATGACAATGGATGCCTCCCAACGTGTAGCTTTTGTTACTGAAGCAGTAGGTCAGCTCACTCACTCACTGTGGGAAGTCATTAGCTGTTTAAAACCGTATTATAGCATGAGGGTCCACCCCGCCAGTGGGAAATCACTGCACCTAATAGTCTCGCTCTGCAATGAGGCAACATTTCTTTTTTCTGAAAGTTTTCTGTGGATAACAATGAGTAAGTCTCTAATAAGGAAAAAAGTACTCCATTACATCTTCATCTCCTGGGTAGAGTATAACTATTAAACATTTTCCCCATATAAATATACACTCAACATGAAGGCTGAAAATTGCTTATTCCTCATTCTAACTTCTTTGGAAATTAAAAGCTCCCAAGGACCTGCAGGACCATCTCCGACAACCATGCACATGTGTATGCTTTGCTTCAAAATTAATCTTGGGGGAGGCTGATTCTAATTTTTTAAAGCAATCCTGTGAAAGCAAATAACAAACCTCAGCATATACACATGGAAGTTATATATATTTGAAGATCAAATTAATAATATTCCATTCCACTGAACAAGATTTGGATCCATATACAACAAGCATGTATTAGGAGAGCACTAAGTGACAATACATGAATTGCTTATAGACACAGAATTTCATGAGAAAACGAGATCAAGCCTATAGAAATGTTCTGTGCCTTTACATTTATTTTACACATTTGGAAATAATTTCATGAGGCCATAGCCTATCAGCAAGAAATCTGGCCAGAATTCAAGTCCAATCTTTGAGTCTAGTGCTTAATCTCTAGTTGTTTTACTAAAGGTCTAATATTATTAGTGGAAAAATACAATTATGATTATTTTAAAATCATTTGATGATTATTTTAAAATCATTTGAGTAGGTTATTTTTTTAGCAAGAGGGACAAAGAGAGGTTCAGACAGGGACAGACAGACAGGAAGGGAGAGATGAGAAGCATCAACTCATAGTTGTGGCATCTTAGTTGTTCATTGATTGCTTTCTCATATGTGCCTTGACCAGGGGCTACAGCAGACTGAGTGACCCCTTGCTCAAGCCAGTGACCTTGGTGTAATGACTATGATCCCATGATCAAGCAAGCAACCCTGCACTTAAACTGGCGACCTCAGGGTTTCAAATCCCAGGTTCTTTGCATCCCAGGCTAATACTTTACCCACTGTGCCACCTCCTGGTTAGGCTGAGTAAATTGGTTGTTTTTTTTTTGTTTTTTTTTAGATTTTTTAATATATTCATTTGGAGAAAGAGAGAGAGAGAGAGAGAGAGAGAGAGAGAGAGAGAGAGACTAGGAAGAGGAGCAGGAAGCATCAACTCCCATATATGCCTTGACCAGGCAAGCCCAGGGTTTTGAACCAGCGATCTCAGCTTTCCAGGTTGATGCTTTATCCACTGTGGCATCACAGGTCATAGTTTTTAATAATAAAAATATGATTTGAGATTTTAGGTGTTAAAACATATATAAGAAAATAATTTTAAAATAGTTTGGGTTAATTTTTATTATATAAATATTTATTAAAAGCAGTGCTTTATTTTTAACTCTCAAGAACTCTGAAGGGTCTGAGATTTTAATGTACTTAAAAGTTAACAAGCTAGCCTGTAACTGTACCATGGATGTTGGCTAAAAACATGAGACTTTTGTGTCAGAGGCAAGGGACTTTGTTACTCATAGCAAAGTAAGAACCAGAACTTCATATTGGTTTGTGCGAGTTCCCCATGTGTCCCACATCCCAAAGGTTCAGTGCAGGTGGGACCAAACTGATGCATTCGCATGCATTGGGTTGCATTATAAGGGAGGAAGAATGACTTAGGGCATCTCTAAATGGAAGCAAACCACTCTTTGTCTGGGGAAGATGTTACTTCTTCTGTCAGTGTTTCTTGCTGAAAGCACACTGCTGAGAAAGAGCAGGGGTAAAGAGTAGTCAGGGCCTTGTATTATTGGCATACCCAGCCAGAAAGTGTAGGGTCACTCAGGGTCCATGCCAGATTGCTTCTGCCAACAAGAGATAAGCAAAATGCATGAAATTGAGGAGTCACTTAACAGTGATTTATAGTATCAAGGAAGGAAGGATAGATTATTATATTGTTTCCCAGTTTAGTGAACACCTGAAGGCTGGGTCAGCAGATGTGCCTTTAATTTTATCTCTTCAGCAAAATGTAATGTGCTTTTTGCCTTTCTAATTCTGCATTGCTTTTGTCTCCTAGATTTCTATACTATTTTACCCAAGGGTTTTTCCAGCCAGCAACCCTTTTCTATTAGTAGCAATAAACATTGTCAATTGTGATGTACTATCTTCTAAAACATAGATAAATATTTTTAGTGAGGCTCCCTGGTTCTTGCAGAATATTAACATTTTCTACCATAATGACTTCAAATCTGCTTTCCTCTATTAGAAAGAAGGACTATAAATTAATTTCCAAAGTTTTATAATTTTCAAAGCTCATCTAACTATATTTTTGGTGATCAAATTATTTAATGTAGTTTAAGTTTGCAAGTAGATGAATTCTGATCATAAGCACTGTATTAATTTTCCATTAAAACAACTTTATAATAAACTAAGGTACACCATAAACTCTAGATTAATGAAAATAATAAAACATGGTAGTGGTTGAGAACAGGGAAAGCAGTAACTATTTACAGAATGTTTCCAGGATATAACTCAAATAGGATCTCCAGCAATCTTTTAGTTGTTTTTCCTCAATATTCCATAAATGTTTGCTAACTATGTTTTTAAAAAAGATTCATTTCAGTAGCGTTGCCTGACCCCCATTTTTATAAGTGCCTTTTATCACATTAAAAATCAACAGCAATATGTTCAATCTTGTTGATGAACAGAGCTATGACTAATGAAACTGGAACTTTACAGTAATGTATTAATTAGTGCTAGTATGCTAATGGATCCATTTTAAATGTTAATGCTTTATGACATTATGAGATGTATTACTTCATAATAGATCTCAAAGCTTTAAAAACAGTGACATAAGTCTCTAAGGTCTTCTAACACATTCAACAGGAAAAAAAAAACAGAAAAAAAGGATAAAATTGATAAATTCTGTCATGACTAAGAACAGAATCAAATTTTTGAGAAGACAATTTATGTTTTCTACTCATAAGTACCAAAAGGTTAAAGAAGAATAGGAGGGCATTGTCATATCTCAATATATTTCTAATTATAGGGCCAGCCTCACAAGGGGAGAGGTTTATTTATTTATTTATTTTTAACTTTATTTATTGATTTGAGAGAGATAGAAAGGGGGAAAGAGAGCAACAGAAATATCAATTCATTCCTGTATGTGCTCTGAGTGCAGACTGAACCCACAACCTCTGCTCATCAGAATGATGCTCCAACCCACCAAGCTGTCCAGCCAGGGAGACATTTTATTTTAAAGGTCTTTTTTAACTCCAATAATCTATATAGTACCTTGAGGTTGCTGTCGTGTATTTTGTATTTGCTATTTTAGGGTATAAGGAATAAAAGCCTAAAAGTTGTTAACATCATCATAGCTGAGCTAATTCAAATAATCTGACTCAACCCTTATTTGGGAAGGGATAAAAAAAAACTGAATCCAAAAATTCAACACCCTATAATCACTCCTGCTACATTTTTTATTTGGGTTTTTGAAACAAGAATTTTATGGCTGTAAAACAAGAGTGTGATGGCATGATGTATCTGTTTACCATTTTTCAATATTTCTTCTCCCAAAGTATTTGAGTTCTAAACTTTAGTAGCATATTTCAATTAGAAAGCAATTTAAGAATCTATCATTTATGTTTATAAATGAAGCAATTTTGATATTTTGTTTTATACAACTATTACTTTCCAATAAATTATGCATCAGTCAAATGAATCTTAAAATTAAATAATAATTTCATATAAACCCATTAGATAATTTTCATTTTATGTGATTTTTTCTGTTACTTTGTACCATATATTACAAAAATTATTTTATTACCCTGAAAGGAGGGCTTTTCTAAACTTTTGTGATTCCTACAATTAGAAATGTATTCTCCTATGACAATGCCCTTCTATTCATCTTTAACCTTTGGTACTTATGAGTGAAAAACATGAGTTATCCACCCTAACTTGATTCTGTGTTTAGTTATGACACCATTACCAATTTTATCTTGCTGGGATGTTTTGGTTTCAAGCAGTGCTTATTTCACAGAGAAAAATGTAAATATCCAACTTAACTATGTTATTAAAAATAAAGTATTTATATTGACATTGTTTGAAGGGGGTCTCACTACTGAAGTAAGTTTAGGTATGATCTTTAAAATTCTTCTTTTTAAACTACTCTCTCCTTTCTCTTGGTCAGGGATTGCATTTTTTTTTAATAGCTCAGGCTCTCCTTGGCGCTGGTGATTCAGGGCTACCTTGGAAACCAGCAGTCTGTAGGCAGACTGTCTGAGTAAGCAGGTCCCTCCATCTTGACTGTGACCAGACTAGCAATATATTGTCAGATTAAAACAAAACAAAACAAAATAAAACTCGAAGAACCATCATCTGGAAAAACCAACTTTGGTCTAAACTAAGAGGACTCTTTAACCAAGGAACACCGAAGAAGCCACACTGAGACTGGTAGGAAAAGCGGAAACGTAGAGAGGGCTGTCCAGTGCGGGAGTGAATAGCAGCCGGGAGAGACTTGCGTGGTAGGAGGTGAGTTTAGCAGAGAGGGGAGGATCCTGAGTCCCAGGAACAAAGCCCCAGCCTGCAGCCCCAGAGCCTAGAAGAGGTGTATGGACAGTATTTAGCTGCGAAACAAGTCAGGATATTGTTGGTGAGAAAGACAGATTTCTCAAACCCAGGATTCTTCTTAAAAGGACCACACAGTAAACCTTTCTCAAAACCACAGACCTGGGGCTCCGGGTGATGGGAGAGAGGAGAGGACCAGAGCAGAGGGAAGAGTATGTAATCTAGGAGGCAAAGGGAGAAACACCTTGAGGGACAGTCACCCTAACCCCTGGGCTGAGTCACTCCCCAAATCTGAAGTGAATATATTTCCCCTGGAAACAGCAATACCAGCAAAGGGAAGCAGAACAGAACACCAGCCAAACAGGCTCTCCTGTGGCACTCAGAGCAGAATCACTTAGAAGGAGGGGGCTTTTGGGACTACAGTATTGAGTGTTAGGGTCTGAGCTGCAGTGCCACCACCCACACAGCTGAGGGCTTGCTGCAGGGCGGGAGGCAGTGGGACACGGAAGCCTGGTTCTGTCAGCCATGACTGAGGCCCGAGTGTGAGCTCAGTCTTGAGGGGGTGGGGGGGTAAGGGGGTGTCTCCCAGGTGCTCAGCCTCCTCGGCCTGCAGAACTAAGGCTTGTGGCCCAACCCACAAGCTGGCTCCTCCTGTAGGGGTGGGGCAAAAGCCCAGAACAGGAGGAGTCCTGCGACTGAGTGCTGGCATGCAGCCCTGCCCTGCCTACGGATCCGAGGCTTGCAGCCGATCTGACAGCAGGCTCCTCCCACAGGGGCAGGGCGAAAGCCCGGAAACAGGTGGAGACCAAGCTGAGCAAAGGTGCTCACACCTGCCTGCAGTGCTAAGGCTTGCAGCCGGGTGCAGCACATAACACCACCCATGGGGGCGGGGTGAAGGCTGAGGCCACTGAGGCTTGTAGACCCAAGCATGTGATCACAGACCCGCCGGTGGAGGAGAGGAGGAAACCACAAGGAGAGCCCCAGTGGGCTGGCACTGGCAATGCCCATACCTGAACTCCCTAGGCAACAGCAGCAGAGCGGGTGGTGGACCTACAGACAGACCACACCTAGGGAACACAGAGGCCACACCCATTTGACTCTAGTGGTCAAAACCTTCCTATACACAGACAAAATGGGAAGGAAGAGAAATGCAACACAAATGACCAGAGAAATCCCCAAAAAAGGACCAGAATGAGTCAGATATAACCAAATTACCAGATGCAGAGTTTAAAATAATGATTGTTAGGATGCTCAAAGATCTTAGAACAATAATAGATGGTCATTATGAACACCTAAATAAAGACATAGCAAATACAGAAAAGGACATTGAAATAATAAAAAAGAATCAGTCAGAATTGATGAATACAATATCAGAAATGAAGACCACAATGGAAGGAATTAAAAGCAGGATGGAAGAAGCTGAGGATCAAATCACTGAGTTAGAGGACAAGAAAATGAAGGCATGGAAGCAGAGCAAAAAACAGAAAGGAGACACAAAAAGTCTGAGAAAACTCTAAGAGAACTCTGTGACAACATGAAGTGAAATAACATCTGCATCATATGGGTTCCTGAAGAAGAAGAGAAAGAACAAGGGAAAGAGAGCTTTGTTCAATCATATCATAGCTAAAAACTTCCCTAAATATTTTGCAGAAAAAAGTCTCACAAGTCCAAGAAACACAGAGAACTCCTTTGAGAAACCCAAAGAAATCTACACCAAGACACATCATAATTTAAATACCAAAGCTAAAAAGAAAATATTGAAAGCTGCTAGAGAAAAAAGGCTATCACCTACAAAGGAGCCCCCATAAGGATGGCATCCGACTTCTCAACAGAAACACTTGAGGCCAGAAGGGAATGGCAAGAAATATTCAAAGTAATGCAGAACAAGAGCCTACAACCAAGACTACTTTATCCAGCAAGGCTATCACTTAAAATTGAAGGAGAAATAAATGCTTCCCAGAAAAAAAAAAAACCTCAAGGAATTCCCTACAAACAAACCAATGCTGCAAGAAATGCTAAGGGGCCTGTTGTAAACAGATCAAAGGGGAAAAAGAATATACCAAAAGAGAAATACAGCTTTAAAAAATAAATTGCAATAAAAAACTACAAATCAATAATAACCTTAAATGTAAATGAATTAAATGATCTGATCAAAAGACATACGGTAGTGGTGTGAAGAAGAAAACAGAACCCATACATATGCTGTCCACAAGAGACACACCTCAAAACAAAAGATGCAAATAAACTGAAGGTAAAAGGATGAAAAAAATATTTCATGCATATGGAAATGAAAAAAAAGCTGGGGTAGCAATACTTATATTAGACAAAATGGACTTTAAAACAAAGACAGTAGTAAGAGATAAAGAAGGTCACTACATAATGATAAAGGGAACTATTCAACAGGAAGATATAACCAGTATAAATATCTATGCACCTAACATAGGAGAACCTAATATATGAAGCAGACTTTGATGGATATAAAGGGTGAGATCAACAGCAATACTATAATAGTAGAGGATTTCAATACCCCACTAACATCACTAGATAGATCTTTGAAGAAAGAAAATTAACAAAGAAACAGCAGACTTATAGGGCACAATAGATCAACTGGATTTAATAGATATCTTCAGAACCTTTCACCCTAAAGCAGCAGAATATACATATACTCATGGTACATTCTCTAGGGTAGACCACATGTTAGGGCACAATAGCAGCCTCAACAACTTTAAGGCGATTGAAATCATATCAAGCATTTTCTCTGATTACAATGGCATGAAACTAGAAATCAACCACAACAGAAAAACTGAAAAATATTCAAGCACTTGGAAACTAAATAGTATGTTATTAAATAACGAATGTGTTACCAATGAGATCAAAGAAGAAATAAAAAAAATCCTAGAAACAAATGATAATGAGCATACATCAACTCAAAATTTATGAGACTCAGCAAAAGCAGTCCTGAGAGGGAAGTTCATAGCATTACAGTCATATCTTAAGAAGCTAGAAAAAAAAATAAGCTAGAAAAAGCTCAAATAAACAACTTGACCCTGTATCTAAAAGAACTAAAAAGAACAGCAAGTAAAGCATAGAGGTAGTACAAAGAAGGAAATAAAGATCAGAGCAGAAATAAATGACATAGATGCTAAAGAAACAATACAGAGGATCAATAAAATGAGGAGCTAGTTCATTGAAAAGGTAAACAAGATCAATGAACCTTTAACCAGATGCACCAAGAAAAAAAGAGGACTCAAATATATAAAATTAGAAATGAGAGTGAGTAATAACACCAACACAACAGAAATACAAAATATTGTAAGAAAATAATATGAAGAACTGTATGCCAAAAAATTAGACAACCTAGGTGAAATGGACAAATTCCTTGAAACATATAATCTTCCAAAAATTAATCTGGAAGAATCAGAAAACCTAAACAGACCAATTATAACAAATGTGATCAAAACAGTTATCCAAAAACTCCCAACAAGGAAAAGATCTGGGCCTGATGGCTTCACAAGAGAATTCTACCAAATATTCAAAAAAGAACTATCTCCTATCCTTCTCAAGGTATTTCAAAAAATTCAAGAGGAAGGAAGACTTCCAAGCTCCTTTTATGAGGCAAGCAGAATTGTGATTCCAAAACCAGGCAAAGACAACACAAAGAAAAAAAAATTATAGGCCAATATCCCTGATGAATGTAGATGCTAAAATCCTCAACAAAGTATTAGCAAACTGGATCCAGCAATATATGAAAAAAATCATATATCATAATCAAGTGGAATTTATTCTGGGGAAGCAAGACTGGTACAATATTAGCAAATCAATCAATGTGATTCATCACATAAACAAAAGGCAGGAGGAAAACCACATGATAATTTCAATAGATGCAGAAAAAGCATTTGATAAAATCCAGCACCCATTCATGATTAAGACTCTCAGCAAAGTGGGAATACAGGGAACATACCTCAACATGATAAAGGCCATCTATGACAAACCTACAGCCAACATCGTACTCAATGGGCAAAACTTAAAAGCAATCCCCTTAAGATCAAGGACAAGGCAGGGGTGCCCCCTTTCACCACTTTTATTCAACATAGTCGTGAAAGTCTTAGCCATAGCAATCAGACAAGAAGAAAAATAAAAGACATTCAAATTTGAAAAGAAGTAAAACTATCATTATTGGCAGATGATATGATATTGTATATAGAAAACCCTAAAGTGTCAGTCAAAAAACTAATGGACCTGATAAATGAATTCAGCAAGGTTGCAGGATATAAAATTAATACTCAGAAATCAGAGGCATTTTTATACACTAACAATAAACTGTCAGAAAGAGAAATTAAGGAAACAATCTCCTTCACTATTGCAACCAAAAAAATAAAGTACCTAGGAGTAAATTTAACTAAGGAGATTAAAGACTTGTACTCGGAAAATTATAAAACATTGATAAAAGAAATCAAGGAAGATACAAAGATGTGGAAGCATATACCATGCTCATGTTTAGAAAGAATAAATATTATTAAAATGTCTATATTACCCAAAGCAATTTATAAATTCCATGCAATACCAATTAAAACACCAATGACATACTTCAAAGATATAGAGCACATATTCCAAAAATTTATATGGAACCAAAAAAGAACACGAATAGCCTCAGCAAACTTGAAAAAGAAGAATAAAGTGGGAGGTATCACACTTCCTGATATAAAGCTATACTAAAAGGCCATTGTACTCAAAACAGCTTGGTACTGGCATAAGAACAGGCACATAGATCAATGGAACCGAACAGAAAACCCATAAATAAACCCACAGCTCTATGGACAACTGATATTTGATAAAGGAAGTAAGAGCATATAATGGAGTAAAGACAGCCTCTTCAACAAATGGTGTTGGGAAAATTGGACATCTACTTGCAAAAAAATGAAACTAGACCACCAACTTACACCATTCACAAAAATAAACTCAAAATGGATAAAAGACTTAAATGTAGGCCCTGAAACCATAAGCATCTTAGAAGAAAACATAGGCAGTAATCTCTCCAACATCTCTTGCAGCAATATATTTGCTGATTTATCTCCATGGGGAAGTGAAATAAAAGAAAGGATAAACAAATGGGACTATATCAAACTAAAACAATTTTGCACAGCTAAAGACAATAAGAACAGAATAAAAAGACAAACTACACAATGGGAGAACATATTTGACATAGCGTCTGATAAGGGGTTAATAACCAAAATTTATAAAGAACTTGTAAAACTCAACACCAGGAAGACAAACAATCCAAACAAAAAATGGGCAAAAGAAATGAACAGACACTTCTCCAAAGAGGACATACAGATGGCCAATAGCCATATGAAAAATTTCTCAACATCACTAATCATTAGAGAAATGCAAATTAAAACCACAATAAGATATCACCTTACACCAGTCAGAGTGGTGCTCATCAATAAAACAACACAGAATAAGGGCTGGCAAGGATGTGGAGAAAAGGGAACCCTCCTGCACTGCTGGTGGAATGCAGACTGGTGCAGCCACTATGGAAAACAGTATGGAGATTCCTCAAAAAATTAAAAATCAAACTACCTTTTGACCCAGCCATCCCACTTTTAGGATATATCCCAAGAACACCATAGCACTGTTTCAAAAGGAGAAATGCACCCCCATGTTTATGGCAGCATTGTTCACAGTAGCAAAGATCTGGAAACAGCCCAAGTGTCCATCAGTGGACGAGTGGATTAAAAAGCTTTGGTACATATATACTATGGAATACTACTCAGCCATAAGAAATGATGACATTGGATCATTTACAACAACTTGGATGGACCTTGATAACATTATACTGAATGAAAGAAGTAAATCAGAAAAAACTAAGAACTATATGATTCCATACATAAGTGGGACAGAAAAATGAAACTCAGAGACATGGACAAGAGGGTGGTGGTTACAGGGGGGGGGGGGGAAGGAAGGGGGGGGACTCAAAACAACCAGATAGAAGGTGACGGAAGACAATTTGACTTTGGGTGATGGGTATGCAACATAATCAAATGTCAAAATAATCTGGAGATATTTTCTATGAATATATGTACACTGATTTATCAATGTCACCCCATTAAAATTAATAATGATAATAAAATAAATAAATAAATAAAACAAGAAAATAACTCAGTCTAGGATGTTTCAAATATATTGGTACAGATCATTCTGCTTTAGTAAATATTTTTGCATGTTCTTATGTAACTACTAAATGTATGCTGTTTGGGCTAAAATATCAGTTTACCATGTAGAAACTCAAATTACAATCAAAGGGTCATCCAAATTGCTATGTTATTTAATTAGCCATTTATTTTCTCTATGGTGACTCATTTCTTTCCAAATTCAACATTTTTAGCTTATAATGTAAGTGTTGGGGTATAATGTTAAAAACTCTTGTAGGAAAGGGGGAGGGGGAGGGGCACAAAGAAAACTAGATGGAAGGTGACAGAGGACAATCTGACTTTGGGTGATGGGTATACAACATAAGTGAATGACAAGATAACCTGGAGTTGTTATCTTTGAATATATGTATCCTGATTTATTGATGTCATCCCATTAAAAATAAAATTATTAAAAAAAATTTAAAAAAATTAAAAAAAAACTCTTGTATTTCATACATGGAGTCTTCATTTATATTAGTGTAGTAGTGTCCAATAGAACATTTTGTGATGATAGATATTTCCTTGGTTCTGTGCTGTTATGTAGGTAATCACTAGTCAGATGGAGCCACTGAGCACACAAATGTGGCTAGTGAACTAAGGAACTACAATTTTATTTAATATTAACAAGTTTAATATTAAATTTAAGTGGCCATATATAACTAATATAGATGATAAAGGCTAATGAATAGAAATCTATGAAATATTCAGCTGCCCAGGAATTTTTTAACATCTGTTTTCCTTTTTAATTCAAACTTAAGTATGGAGGAACAAAAAGATAGAGGACTTAGCTGTTATAAATAAAGGGATTTTTATAACAAAAGGAATATTTCTTTTAAATCTGTCATGTACTCCTCCTTCATCTTTTCCTATCTCATTTTAGAGATTAACCTTTTTCTTTTTTGTGATTTTGAGTGATTTTTCATTCCAGTAAATGAGATGGACTGGGAGATGTGAGGGCATTTTATATAGTTACTTCTTTGGGAGTATACAAAATAAAATGAAGAAACCATTAATGATATAATAATCTTTGATATTTTTCAGAAAATTTCAATATACACACATTCAAACAATAGCAAAAAGCAAGGAACATAAGGAAAGTAAAAACACTGCTTGACTCTGTACTTAGTTTTTTTATAATCATTTTAAAGATTATAAAATCAATAGAAGACAGAAAAAAAAATAAATCCAGATATTTGAATCTTTGACCATGTAAAGACTGCTATTTGAAAGCAGAATCTTATGTTGTCAGTTCTATTGTATTTCTTATTATTTCTTTATAAACTAGCAGAATGCCCTCTGGTTTTTTCCTTAAGAAGACTTTCAACACTCACAGAGTTGATAATAAAGTTGTTTTAGGAATATATAAAATTACTGTGTGGAAAGAGGAAGAAGACACTAGAATCATTTTATGTGAGATACTATTCATTTCTTAAAAAAAAGAATGCAGACAATAAAACTGCATTCTTGCCAGAAGAAAGACCTGAAGTGTAGGAAGAAGAAACCAGGGATTGAAAGGAGAATCATAAAAGATGAAAGGTCATTTTCTGAAAGTCTATGATATGCATAAATCTGAAGCCAATGAATAAAGCCTTACTTTTGTTCCAGGGACAATGGTCACAGAAATGAAAGGAGAGTGGTGAGGCTTAAACAAGGATTGGTAGATACAGAGAACAACAAGGGGAACAAGTCCGGCCAGTCTGTGGGGTTCAGGCTCTTTCTGCCTGGATTTCTGTTAACCCTCCTTGATTACAACTCTTCTAGCCACGCAGCACATGGTGAGCTCTGTCTTCATGTATTTCTGCTGTTCTTATTCTATGTCCTTGACCCTATGCACAGGCGCTGTCCCTTGTGGCCATTCAAGTCACCAATTCACCAGGGCACCTGTGAGGCTCTGCTCACCATTTCTACTCCAGTTTTTGGAAAGCAATCAAGTGTTACCAGACAAATCCATCTTCTGATTTTATGTCTTTACATGTCCTCTCTAAGATTTTAACATTTCTTTATTTTTCTCTCTCATATTTTTTTCTTTACCAAGGAGTAACTGCCTCTCTTCTCATTTATGACTAAAAGAAAAACAAACAAACAACCCCCCCCCCCAAAAAAAAAAAAAACTAGGAGGCAATAAATCATCACAGGGATAGTCAAATTTGACAAATGTTACAATCCTTTCCAAGGTCAAATTCCTGTGTTTCTGATTTTATCTGGAGTAGCCTTGCATAGAAATGCTGTTAAAATGCAGAGTGGGTTAAAGCAGATTTACATTTGTCAGTACATGAAACACAGAATTAATTCTTGTATTAATTATTGTATTATGTTTTATATGAACAACTGTAAACCTACTTTTGCCCCATGCTGTATGTTATCAAGAACAATGTATATGATGATAGTAATTATAATCTTATTGCTACTCTTACCATATACAACCAAACATATACAAGTATAAAAATTTATATTATAACATGTCACAGTAGTATAGTAAAAATTTTTGAGTGATATACTCTGAGATCTGTGCTAAACTCTTTCTATAGATTATTCCATATAGTGTAGGGAGGCTGCCATTTTTATCATTTCTATCTTACAACTGAGAATCTCTGGCCTGATTGCTAAAGTAAAATCATAATTACCTAAAGGACCAGTTGCTCAACTTCTGAAATTCTTGAGTATCCCAGTGTTTTTCTCTATATTTTTTTCAAAATTTACACTCAGTTTTCTCACTGCTGCAACTACTAGTAGCCTCTACATATTGATTTTTATGTAAGGGATAAGAAGAGGGCACGTTGGATCATCTGAGTTCCAGGGAACTGTGTATGACAGGTCAGTCTGTCAGTGGGTTCTCTCTGTGACAGAACAGAAAGAATTGGGTATGAAAGAAACTTCTCTAAGGGTCATACAAGCAGGATGTAGTCTATGGACAGATTGCAAATGTTATAACACATAGAGCGGAGCGATGCTCAGAGAAAAGGGGACAGGGCTATCCGTGAAAAGAGAGAAGGCTGACCTGTGCGTGATGTAGTCCATCACATTTTTGCTAAATAAACATAACACCTAAGTGCTGGAGACTGCTGGACTTCACCCAGAAAAGAAGAAAGGCGCCGTTAGCTCCATTTCAGGGTTTTACCAAATTGGCCCACTCTGATGGAGGGGCCTGTTGGCAGAAAGAAGCTTGAGGGAGTGTAGTAATTTGTGAGGGTGTCCTCAGAAAATACCATAGACTGGGTAGATTAAGCAACAGAAATTAATTTTCTCACAGCTCTGGATGCTGGAAGTCCAAGATGAAGGAGTCACCGTGTTTGGTTTTGGGTGAAAGCTTTCCCCTTGATGTTTACATGGCCGCCACCTCACTGTGTCTTGACTTGGCCTTAGCTCTGTGTGTGCATTCCCCATGTTTCTCTGTCCCAATCTCCTTACCAGACACAGTCATCTTGGTTTCAAGCCCATTTTATCAACCCCATTTTAACTTAGTTACCTCTTTAAAGGCTGTATTTCCAGATACAGTCACATTCTGAGGTACTAGGTATTAAGGCTTCAACATCTGAACTTGAGGGTGGAGGACACAATTCAGGCCATAATAGAAAGTTAGGCTCCAGGAAGCATGGAAGAGGGTGGGAAGGTCTTCAAACATCACATATATAGGGGTGGGGTTTGGGCTAAGTCTAGTCAGATTGTGATGGGTCAGAGAGTTCTATTCAACATTTTGGATAACATTTAGATTATCCTGCAAGGTATGGATTACTTTTTCATTTTATAGCCGAAAAGAGTTCAAAGGGTTTAAGTAACTTGCTCAAGATCTGGCAGATTAGTAAATAGCAGAGAGGATTTGACCTAGTTTTACCTTATTCTATAGCCTAGTCTTTCTCCATGAAACCATACTGCAAAATCTGCTTTTCTACAAGCCCAACTATCCAATGTAACTATAATACAAAACCATGTTACTCAATTGCATTATTTTTAAACTTTAATTTCATTATCTTTAATATTTTAATTTTGATTATTACCTTTAGCAATCTGAAAACCTAATTAATTCCTTTGACAAATATATTTTGCATACATGCCAAGTGCCAGACATTATTCTGAATGATTGTGATACATGAGTAAATAAAACAAAAATCCACAAACTGAGCTGATATTCTAATTGGTGACTTAAAATGGAGACAGAAAATAAACAAAAATTATTAAATTGAGTATGTGTTATGCTATATAGAGATAGATATTATGGGTAAATATAGAGCCAAGTTTTCAAGGTGAGTCAGTTGGTGGGCAAAATTTATAATATGGTATTCAGGGAAGGCTTTCCTGAGAGACTAACATTTATAACTCTGAATAAGAAGATGTGTCTGGATTAAAATAATATTATTAATAGTAAGGTTAAAAGACTTACAAACCTCTACTGTAACCTTATTTTTTAACTTTCATTTAGTATTTTATTAATGACATATATGTGTCAGAAAAGCAACCGGAGCTCCATTGGACTTGGTGTTCATGGGATGAAAGAAAAGACAGCTCTAGGAATGCATTAAAGACACCATTCTTGTCATTCTTCCTCCCTCTGCACCCTCCCTCTTCTTCTCTCTTTTCCTCTTGCAGTTTCTCATCTCTTGTCTTTCAGGCATCCCCACTTGGCAGGGAACATGGCCACTAACGCTCTGTAGTCACATTATTCAGTGGATAAGCAAAGAGAAAAGAAAGTGTCTCTCTTAGCTTCTGTTTTTAAACTTCTCAAGAACTATGATCAGCTTAGGAACATGCTATTCTTTGTACCTGTCAGTATAGCTGGGGGGTCAGGGATCATGACTTGAAAGGTTTGGGATCCTCCAAATCATTTGGGCACTTCTCAGAAAGAAGAAGGTAACAGTTTGGATAAGTAGAACTAGCTGTCCAGTAAAATAGAGATAAACCTCTTTCTTGAAGCAGTGAAAAAATTGTAACTCATGGTCAGCCTTGCCGAGTTAGTCAATAATGGTTGTACAAAACAAAATGTGGATCTTTTGCTCACAAGTGTGTTTGATGCTGGGATTTTTGTTTTCTTCTCCAGAGCTATGTGGAAAGAGAAGTAAGTGTGGGGATGGGAGGAAGGGGGATATGGCTGACATACAGAAGAGGCTTCAACTGGTACCCACCCTTGCAATTGATGTGTGTTGTAAAATAATGGGGTAGTCTGAGATGGCTCTCAAACACATGTCCATGTCCTAATCCCAGGGCTCTGTAAATGGTAGCCTTATTTTTTAAGGACTTTTGAAGATATAATTAAATAACATTATTGAGATGAGGAGATTAGTCTACCTTGTCTGAATGGGCTCTGAACACCATCACAAGTGTCCTTAATAGAGAGACACCCAGGGAGATTATGTATACACATGTGCGCACTGCCCCCCCCCCCCAGAAGATGATGTGACCATGGAGGCAGACCCTGGAGTGAAGCAGTCACAAGTCAAGGAATGGTAACGGTACTGGACGCTGGAAGAACCAAGGAGATATTCGACATTAGAAGGAATGCAGCCCTGCCACACCTTGCTTTTGGATTTTCAGCCTCTAAAACTTGAGAGAATAAAGTTCTATTTTTTCCACCAAATTTGTTAATAGCAGATGTGGAGAGAGAAAGCGTCAGTGATTTAACTACAATTCTTAGCCAGCCAAGATGCTAGAAACTATCTATATGAAAACAAAACAGATGATTCAGGTGTTCTGGTGTGGGCTGCAGAAAATCAAGTGTTGACTTGTCCTGTTTTCATATGGGGGACAAAATAACATTACAAGTTTAAGAGCTCAGCAATCTTCTCTCCTATATGCATGGTTGACTTCATGTTCTAGGCAGGCAGGTCCCCAAATTTCTGTTTCTCTCTCAACTGAGGTACAACTTTGAGAGTCAAGGCTTACAAACCTAGATTACCTATTGGGCCACAAAAGGGCAGGCCTTTATGAACTCATAGAGGTAACTGCCCCTCAGGTGTGGGCAATGATTCATGCTTTTACTTGATGCAGTGCCTCTTACAGGACTTTGCTTGTGTATTTTATTTTTTACAAATATTTATAATTGATTATTGGAAGAAAATGCAGTATTGATTATAGAAGTTACTTATGGACAGTGGAATGGATGTAAGTCAAAAAATAATAGAAGAAAAGTTGTAAGTGCAAAGAGAAATCAGTAACAAATAAGCACACATTTAAAAAAATGTTTCTTAAACTGCAACTAAGAGAGGCAGTGTAAGGTGTTACTCTGCCGAAAGGAAATGCAAGCAGTGTTTTTTAACCCATAGAGTCAATATATAACAGTATCTGAGCTCAACTGCTATACAGGTCTTTATTTCGCTTCTTAAAAACTAATCTTTCATGGAATTTTGCAAGGTTACTTTCAGGCACTCTTGTTTGAATAGTTTGACATGTATAAGCTTATGCTATCCTATGTGTAAGTTATTTTTATGTTCAAGGATTGTGAAAATAGAACATAAATGGGAATTAACTATAAAGTTTTTTCTTTTTTTAATGAAATGCTTGTGCCCTGGCCAGTAGGCTCAGAGATAGAGCATCATCCTGGCATGCAGATATCCCGGGTCTGATTCCCTGTCAAGGCACACATGAGAAGCGATCATCTCCTTCTTTTTCCCTCCCTCTCCCTCTCCTCTCCCACTTCCGCTTTCACAGCCAGTGGCTTGACTGGTTCGAGCATTGGCCTCAGGCACTGAGGATAGCTTTTTTGATTTGAGCATCAGCCCCAGACAGAGTTGCCAAGTAAATCCCTGTCAGGGTACATGCAGGAGTCTGTCTCACTATCTCCACTTGTCTTACTTAAAAAAAAGAAAAGAAAAGGAAAAGAAATGCTTGAGAAATTAGATATAAAAATAACTTATTTAATAAAATCTCTTCATATGTGCTTGGGCCCTGTGTCAAGATTTGATTTAATTGATCTGAACTGGTGACTGAGTATGGGTAACTTCTTAAAGTTCCCCAAATTATAGTAATCCATAGCCAGCTTTGGAAACTATTTGCATGGGCACCTTATTGGGCTGTAGACAATGGAGGGAAGTTCCCAATGATGCTATGCCACAACTGTCTACAGAAAAGCAAAGCCAGTAAGGAAGTTTAACTGCCATGAGAACCTAGGAAGCCCCTGACGTCATCAACTTGAATACATACATAAAAAACTTAGATTTTTAATATAGTTACTTTAATACTCATTTAAATTAATGGGAGGAAGACTTACTGGGCTAGTAGGAAGAGTGAGGGACAACCCAAGCTATGATTTGGAAAGTGCTTATCTTTAACTGTTAAGGTGGGAAAGAGAGCGGAGGGAAGTGGAGGAGAGTAAAGGGAGGATCAATAGTCGTGGAAGGAGACCTGATTTGGGGTGGTGAACACACAATACAATATATAGATGATATATTACAGAACTGTACACCTGAAACCTCTGTATTAACCAAGGGGTGGTGAACACACAACACAATATATAGATGATATATTACAGAACTGTACACCTGAAACCTCTGTATTAACCAAGGGGTGGTGAGCACACAATACAATATATAGATGATATATTACAGAACTGTACACCTGAAATCTCTGTATTAACCAAGGGGTGGTGAGCACACAATACAATATATAGATGATATATTACAGAACTGTACACCTGAAACCTCTGTATTAACCAAGGGGTGGTGAGCACACAATACAATATATAGATGATATATTACAGAATTGTACACCTGAAACCTCTGTAGTAACCAATGTCACCCCAATAAATTCAACAAAAAATTTTTTTAAATAGAGTTTACTCAATTGGTCAAGGGGTTTTCCTGTTGTAAAAAACAAAAACAAGCAGTAGTTTTCCAAAAAATTCTAATTTTGAACAGTTCATCAATGCTCCAAGTTGGCATTTGTTGAATGTTGAACCATTTACTTTCCATAACTTAGAAAAATGGGAAATTAGGTGCCCTGACCCTCTTGCTACATTTTACAACTGTGTTAGATGTGACCCAAAAGGGTTAATATCTTTTCCAAAATTAGTAAGAGTCCAATAGAAAAGACAGTACTGTTGTATGACTTTAAGCAAATTACTTAACCTGTGGTGGGTGGTTTATATCCATCTATAAAATGTATATAATTATACTGGCTCTCAATAAATGATCATCGTATGGATAAAATGAAAGCTCAGAGTGTATGTAATAGATAATATTTCCTCAGCAGCTATCAAAAATATTAATGAAAACAATGATTTTTCATATAGATACTTTAATGTTCAAAGGACTCCAATCTTTTCAAATAATGCAGACAAAGCATAAGAGAATGGTCACTATTGCTTTGTTTAAAAGAACAAATGCAACATTCTTAACCAAACATCTGCTTATATATGCAGGTTAACAATGTTGATAATTATGACAGATAACAACTCCTCAAATCTAACACCACTACACCAAAAAAAAATACTAATACTCTCACATTGTTCATGCATTTCTTTCTATGACTCCAGCCTTTGTGATTCCTAAAGATACAAAAGTTAAAATGCTATGTCCATTCCTTGTATATAGTACTTTTCTAAATACATCACAAAAGAAGCAATTTAATGACAATTCAGAACACTTTTGAATCTCATAATTAAAAATATCATGCTAAGTGAAATAAGCCAGATGGAAAATCATATGATTTACCCATATGTGGGATATCAAACAAAAGGTAACAAATGAACAAACAAATAAAATGGACTTACTATTCTTAATTCTCTTTTCTCAGTTTTTTCTTTTGAGATTTAAGAATTATGTTTATTCTCACCTGACCAGGTGGTGGCGCAGTGGATAGAGCATCACACTGGGATGCAGAGGATCCAGGTGTGAAACCCCAAGATCACTGGCTTGAGCGTAGGATCATAAACATGTCCCCCTGGTCACTGGTTTGAGCCCAAAAGTCACTGGCTTGAAGCCCATGGTTGCTGGCTTAAGCCCAAGGTTGCTGGCTGAGCAAGGGTCAATCGCTCTGCTGGAGCCCCCCGGTCAAGGCACATATGAAAAAGCAATCAATGAACAACTAAGGTTCCACTATGAAGAACTGATGCTTCTCATCTCTCTCCCTTCCTGTCTATCTGTCCCTATCTGTCCCTCTGTCTCTCTCATTGTCTCTGTCAAATAAAAAAAAATTATGTTTATTCTCCTAGGTCTTAGGAATACCCAAAAAGTTAGCCAGCTCCTTCCAAGTACATGAAGTCAAGCTCACTATGCTACTTGCACGCAGTTTGTAGTGAGAAGGAAACACAAAAGTTAGAAATTTGGCTTCAGCAATAGTAGCTTTTAGTTTTAATCAACAGGAGATTATGTAAGGGATCAAATTACAATAATTTCTTGTTAGGACTCAATCACAGAATTTCCTGTAAAGGGTTAAGGCACTGTGAATAATTAGAAGCTTAGTTCACAAACCTTAATTTTTATTTTGTTGTCTGAGAATTATAAGGAGTTCTCTTGAAGAAAGTTGCCAGAGGCACAGATGGCTCCCAGAGGAAACAGACCCTGGCTCTCCCAGAGCAAGATCAAGGATGCCGGATACACCTGTGCCATTATCAGAAGGATATTCCAGGCAAAAACGCCACCAAACTGGACTCTCACCTCCTGCACAGTTACATGACTAATTGCACAAACTTTGCCCCTCAAACCATTTCTAACAGCCCCTGAACCTTACACAAACAGCCAGCACCAGAAGAGTGTGGAGGCAATTCTTTTGGAAATGAGTACTCTGCCTTCTTGGGTTGCTGGCCATCTGAATAAAAGACACTCCTATATCACTCAGATTCATCTCTGTGATTGACTAGCAGCAGTGGGCAATTCAAACCCAGCTTGTTCTGGTAACAGTAGGCCATCCTTGACATTTGTAAAACACCAAACTATTTTGAGAGACGTAAGAGCACTTTCATTTTCCTGGTATCACATTTCAGACTCTAGTTCTGGTGAAGAGGCAGCAGCCTAATACAATTGATGGGCATAATAATGGCAGGACTTGGCTAATCAACAAAAATTAAATGAACACTAGCAGCCTAAAGGAAGAAGCATGTGTACAGGGGATTGTTGCTTCAGCTTTAATTAACTTTCCGTTCTACCCACAACAGGCTGTCCTTTAAGCCTGGCCAAACTTTTGTAAAGGTCTGAGCCTTTGGGCAGATGGTAAATGGTGAAGTTGATTTACTGGAGAAGAGTCGGTTCATTTGTTTAATTATTTACAAAATAACTTGAAAAAAATCAGTTACACTTAATTTTTTAAAGTCCTAATGTTCAACTTCATCAAAAAAGAAATGAGCTAATTTAAAATGCATGCTGTAGTATTTTTAATTGGTAAATTCAATTATACATGGTTTGCCTAAACATCCAACTTATTCTAGGTGAGAGATATTCTATAAATTTATAATTGTTTTTCCAATAGCATTTGCATTATTCCCTTAGAGAAGGCTTGCAAACAAATGTAGAAACAACAAAGAAGCAGGCCCCAAACTCTTCTTCAAACCAGTAGCACCCTGAAGAGGAATTTTTAAAAGAAAACCCATTACCAACAGAATAAAAAAACCATACATTTTAGAAATATTTTATGACATTCTTGGTTTTAACTTATTTGAAATGGAAATTGATGGAAACTGTTAATTTGGTAGAGCACCTTCACATTAAACATAAGTATGTTGGCAGATACACACAAATACACTTATTCAATTATACTCTGGGAAATACTGCAGGGAAATGTTTGCGTGTTTTGAAAATCTCATCAATAATTGAATGGCAAAGATGACTGTTTTTTGTATCACATGTTGTTTATTAATAATAAATATACTTTTAGTGCTGAGATTCAGGCTAAAAGTTAGGATGGAAAGGTACTTGAAATGAAATGTGTGAGAGCTTTGCTTTTAGAATACTTTTCCTGTATTTTTAGTGGACTGGCTTCATGTGCTATGGAAAATAGGTATTTCTGTTGTCTTTAGGTAAGTCTTTCCCAGAGAAACTTTCAGTTTTAAAACATGTGCTTAGTGAAGAACTGCAATGCCTGTACTATGCAAATTAGGATGCAGATTAAAGAAAGATGTTGTCAGGGGCTGGCCTCTTTTGGCATTAATCAAGGCAGTTGGGTTTGGATTTAACTGACAGTTTTGACTGTTATATATTTTAGAAAATGTGTACATGTCTGCTTAGCAATTCCTATAAATACCCGTTTGATTTTGTGTCAGTGACACACTATTTGTTTATGTTTTCCATTAAATAATGTTGGTGAAACCAGCTTATAAAACGTTAATGGTTCATTTTAATCTGTAATATTTTGTACATATCAACAAATAGGTCCCTGAATATTTTATAAAACAGAATTTCAGATGATTGCAGGAAGGTATTTGATACTATTTGTCTGGAGCCTAATACGATAAATGTCAAATAAAGATCATCTAGCACAGATTGTTTAAATGTGCTAATGAAAATTCTATGAAATAAGTATGTATATATTAAATGGAACTGTCATTACATATGTAAGTCACAAAAAGTTTGGGAGATTAGTGTGACATAGTAGAAACTATAGAATTCAAAACCAGATTAATGTATTGAAATTTTGGTTTGAACACTTCTCCATTTTGTAGAATGCTGAGATATATACACACACACACACACACACACACACACACACACACACTATATTTGGGTGAGGGGTGGGATTTAAATTAATCTGCACAATAACTAAACATGAATGCTTCATACCATAAAATTACAAAAGACCTAAAAAAAATTACACAAGACCTAATTTTTTCTATATTTGTTTTGTTCCATTACGCTTTTAAAAAAACCTTTTTCTGTTATACTTGTTATTACTAACAAAAATATAAGTACAGTTATATGTCAAAAAGTGTAAATATACTATCAAAAATATCATGAAAGGAAGAAAAACAAGATCCAAACTGTTGGTTTTCTTCATTGCAAATGATTAATTTGCAGATGCCATTACAAAATGACTTAAAGTGGCAAAGGAATAACTTTGACTGGCTATGCTTCATACAGTTCAGTGACCCACCTCGTGCAAATCAAGGACATAATCCATAAGAATAAAAAAATATATTGAGAAATTTGAGGAAACGACCTACGGATAAAATCCTACATAATCATCTCTCATGTTTAGCTATGAAAAAATGGGTCACTTTTTCTCATTTTTTTTTTATCCTAAAAAGAATCCTCTCTATGGACTTGTGTCTCTCAAAGAAAACAGGGCAGACTCTTAGCCACTTTCAACATGATGTCTCAGAGAAATGAGCCCAAATCCACTGACAATGGTCCTGAACGACAACTGACGTTTAAAGTCTCTCAAACAGCTTGACCTGTGGTGGCGCAGTGGATAACGCGTCGACCTGGAAATGCTGAGGTCGCCGGTTCGAAACCCTGGGCTTGCCTGGTCAAGGCACATATGGGAGTTGATGCTTCCAGCTCCTCCCCCACTTCTTTCTCTATGTCTCTCCTCTCTCTCTCTCTCTCTCTCTCTCTCTCTCTCTCTGTCTCTCCCTCTCCTCTCTAAAATGAATAAATAAATAAAAAAATTTAAAAAATTTGTTTTAAAAAAACAACAACTAATGATTGATGCTTCTCATCTCTCTCCGTTCCTGTCTGTCTGTCCCTATCTATCCCTCTCTCTGACTCTGTTTCTGTAAAAAATAAATAAATAAAAATAAAAGTCCTACTTAAAAAAATAAATAAAATAAATAAAGTCTCTCAAACAGAAAGCAGCAGGACTATTACAGAGCAGAAGATCCCTCTTATGTACTTGCCTCTCTTCTCAAACCCTCACATAATAAGCCAGGCTGACCTTTCTCTTTTTCCCAAACTCCTACAACACTCCAGCGAGGCTGGGATGTGGGGTAGAGGGAAGCATTTCTTCTGCCGCCTCTTGCTCAGCTTCTATAAATCTCACTTTTCACTCTATGTTCTGCCTTTGGAATCTATGCTCTCTACTCTTCTACAAAGAGCTTCAAGTCCATTCTGATATGTATATATTAACATAACCTCTTCCCAGTTTCCCTCCTCACCTGTGACCTCAATCAGAACCATAGAAAGCCCAGCAGTTGAGAGGAAAAAAATCAAAGGGAACTCCTAGAGGTGGAGAGTAAAACCTGAGAATAACTTCCCCCCCCCCACCAAAAGAGTAGGGGTGTTTGTTTTGTTTACTCTTAGATTCTCCCACCTGTGGCTCATAGAAAAGTTTTGATAAATATTTGTTGGATAAATACATAGTTTTATGAATAAATGAATATTTAAACATGAATGTTTTGATTCCTAACATTCTTGTATTTCTAAGTATTATACTCAGGAAGCAGTAAATGTAGATCTTTCCTATTTTATTATGGAAAATTGAAACATTGTCTGAGAGTATAATGGGAGGCCAAGAGGTCCTGAAGAGCTTGTACCAGTCAGCAGTAAGCATAGGTTTCTGACCAGATTCAAATATGAGCTCATTAGGAACCCTTTCAAAAGAAACCTTTCAAAGTTGACAATAGGACAAGTTTCTAAAATTTAAAAAAAATATATATCAGAGGAACCTTTTATACAATAAAAGCACCCCCCATAAGTCATGCAATATTGAAGCCAAACCAACAATAGAGAATCACAGTTTTTTAAGTGTAAAGGGGCAACCTCACTCATTACTTTTTAGATTTACATGGAAATCTTGTTATTATATGAATGTCTATCCAAGATAAGTGTAGACTGTGAATTTTTATTCTGCACATTCAGATGGATAGGGATTATTTTGGTTCATAATTCTATATATCATCTTCCAGATGTGCTTTATTTACTTTTTCAAAAACTTAAAACCTACATTAAGTTAAATTTTCAAAAACTAGATTAAAATAGATTAATAAAATAGAGCTGATAGAGGTCATTGTTTAAGTTGCAAAGGTTATCTCTCAGTTACCAACAAAACAGAAAGAATTTTAAAATGCTGAACTCATTGAATTTAAAATTTAATTTAATTTACAAAGAATTTAGAAAAAACTTCTTTCCTTTTTTTCAGTTTTTACATTGATTTGAGAGAGAGAGGAGGAGATAGAGAGGAGCATCAACTTCTTGTTACACTTAGTTGTACACTCACTGATTGTGTCTCGTGTGTGCCCTGAATGGGGATCGAACCCGAGACCTCTGTGCACCAGGATGACTCTTTAGACCACTGAGCTACCTGCCCACAGTTTAGAAGAAACTTTCTTCTTAGTTCACAGTATATCTGAATCATTTTCTTCTGAAAGTAAAATAATTAAATTGCAGACCCTCACTCATTTCTCATCCTTTCCCAGGTTCTTTGATGCTTTTTATGTCTAACAAAGACAGACTGTCATGTACAGGGCGTGCTATATACAAACATCATTGCAGTTTGACATGTTGCATGTTAAGCTGATGTTAATTGAAGGTACCTCAAAACACGTATGATTAAAAAAATGTACTAGAAAGACAGAACAAAAAATATTTTTAAAAATTATATTGGGTTTTATAAAAGATAACTTTTCAGTTTTCTTTTTAGAGGAGGACCTGAATGAATAAAGGAGGGGAAAAAGGGTATTTTGCCATGCTGTGCTATTCACCTATTGTTACAGGGGTGGCAACTGTAGAAGCTGTTGCCGATACAGGAAAGAGTAATCCAGTTATTTTGTTTCTCATTTGCAAATAAATACCAAAGCAGAGAATGCTAAGAAACTATGGAAAAGCATTAAAAAAAAATTCTTTCTAACACTCATTTGGGAAAAAACAAAGTGGAATTACAAAGTGATGCAGCAGTGGAAGCATCCAAAGAGATCCATGTGTAGAGGAAAAATATTACCAGGGTGTCTATGGTCTCTGGTGATAGAAACCTCAAAGGAAATACCCTCTTAATGATGACAAAGAGCAGAACAACATATGTTTGGGATCATTCCAGGACTTTAGCACTCTAGTATAAACTATCACACATAGCTAGAAAAATAAAATTGTAAGATTTTAATATAACTTTATATTAGCTGCCACACATTTAAATAAAACTTATTACCAGAGTATGTCTTTGAGACAATGAGCAACTACTAATATATATTAACACCAGCTCCAATAATCAGACTTTTTAAGATTTATTTAACTCCATGGACTAACACAGCATTTGGCACTAAGGCAATTGGGTCAAGATGGCATAACCTATTATGCCAGGGCTGTGAGAGGTGCTTTCTCATCCTTAGTCTCCTATGGAACCCCTCTAGCATAACTTGGTGAAATAAGTACTGCCTCAAATTAAAGCTAAAAAAATTTAGTGAGATAATGATAATTACCTAAGACCACATAGCTAGTTAATCGGACAGTATTTTCAACTACCACATGTCTCTTTAAAAACAAGGCATTGAAAAAATTATTTATGGAGCCTGAATTGATGCTTCTCATCTCTCTCCTATCCTATCAGTCTCTCTCTCTCTCTCTCTCTCTCTCACAACAAACAAATAAGCACCAGTTATATTAATCAATGTGCTGGCAGGATTCAGGTTTGTATTTCTGTCATCAGGTTGGCTGGCCATGCAAGGATATATTACCTCTTGAGTTTAAGATTGAGCAATTGATTTCTGTTGCTAGTTTTATGCTCTTCTTATGGACTATGTATGAAATGTCATTTCTGAAGGGTGCAAATATAGGCATTCTATTGAATCTTGGTTTGTTTTTTCAGTGCCAGGAGGGTATAAATTTAGTAAATCTAATTCTAAAAACAACTGTAACACATAAAGATCTTCTCTCCATTAAAAAAAGAATTTGTATTTATCATCAACCTGGCAGCAATTGTGCTCACAATTGTGTATCAGTTAGCTATTGCTGCATAACAAACACCCTATAATAAGCACTTTTTTTTTTACTCATGTGTCTCATGTGTTTTACTCAGATTTGAATTCTCTGCAGTTGGACTGTTCTAGGGTAGGCATGGCTGAACTTAACCAAAGCTGAAAGATGTATCCACATGTTTGTCCTCTTTCTTAGACTAGAGGGCTACGCGGGCTATTATCCTTATCTTCTTATAAAAGTACTGGAAGCAGAAGAGGACTCAAGCACATTACATGTCTTTTTTACTTTGTTTTCATTATATCACATCAGCCAAGGCAGTAGTCAAAGGATAGAGAAGTATGCTTTGTCTACTATTAGGCTATGGCAAAAGTATGGATGTATAATGAGGGAGACGAGAGTGAAGAATTGAGTACAATACTTGAAACTACCATCACTTGGGAGAAAGAATATTTTTTTTACAAAATGAAGATCACTCGGTTGGAAAGAATAAAAATCTTCAGGCTTTATTGTTATGCAATTTGTTCATAATCCACTGCTTCCTATCATGCATTTCCCCTTCATTCCCACACCAGGCTGCTTCTTCTAGAATGTCGTTCTCCCCTTTTTTCATCTCATACATCCTTATGCATTCTTTAAGTTCTAGCCACATATCACCTTTATAGAAAGTATTTTCTGCCCATTCTGGTTTCAGTCAGGAACACATGATTGCCGTCCCCCCCAGCACTTTCCATCATGCATTGCAATAATCTATGTTAGTCTCACCCGAGGCTAGGAGCTCTTTGAATCTTTTGTTCTGAACACTGCATCTAGCATGCAGCACGCTCTCATTACAGTTGTGGGCCCTTTAACAACATGGCTTTGAAGTGCAGAGGTCCACTTACTTATTTTTTTATGAATTTAAAAAAATAAATACGTGCAGTATCATGTGTGTATTATCTCTTTTTTATAATTTTCATAAAACTATTTTCCTTTCTCAATATTACTTTACCATAAGAACACAGTATATAATACATATAGCATACATACTATGTGTTAATCAACTGTTTGTTATCAACAAGGCTTCCAGTCAACAGTAGACTAAGTTTGGGGGGAATCAAAAGTTAAATGGGAGTTTACGCCTCTGTGGGGACAAGGGAGAAGGGTTTAGTGCCTCCAACCCCTGTGTTGTTCAAGGATCAACCGCATATATTTATTGAAGGGAGACAATAAATAAAAAAAAAAAAAGACAAAATAAGAAAGACAGTAAGACACAGTCCCTGACTTCAAACCTCATGACCTATGCTCAATAAATACACATTTTTTCAATAGTTTCAGTAAAGTAAATTTAAATTATAAAATCAAACATTTTCTTTTTTAATTGGATTTATTGGGATTGCATTGGTTTCAGGTGTACAAATCTATAATTCATGATCTGCACATTGCACTGTGTGTTCACCACCCCATGTCAAACCTCCTCCTGTGTTGTCCCCTTTGACCCTCTTCTCCTTCCCTCCACCCCCTTTCCCTCTTGTAATCACCACACTGTTGCCTGTGTCTAAGTTCTTATTCTTTGCTTAATTTCTTCACCTTTTTCACTCAGTCCATAACCCTCTTCCGCTCTGATAGCTGTTAGTTTGTTCCCTGTATCTATGAGTCTGTTCACATATAAGTGAGATTGTATAGTACATACTTACCTTTCCTGACTGATGTATTTTACTTAGCATAACACTCTCCGGGTCTATCCATGCTGTTGTAAATGGCAAGACTTCCTTATTTATTTATTTATTTATTTATTTATTTATTTAGTTAGTTAGTTAGTTAGTTAGTTAGTTAGTTAGTTTATTTTAGTGAGAGGAGGGGAGGCAGAGACAGACTCTCACATGTGCCCTGACACGGATCCACCCACCAAGCCCTCTATGGGGTGATTCTCTGCATATCTGGGGCCCTTGCTCTGTTGCCACTGGAGCCAATTTTAGTGTTTAAGGTGAAGGTTATAAGCCCATCTTCAGTGCCTGGGGCCAACTTGCTCCAATGGATCCTTGGCTGCAGGAGAGAAGGAAGAGTGAGAGAGACAGATAGAGAGATAGAGAGAGAGAGAGAAGTGAGAGGGGGAGGGGTGAAAAAACAAATGGGTGCTTCTCCTGTGTGCCCTGACTGGGGATTGAACTTGGGACATTCACATGCTGGACTGACACTCTTCCACAGAGCCAACCTGCCAGGGCAAGACTTCCTTCTTTTATATGGCCAAGTAGCATTTAACTGTGTAAATGTACCATGGCTTTTTCATCCACTCATTTACTGATGGATACTTGGGCCACTTTTATATCTTGGCTACTGTAAATATGCTGTAATGAACAAAGGGGTGCATATATTCTTTCAAATTTGTGTTTTGGGTGTCTTTAGATCTAGCCCCAAAAAAGAAATTGCTAGGTCAAACTTATTTTCTTATTGAAAGAAGTTATACAACTGTAGGTTATACATTTAGAAAGTAATATGGTGCTATGTTATCTCTTTTAAATATGTATTTATTCTCTAAAAATAATTGCATTTAAATTTTATATAGAACTATTTTAGGTGTAGGAGATTAATAAGAATAGCCATTACCTGTACATGCTTGAGCTTGGTTGTTAATCATTTATAAACTACTAAACTGCTATATCAAAAGGAATATACAATATTTAATTAGTATGAACATTTTTAATATTTATTTGATAACATCAATTGCCACTCTTTTAAATTATAATATGTGAATCACTGAAGCAATTAATCACAGCTTTCAAATCTCATTAAAAAGTATAAAACAAACTTTAGATGACTCTATCAAGTACGTTTCTTTTATGCAGTTAAAAAAATAACCCTGAAATTAAATAGAGTAATAAGTATAAACTGCCCAGCTAAGGACAATTTTTGAAAAAGTTATTTAAACCAGAATTACTTTAATACTTACTTTAATAGTTTAATAGTCTCAAAATTTTATGAAAATATAAATTATTTAATCTGAATACACATATGTATCCCTAAAGATTTTTAGTGTTTTAGCAATTTTAGCCTCATATTCTGTAATACAACTTCCCATTAGGAATCTGAAAAGTATTTATTACCCTAATCACTGTAGTAATCAAATGATAACTTTAAGAATTGATTTATTTCATTTAATAACTGTCTTGAAATGCACTTTTTCTTTCAGAAATTTTATAAAGGTTATATTTTTTCAATTATTTTGAAGTAGTAAATTAAAGAAAAATCTATACTGAGTACAAAGAGTATTAAAAAACTCAAAATATGAATAAGAGTGCTTGTTTCCCCAGAATGTGATTCATCACATATCAATTTTTAACAAATTGACTTAATCCAAAAATTAGCATATGATAAATGCTTTGATTAATAAACAGTGTCAGCAATTGTACAATTAAATGCATAAATATGAACTAGTTCATCTTAACACTGTTACTATAATTTTTGGTGAATATATCAGGTCAAATCAAATGAAGTTGATGATATTTATTGTTTTATTCTTACCTATAAAATTGTAACTTCATATGGTTCAATCTAAATAAAAAGGATGAACAGGAAACACTACACATATATGTAAATCTATATAAGAATGTTAGTGTTTCATTTTTATATGATTACCAAGTGGGGATTTTTAAATTAGTATACATTTTATAAATTTTAAAAAATATATGCATAAGCAGGCAAGCAATGAAAATTTAAAAAACATGGAAAAACAGTGTATGATATGCTTCTCAGAATCTAACATTCAGAGAAAGGCAAATATTTTTATGAAAAAATAATATTTTGTCTTTTACTTCAAAAATAATTGCAGACAGCTTTTATTTTTCACAATGTAGGAAAAGTAATATTTGTATTCTCTGATTGTGGAAGTGTGATTTTGAAAAATAGTTGGACATTTATCCAAATTTAATTTTGTGAATACCCTAGAAACTCACATTGTATTTCTAAAACAACCCCACAAATATACCTGGGTGAAAATGTATGTGTATACATACAAAAATTGAAAAGACTTCACAACTGTTAAAATAGTTTTCTATGTGATTGGTATGAAGAAATTTAAATATATATATATAGTCCATCTAAAAATAAAAAGAAACCATTGAGATCATTTAGCTTCTTTACTGTGTATATCGAAAAACTACTGTCTATATTTAAATTGTTTTAGAACATAAAAATCAAATGTTACCTATACCCCAACTTCAAAATCAAAAAAGCAAAAAACAAACCATAAATATTTTGTGACTATAATAGTAATAGTATGAAATAAGCTTCCATTGTCTAGTGTGGTAAACCTGTTTGTTTGTTTTTTTAATTTTTATTCTGCTAATTTTATTTAGTTGAACTTATTGAGGCAAATACAATAACTTATAGCTGTTCTCTTGCAGACTTGATCTTTGGTTAAAATAAAACCAGGACACACAAATAATACAAACACAGGCACAGTCATTTTCTGTTTCTCTGTGCGCGCGCGCACACACACACACACACACACACACACACACACCTCCCTGATCTCATAATAGTTCCCACACACTTCGTTACGGCAGTGTCATAAGTGTAAAAAATGCCTTATAAATTACATTTATTTATTTAGTTCTTATAATCAAATGATGAAAAGAAGACAGAGAGAGAGAAATGGAAGAAAGGATGAAAAAAGTAAGATGAAGTACAGAGTGGGAAAATTTGCTATTAAATCAATTAAAATGCATTGGAAAATATTCCATACCTCCCAAACATATATGTTCTTTAAATAAATCTTCTCTAAGAGAGTCTTCTCATAATTAGGGGTCGTATTCATTCTTGAAATATTATTACAAACATTTTTGATAAAAAAAAACATAATATTCATTGTAATATATTTTGAAAATTAAAATCATGATTCTCTCAAGATACTAGAAAAACAAAAATCAAAGAACCTGCTAGATAAAGCAAAGCCAAATTTATTGCTGTCTTTTACATGGGAAATTAGAATACATAGAATCATTGGACATGACTGAATGATTTTTTTGTGTGTATTTTTCTGAAGCTGGAAACGGGGAGAGACAGACAGACTCCCGCATGCGCCCGACCAGGATCCACCCGGCACGCCCACCAGGGGCGACGCTCTGCCCACCAGGGGGCGATGCTCTGCCCTCCGGGGCGTCGCTCTGTTGCGACCAGAGCCACTCTAGCGCCTGGGGCAGAGGCCAAGGAGCCATCCCCAGCGCCCCGGCCATCTTTGCTCCAATGGAGCCTTGGCTGCGGGAGAGGAAGAGAGAGACAGAGAGGAAGGAGAGGGGGAGGGGTGGAGAAGCAAATGGGCGCTTCTCCTGTGTGCCCTGGCCGGGAATCGAACCCGGGACTTCTGCATGCCAGGCCGATGCTCTACCACTGAGCCAACCGGCCAGGGCCAACTGAATGATTTTGAACTGGGTCTCACAAGTAAGGGAAATTAGGTGGGATCTGGTGGAAAGTTTATGACATAAGTTTAGATTGGTTGGTGGGAACAACTATGGAGAGGTTCTGAATTCTGTCTTCATGAGTGTGTAATTAGTCTTGGTAAGTAAACTAGTTGGTTCAGTCTTAATTTCCAGAAGTAGGCACAGTAGTAGCTTAAATATTATTGCTTTCTCTCAGTATTCCTTAATACACATACTTGCACATGCACATGCACGCACACACACTCATACCAGGAATACATGCTTTGTCACAGAGTGGTTTAGCATAGGAATCAAAAATAATTTTGGTTTGTCTTAATTGCATAATCCAAAAAATAACCTCAATTTAAAAATTTTAAGCAAATTTTCATTATCTATATTTTCCTTTACATAAAATTTGTATACATTTATATAAATAGCAATATTTTATATATAAAATATATAATATATTTGCATCAATGAAGCTATTTTTTCTTTATTCCTAAAAGAATACTATTTTTGATGCATAGAGTTATTGTTTAGTTAGGCAATACAATGATTTATTCTACCAGGTCTCTTTTATTTGACATTTAATTTGTTTTCAAGATTTGGTTATTCTAAATAATGCTGTAATAAACATCCATGCATATCAAATTCTGATCTTATCTCTCATGATGTCTTTAGGACAGATTCCTAGAAATAAAATTAATTGTCAAAGAGTGTCTATCTATCTCTATTTATTATAAAATTATGAGTGAAAATATATATGGTTTTGCCATGAGCAGCCCAGTTATAATCTTACGATTTTTAGAACATTGTATAACATAAGATATTATAGCTAATGAATAATTTACACATTTTAATTCTTGCAGTTTTTTATTAAATATGAAAATCATGGGTTTTCTTTAGAAAGTAAATACTCAACTTTATGCTTCTTTAAAAATAGTCAAGGTTATCATATTAAGCAATTCATCTTTCATCTTAGTAAGCTTTATGGTTTTTTGTTTTAGTTTTGTTTACTTTTTAAATCAGTTTGACCTACTGCCAATCATAAAGCTTTGGTATTCATCACTAATATCAAGGTCTTAAACTTTGAGTAATGGCAAACCTCCAGCTTTGTTCCAATCAGATTTATTCGGCAAAGTTATTTTCTTCTTCCTTTGAAATGACAGTATAATGTTACTTTTATTGTAAAACTGTAAGGTTTTTTTTTTTCTTTTTAGATGAGAGGAGGGAGATAGTGAGCAGACTCTTGCATGCGTCCTGACTGGGATCCACCTGGCACCTTGTCTTGGGCTTATGTTCGAGTACCAAGCTATCTGTAGAGCCTGAGGAAGACATGCTTGAACCAACTGAGCTATCCTTAGTGAGTGGGGCCATGCTGAACCAATTAAGCTATTGCTGAGGGAGGGAAAGAGTTAGAGAAGCAGGAAAAGGAGGGGGGAGAAGCAGATGGTCACTTCTCCTATGTGTCCTGACCGGGTATCAAACCCAGGAGTCCATACACCTGGCCAATGCTATATCAACTGAGTCACTGGCCAGAGCTAAACTGTGAGTTTTTAAAAGCAGACTGGGGTGGCATAATGCATTATAATATAACATTTTATATTATCTAATTACTATATTTTAGTAAAATGTTATTATTACATTTGTTGAAAAGGATTTTTTTCTTATTTTTGATTTTTTAAGTGATGATTTTAGAGAGAGAGAGAGAAAGAAGGGGGGGAGTGGAAAGTATCAACTCATAGTAATAGTTGCCGGCATGTGCCTCCAGCCAGCAGACCCAGAGTTTCGACCCAGCAGCCTCAGTGTTCCAGGTTGACTCTCTATCCACAGCACCACTACAGGTCAGGCAGAAACAATTTTTTTTACATGTGTTCCAAATCAATGTTGACCAGAGACTTGGATACTTTACTTCTTATAGATATAGGCAAAATAGTAATCTCAGAAGTTATTAAAAAACAAAATCCTCTATTAGATATAGCTGGAAAAAGTACTTGACTCAGGTACTTTCATGCTCTGACATATTGGTTGTGTTGGACTCTGGCCTATGTAATCTGTGACCAAAGAAATACTGGGGAACACAAATTACTAAAAACTCCTTCTACTTCAAGCTATTACATGAGATTTGATGTCATGATTATTTCTAGGCTTATTGTCATTTTAGACAAATAATTTGCTTATCATTTTAATGACAATGGGAGAATATTTTTTTCCCAGCTGTAGCTGACGTGTTGCTTCATTTTATCATAGAAAATATCAGTGTGAGAACAATTTGTTGGTATACATTTGACATTTAGTTTTGAGATATTTATACAGTATCTCACATAATTCTATTTGGCTTTTTAAAAAGCATCTTGCAATTTATACAAATGTAATATTCCTTTATTCTCAAAGACAGACAGCATATATCTAATTAAGTAAAACTATACTGTAGTCTAAATCCTGAGAAGCTAATTTTACTTAAACTTAAAACTCGTAAGTTTTGTCTTCTTCCTCAAATTAGAATGCTGATTCTAGGAGAGTAATTTTCAGTTAGAAGCTTTACTAAATCTAAATTAACTGTAGTTTATTCAAAGTATGCCAGTGTTAAGAAGTGTCACATTAATAGATTACATTTATAGAAATCATATATTAGCCCTAGCTGTTTAGCTCAATGATAGAGCATCAGGCCAGTGTGTAGAAGTCCCAGGTTTGATTCTCAGTCAGGGCACACAGGAGAAGTGAACATTTGCTTTTCTACTCCTTCCCCCTTCTCTTTCTCTTTCTCTCTCTTTTCACCTCCTGCAGCCATGGCTCGATTGGCTCAAGTGAGTTGGCCTTGGGTGCTGAGGATGGCTTCATGGCCTCACCTCAGGTGCTAAAAAATGGCTCTGGTTGCAATGGAGCAAGGCCCCCAGATGGGCAGTGTATTGCCCCCTAGTGGGCTTGCTCAGTAGATCTTGCTTGGGGCACATGATGGAGTCTGTCTCTCTGCCTCCGCTCCTCTCACTAAAATAAAAAGAAATAATATATTATAATGTTTAAAAAGCACATGAAATTGTCCTGTATTTTCTTTTACACATTAAATCCAAGATACATGTAAAAATGATGAAGATAAATTAGAGATGCAGTAGACTGAGGTTCACAGTGAGGTTCTGAACTAAACTATTGGGTTGAAATCATGTATTTACCACTTAGATACTTCAGCAAATTCTTACTCCCTCTATATCTCAGTATTCTCATCTGCAAAATGGTTATGGTAAGAGTAGTTATTTTGTAACTTATATAAACAGAATACTGCTTAGCATCTAATAATCTTCCAAAGATATTAACACCATATTAGTGGTTTATTTTGAAAAGTTACATATTTAGTTATATTTGTTGAGAACCCAATATATGTAATACTAGCACTTTTCAAAGATAAATTAAAAAGGCAAAACTTGAGTAGTTCAAGTTGAAAATGTAGTAGGAGGTAAGCATGGGCAGGATGAGAAAGTAGATAAAGTTACTAGGCAATTGGCAGTGAAGAGAAAAACCAAAATTAAATAAAAGGTTTATTACTAATATAAAAGAATGAAAGAACAAATTTAAAAAATTAAAACTGCTAAGCATACAAGTATGAAAAGATGGAAAACAGTATATTAAAAGAACTATCTCCACGGCAGTAATGTGTTTTATAGATAAACTTATGGTGATTAACCAAAAGTAAGCTTACAAGAATGAAATGCATTAGAGACCCTGTAAAATAATTTCTAACTTTTTATTTTGACATGTAAAGGTGAGACTTTGGGGCTGCTCTTGTAGAAATGGTGCCACTGTAGGACATTTAGTCTTTTCCAAAATGTCCATGGAGACCTTTGGTTCATCTCAAATAATCCTTGATATGGGGTCCTGTCAAGAATGTCCATGCTTAGAAAACACCCATGGGTTGCCTGACCTGGCAGTGGCACAGTGGATAGAGCATCGAATTGGGAAACAGAAGACCTAGGTTCGAAACCCCAAGGCCTCCAGCTTGAGTGCAGGGTTGCTGGGTTGAGCGTGTGATTATAGACATGATCCCATGGTCACTTGCTTGAACCCAAGGTGGATGGCTTGAGCAAGGGGTCACTCGCTTTGCTGTAGTTTCCTGGTCAAGGCAAATATGAGAAAGCCATCACCAAACAACTAAAAAGCTGCAACAAAGAATTGATGCTTCTCATCTTTCTCCCTTCCTCCCCTCCTGTCTGTCTGTCCCTATCCCTCCCTCTCTCTGAATCTCTCTGTCACTGTCAAAAGAAAGAAAGTAAGAAAGAAAGTAAGAAAGAAAGAAAGAGAGAGAAAGAAAGAAAAAGAAAGAAAGAAAGAAAAAGAGAGAAAGAGAGAGAGAGGGAGGGAGGGAGGGAGGGAGGGAGGGAGGGAGGAAGGAAGGAAGGAGGGAGGGAGGAAGGGAGAAAGGGAGAAAGGGAGGAAGGAAGGAAGGAAGGAAGGAAGGAAGGAAGGAAGGAAGGAAGGAAGGAAGGAAGGAAGAAAGGAAGGAAGGGAGGGAGGGAGGGAGGGAGGGAGGGAGGGAAGGAGGGAGGGGGGAGGGAGGGAGGGAGGGAGGGAGGGAGGGAGGGAGGGAGGGAGGGAGGGAGGGAGAGAGGGAGGAAGGACAAAAGAAAGAAAATATCCATGAGTTCAAATAGCCCATAAATTTATTTATATATTTGGTTTACAAGATTAATAAATAAATAATCTATCATGTTTATTGGTCCAATAATTATGTTGTGGTTGTACTGCCAATAATAACACTTTTTTCTTGGTAGCCCAGCTGGTAATGGCACATGTTCAAGGACATGTTGGTAGGAACCAAATGTTTATATGGACAATTTGGGACAGAACCAAATATCAAGAATCATCTGGCATGGATCAAATGTTTCTAAGGTTTATTAGGACAGGATCAAATGCCTGTAAAGCATTTGAGCTAGTTTTGCCTTAATATCTATACTCTTAAATGTCTTCTGACTAAAAGAATAATTTTCAAGATATTTATTTAGGATTAGAATTTCTGAGTTTAATTAATAAATGGAGTACCTTTAATGGATGCATGATTACATCTACTGTAGTGAGCAGTAAAAACCTACCTAACAACATTTATCTCACAATTCCCCGGTAAAGGCACCATTATGCTTACTTTATTGGTGAGAAAACAAACCTTTTGTTTATGTATGTGTTTGTGTGCTCATAGTCCTGTAGATCAGTGGAAGAAAGAAAGAAAGAAAGAAAGAAAGAAAGAAAGAAAGAAAGAAAGAAAGAAAGAAGGAAGGAAGGAAGGAAGGAAGGAAGGAAGGAAGGAAGGAAGGAAGGAAGGAAGGAAGGAAGGAAGGAAGGGATATATATTTGAAGTTCTGCCTAACTTCTTAGCTGATCTTTGTAGAAATTACTCTGTTTTGATAAAACTCAGAGGGAGGCATTAGATAGCTTAGAAAACATAGGGAATTAGAAAGGAATGGGAAAAAGAAAACATGAAGATTCTAAAAACAGTTTATTTGAAATAATGTATAGATTAAAAATATGATGATGGAGGCAGGTTTTTTTTTCAAAACCTGAGAAGAAGAGAGTGCTAGAACAAAATAATGCAGCCAACAAAATCCTATAGTTAATGTCCACTTTCATAAAACAAGAGGGTTGGTTCCATTGTTAATTAGGAATTGCAAACTTCCATGAGGTTATTATTATAAAGTTAACTGAAATTATTGGGAAACAATATTTTAGAAAAAGGGAGGGTAAATAATCTATTAAGTATATTGAACTGGGTACTACTGAATTGATTCAAATATATACCCCTTATAAAATCAATGGCGTTTTATATCCAGAACAAGACAATAGATTGTACTGACTAAAATGAGTAATGCACTTTCCATATAAGGGTGTTTCTCAAAAGATGTCTTTATTGAAAATGAAATAGTAGTAGTCCTTATAAAAGTAAAATATTACCAGGATTTCCTCATTAGGTGTTCTTCTACCTTTCTCTCTTCTTATTTGGAAGCATTTGGCCTTTCTTATCATCAAGATTTCTAATCCATTAGATTCGAAAGATGCTTAAGGAAGTGCAATGTAAAGCAGCAATTGCTAAAGAAATGAATCAAAGCTCTCACCATACACCTTACTTAAGATGCTTTTTAAACCAAAGCAGAGCCAGACAAGAGCAGCATGAACCAGCAAGAATAATTCTTCAACAGCAGTTCAACTTAAAAATCTCTTCACCTGCAGTTTTCCACCAGGGCCTCAAAATCACTCCAAATTAATCATCTGAATTTTTCTTCTTCATTCTTTCTCATGAGCTCATTCTTTGATTTTTAATTTTTTTTTATTTATTCATTTTTTAGAGAGGAGAGGGAGAGAGAGAGAGAGAAGGGGGGAGGAGCTGGAAGCATCAACTCCCATATGTGCCTTGACCAGGCAAGCCCAGAGTTTCGAACCGGCGACCTCAACATTTCCAGGTCGACACTTTACCCACTGCGCCACCACAGGTCAGGCAATTCTTTGATTTTTAAATTAAACTACCTGTGTATTTGAGATAAACCTAATTTTTGGATGGTATATTTTTCTTTTGTTAAATTATCATTATCATTGCTGGATGCAATTTACTAATATATATTTTGTTTAGAATTTTTTGCATCTGTGCTCATGAGCGTCAGTGCTTAGTAATTTAGCTTACCTGCACTGCCCTTGTCAGGTTTAGTGTCCAAGGTATATAGCTTCAAAACATGACTTATTGAATGGTTTCTGAATTTCTACATCCTGAAATAGTTTGTGTAAACACTGGCATTAGTTCCTTCAATATTTAATGTATTGCATCCATGAAGCCCTTAGGGTAGAGAATTTTCTCACCATCCTCTCTTGTATCATTTATTTATTTTGCCTCATTCTATTTATTTATTTATTTACTTACTTACTTACTTATTTTTATTTAATTTATTATGGTGACATTGGTTAATAAAATTATACAGTTTTCAGGTGTACAATTCCACAACACATCATATGTATTGTGTGTTCCCCACCCCAAGTCAGATCTCCCTCCATCACCATCTATCCCCCTCTACCCTCCTTCATCACCACTCCCCTTTCCCTCCTGCAAATTCCCACACTGTTGTCTGTGTCCATAAGGTATTTTTTCTTTGCTTAATTTCTGGTTTCTTGATTTGGCCTTACTGTTCCTTTTCTTTTTTTTTTTTCTTCTGTCTTAAATCTGTTGCAAAACTTTTTCTAATTTATGTTTTGCTCTCTATTAGGTTGGAAATTAAATACTCTGTTTCTATTCTTTATTTGTCTCCCTAATTTACTAAAGTCTTTAATTTGTCCCTAGTTAGCATATTTAATGTGTCAAAGTCTAAAGTTAATAACTGTATACATTTGAAAAGTAGGACATCTGAACACTTTCATTCCATTCACTCATCTGCTGTTCTGATTCAAATGCTACTAATTTATGTTTAAATTTATATTTACATTTTAGATTATTTCGTATCATATAAGAAACACATAGTTCTAGATTGAAAATTATTTACTTTTGGCACATTAAAAGTATCACTCCTACCACCTTATTTTCATTGTTGCTGTAGAAAAGGCAGAATGATAACTAATTAGAAAATATAACAAAAGCTTTAAAATATTATACTTTCCCTATATCTGTAAATTATCTGGGAATAAGTATGAATTAAGTACAGATTATTTTGAATTAAAAATTATATTTTGTTCCTGAATAGAAAGACTCAGCATTCTAAATATGTCAGCCTTCGTTAAATTAACCTATCAATATGATACAATTTCAGCCAAAATTTGAAAAGGTTTGTGTGTGTGTGCACATTCCATAATTCATCTGGAGGTATAAACAGCCAGTAGTAGCCAAGAACATTTTCAAGAAGATTAAGAGGAGTTCTGTGCAGTTTTTTAACTTAATTTTAAGGGTTTTGACCCAGCAATTCCACCTCTGGGAATAAATCCAAAGAAACCCCAAATGCTAATATGAAAGAATGTGTGCACTCTGTTCATTGCAGAGTTATTTACAATAGCCAAGATTTGGAAGTAACCCAAGTACCCGACAGTGAATAGAAAAAGCTGTGGTTCATTTACACAATGGAATACTACTCAGCTATAAACAACAACAACAACAAAAAAACAAAAACAAAAAGGAAATCTTACCTTTTATGACAGCATGGATGGACCTGGAGCATCATGCTAAGTGAAATAAGTCAATCAGAGAAAGACAAGTACCATATGATTTCACTCATATGTGTAATGTAATGAACAATATAAACTAACAAAGTAGAAACAGAAGCCTGGATACATGGAACAGACTGACAGCTGCCAGAGGGGAGGCGGTTGGGAGGCTGGGTGAAAAAGGTGAAGGGATTAAGTAAAAACGATAACTAATAAGCACAGACAACAGTGTGGTGATTTCCAGAAGGAAGTAGGGTAGGGAAGGTAGGAAAGAGTAAAGGAGGGGACACATACGTGGTGACAGAAGACTTGACTAGGGGTGGGGAACACACAATGCAATATATATATGGTGTATTGTAGAACTGTATACTTGAAACCTATATAATTTTCCTAACCAATGTTACTCAAATAAGTTCAATGAAAAAGACTTATTACAAAGCATTGATTGATATCTGTGAATTTACATAGGGATCAAAAGAAGATAAAGTTGAACGTTGAGACACAGATCTATGTATGGTATATACGGGCACTTAGTACACGACAGTGTGTCCACAGTATAAATCAGTGGTGAAACAATGGTCTAGCTGTTTATAAATATGCTAAAACAGTATGCTTAATCCAGAAAAAAGTAAAACAAGGACTCTACCTCACCAGATTTACAACATAGATTTAGATAAAGGTCTAAATTTAAAAGACTAAAGAAGGAAATCTAGGATTATATATATATATCATTGGGTAGGATCAGGTTTTGTTAAGTAAGATAGAGCATGTGTAAAACATTAAGGAATACTATCTTTATGGGTGCATATAATATAGTAAAAGTAAAAAATATAAACAGGACCTCAGCAACTTAAGTACATTAATTACCTATAAGAGGGAAGTTCAGGATAAAAAAAAGTGAAATAAAGATTTCAACAAAACTGTAATATTTTATTTTTTCAAAAGAAATCAGTTAAATAAAATGTTGAAATATGGTAACATTACTTGGTAAATCCAGGGAGGTGAGTCAAATTATTTTGCATATCTTTTAATGTTAAAAATATTTCATAATTAAAAAAATTGATTCAGAAATATAAACTTGCTTTGCAAATTGCACCAGATGCCACAAGCCAAATCAAACAATTATTATTTAATGGTTATATGCATACAATGTTTCTGTTCCTAGTGCACTCACACTGATTTTTCCAGATGTTACCTCATAAAGAGATGGAAATCATCAACAATTGTAGCATTACTTTTGAATTATGAGGGTGTTAATGTCATATATTATAATAAAAACAGTTCACATGGCAATGGGGAATGGCAATTTATCTCAGTGATAATGATTTTAGTATTGCTTTATAATTCAAATCCGGCATGCTACCAGGATAGTAACACACATTCAGTGTATCTGGTCGAAAAAGTGTTAAATATACAGTGCTAATACAAACTTACAAAACAAGAATAGAGAGTTTTGGTAATACTAAATCTTCATATATTACATTAATAGCTCAATTTACTGAGCCCTTACTTTGTGCTGATGTAATGTCAAAATTGTATATTATTGTGTTTGATGATCACAGTAACTCTGGGAGATACAAATATTATCCATTTACTGATAAGAAAACTTAGTGATCCAAATTACCTGGGATAATAGAGTAAGTGGCAGAACCCAACATACATAAGTATACTGGCTCCAAAGGCCAAATCATTGAGGATGACGACTTTATAATTAGCAAATAAGTTGTTTTCTCCAGAAGGAAAAGGATGCTTTCCATGTCATGTTAGCTGGCTGTTTTCTAAACTGTTGAAGCATCTGTACATTTTAGTGGTGGACAACTTTTATCCAGCATCAAATTTGAAAAGAATCAATTAAATATAAGAGCTTTTTAACTTGGCTAGATAAGATTAAACTAATAAATTGAACATTACTTTTTAGAAATACTGTTTTTTATCTCATAAAATATTTGAAACTTTATCAAATGATGTAAAAAAGAACATGGAGTTAGAATGCTAGAAGCTTTGCAAATTATAAAACCACTGGAAATGTGAAATATAATCAAGATGTCTTCATAAAGTATCAACCAAAGTAGTTCTTTACAAGTATAGAAAGTTTTTGTAAGTGCAAATACAAGTATGCCCCTGAAGATTGTTTAAGCAAGAATTTTGGTAAATCTGAGACATTCTACTAGGAATTAAATACACACACACACACACACACACACACACATATAATGTGACTTCTGTTTGCATATTTTTTATACTATCTTCTAACTATTTGCTTAAGTCTTCTTGTCTATACACTACATATACTGAATTCAGAGTATTGAAGCACACACTATCAGGAATGCTGGGGAAATAAAATGAACAATCACGCATGGTTTGTGATCCAGAGGAAACTCAACACAAACAACACCTGCAGGGAGGCAGGTCAATTTACACACAAGATTAAATCTCCTGCTGCAGAACGTTTTGCAGATGTTTTTTTGTTTTGTTTTGTTTTGTTTTGTTTTTCTTTATTTCTCTGAAGTTGGAAATGGGGAGGCAGTCAGATAAACTCCCGCATGCACCCGACCGGGATCCACCTGGCACCCCCACCAGGGGGCGATGCTCTGCCCATCTTGGGGCATCGCTCTGCCGCAATCAGAGCCATTCCCGGGCCAGCTTTGCTCCAATGGAGCCTTGGCTGCAGGAGGGGAAGAGAGAGACAGAGAGGAAGAAGAGGGGGAGCGGTGGAGAAGCAGATGGGCGCTTCTCCTATGTGCCCTGGCCAGGAATCAAACCCGGGACTCCTACACGCCAGGCCAACGCTCTACCACTAAGCCAACCGGCCAGGGCCACGTTTTGCAGATTTTAACTTGATGGAAACTGCATAAAGTCAGAGCTCTACTTGTGATACACAAGTACTTGCAAGCCCAGGCGCTGAGGATGGCTCTGTGGCCTCTGCCTCAGGCACTAGAATGACTCTGATTGCAGCAGAGTGATGCCCCCTGGTGGGCATGCTGGGTGGATCCCTGTCGGGCGCATGCGGGAGTCTGTCTGACTGCCTCCCCGTTTCCAACTTCAGAAAAATACAAACAAAAAAGCAAGCAAACAAACAAAAAAACTGCTTTGGTTGAGGCAGGCATATTGCATCCACTGATACAAATCATATTTTTTTAAAAATCAATGCTCACCAAAATTAAAAGAAAGAATGGTTTTGATGCCACTTTAGTTTCAATTTTCTGTCTTCCTTTAGTTTTCCTTGCTACCATTTTCTCATTTGTGTATGCCTTCTCCAGATCAATGCAATTTATAATCTGTTCTTCCTCTGAAGATCATTTTACTTTTCCCTTTTTATTCTTACTGTAGAGTATACATTTGAGCAATAAATAATATACTATATTCTTTGCTTTGTTTATTTGTCTGCTTTTTTCAATCATCTTATTTTCAGTACACCTGAGTGGGCTTTTTTATTTCTAAAATAGTGAGGGTTATCAGTATTCTACTATCATAGAGTCTCTGAATGTTTGAATGTTCAAGGGGAAGGGAAGGGAAGAAAAGATTACAGAGAGGATTTCAATCTTTCAACTAAAAAGAGAAAGATCGCATGCCTCCTCAGTTAGTATAACTATCTCCAGGTAGAGTGCTTCTATTTAAAAACTGAGATATAATTAATATGTAACATTGTGTGAGTTTAAGATGTACATGTCAATTGATACATTTATATACTGCAATATGATTACGACCTTAGCATTAGCTAACACCTCTAAATTGTCATATAATTGGCATTCCTTTTTTATGGTGAGAACAATTAAGATCTAGTCTCTTAGCAACTTTGAAGTATATAATAGAGTTTTGTTGATTATAATCACTATGGGGTGAATTGCCTCTCCAGGACTTATTTATCTATTCGTTCCCAGTTTGTACCCTTACACAACAAATTCCAAATTTCCCCACCAGCCATCACCTGGTAACCACCATTCTACTTTCTGTTTTTACAATTTTGTTTTTAGATTCCACATACATGTGATATGTCTCTATCTCACTTTTAACTGTCCTCAAGCTCCATCGATACTGTTGTAAATGACAGGATTTCCTCCTTTCTCAAGGCTGAGTGGTATTCAATTATGCATATATACGAAAACCCTTTTTAGCCTGACCTGTGGTGGCGCAGTGGATAAAGCATCAACTTGGAATGCTGAGATCCCCGGTTTGAAACCCTGGGCTTGCCTAGTCAAGGCACATATGGGAGTTGATGCTTCCAGCTCCTCCCCCCTGTCTCTCTCTCCTCTCTCTCTCTCTCTCTTTCTCTCTCTCTCTCTCTCTCCTCTCTAAAATGAATAAATAAAATAAAAATTAAAAAAAACCTTTTTATCCATTGACCCACTGATGGACAGACACAGACTGTGCCCATACCACATCTTGACTATTGTGAATAATGCTGCAATAAACAAGGGAGTGTATATCTTTCATTAAACTCCTGTTTACATTTTCTTGGATATGTAGCCAAAAGTGGAACTCCTAGATCATATGGTAATTCTATTTTTAATTTTTTGAGGACTGTCCATAATGTTTTCCTTATTGACTGAATCAATTTACATTCCCACTAACAATGTACAAGGGTTCTTTCTCAGAATTGCTTTGACTATTCAGGATCCTTTGGATATCCATACAAATTTTAGTGTTATGTTTTTTCTATCTGTGAAAAAATGCCATTGAGATTTTGATAGAGATTATATTGAATTAATAGATGGCTATGAGTAGTATGGATATTTTAAAAATATTCTTCTGATCCATGAGCACAGAATATATTTCCATTAGTGTGTGTCTTTACTTTCTTTCAAGGTGTTGGAGTTTTCATTATACAGATCTTTCATTTCCTTGGATAATTTTATTCTTTTTTAAAAAAAAAATTATTTATTCATTTTAAAGAAGAAGAAGAAGAAGAAGAAGAAGAAGAAGAAGAAGAAGAAGAAGAAAGAGAGAGAGAGAGAGAGAGAGAGAGAGAGAGAGAGAGAGAGAGAAGGGAAGGAGGGAGGAGCAGGAAGCATCAACTCCCATATGTGCCTTGACCAGGCAAGCCCAGGGTTTTGAACCAGTGATCTTAGCATTCCAGGTCAACGATTTATCTACTGCACCACCACAGGTCAGGCAATAATTTTATTCTTAAGTGATTGTATTATATTTAATGCTATTGTGAATAAGACATTTTTTTCTTTATTTTTTTGTTCAGATGTTTCCTTGCTAGTGTATATCAATTTAAGTAATTTTTGTATATTGACTTATATCCAACAACTGTTACTAATTTCATTGATTAGTTCCATCAGTATTTGAGTATTTATAATTTTGCACATGTAAGATCATATCATCTGCAAATAATCACAATTTTATTTTTCCTTTTTTAATGTGAATGTTTAGTTATTTAATATTGATATATTTATTATTTTGTGTATTAATTTCTTTAGCTATGACTTCCATTATTATGTTAAATAAGAGTTTTAAATGTGGATTCTTTGTTTTATTCCTAAGTTTAGATGAAAAGCTTTCAATTTTTCACCAGTAAGTATGATAGATGGGCGTTTGTCACATATGGCTTTATTATGTTAAAGTATGTTCTATCTATATCCAATTTGTTGAGGGTGTTAATCATAAAAAGATGTGGTATTTTGTCAAATGTTTTTTTGCATATATTGTGATGATCATAATATTTTACCCTTCATTTTGTTAATGTGATTTACAACAGACAGATTGTTTTGCATATTTTAACCAGTCCTTGCAACCATGAGATAAGTCCCACTTGGTCATGTAGTATAAATCTTTTAATGAATTCAATCTGCTATAATTTTGTTAAGAATGTTTACCTCTATTTTCATCAAATTATTGGTCTATCATTTTCTTTTATTGTAGTGTCCTTACCTGGATTTTGTATCAGGGTAATAGGGACTCATAAAATGAGTTTGGAAGTGTTGCTTCCTCTTCAATTTTTTGGAAGATTTGAGGATTCTTAGTTCATCTTCAAATGTTTGGTAGAATTCACTAATTAACCTATTTGGGCCTGGTATTTTCTGTGTTGGGAGGTTTTAATTACTAATTCAATATCCTTGTTTTTGGCTGTTTCTGATTGTTTATTTCATTCTGATTCAGTTTTAGTGGGTTGTATGTTTCTAGGAATTTATTTATTTCTTCCAAGTTATCCAATTTTTTGGTATATGGATACTCAAAATAGGCTTTTATTATCCTATGTATTTATGTGGTATAAATTGTAATGCTTCCTCTTTCATATCTAATTTTATTTATTAGAGTATTATTTTTTTCTAATCTAGTTAAATATTTGTCAATTTTATTTTTTCAAAAAAACAGCTCTTAGTTTCATTAATTTTTTCTATTGCTTCTTTTTTCTGGTCTCTATTTCCTTTATTTCTTCTCTCATCTTTGTTATTTTCTTTCTTCTGATATCTTTGGTATTACTTTGTTTTGTCTTTCTAGTTCTTTGAAATGTAAAGTAAGGCTATTTATTTAATAACTTTCTATTTTCTTATATATGCAGTTATTACTATAAACTTCCTTCTCAAAACTGCTTTTGAAGCATCCCATAGGCTTCAATATGTTTATATTTTCATTTATTTTGAGATAATTTAGTATTTTGCTTTTGATTTTTTTTTCTTGATCCATTAGTTATTCAGAAGAGTGTTGATTTTTTTTTCTTTTTTTTTTCGGTAATCAAGACAGAGAGAGACAGAGGACAGAGGGAAGGACAGATAGAGACAGACAGACAGGAAGGGAGAGAGATGAGAAGTAGTCAGTCTTCATTGAAGCTCTGTTGTTCATTGATTGCTTTCTCATATGTGCCTTGACCGGGGGCTACAGCAAAGTAAGTGACCCCTTGCTCAAGCCAGTGACCTTGGGCTCAGGCCACGACCGTGGGGTATGTCTATGATCCCATACTCAAGCCAGTGACCTCACGCTCAAGCTGATAAGCCCACACTCAAACCACTGACCTAGTAGTTTCAAACCTGGGTCCTCTGTGTCCCAGTCTGACACTCTATCTACTGTGCCACCGCCTGCTCAGGCAAGAGTGTTAATATCTACATAGATTTTTTTTTTTTAGCTTTCATCTTGTTAATTTCTAGTTTCATACATTGTGATATTTAGTATCACTTCAATCTTTTTAAATTTGGTAAGACTTGGTTTGTGTCCTGTTATATGGTCTAACTGGAGATCAGGTGCACTTGAGAAGGACCTGTCTTCTGCTTCTGTCAGATGGTAAGCTCTAAAATGTCTGTTGGATCTATTTAGTCCAAGAAGTGGTTCAAGTTCATCATTCCCTTATTGATTATCTGTTTTGGAAAAATAATCTTTCAATTATTTTAAGGATGGTATTAAAATTTTATTATTGTATTTTTATCTAATTTCTTCCTTCACACATATTAGTATTTACTTAATATATTTAGGTGCTCTAATATGCATTTATGATCATTTTTTCTTGGATACACACCTTTATCACTATATAATGACTCACTTTGTCCTGTTACCACTTTTGGTTTAAAGTGTAGTGTGTCTGATATAAGTACAAACATTCCCACTTTCTTTTAATTTCTACTTGGATAGAACATTTCTTTCCTTCCATTCTCTTTCAGCCTACACATGTCTTCAAAGCATCAACCTGGAACACTGAGATCACCAGTTCAAAACCCTGGGCTTGCCCAGTCAAGGTACATATGGGAAGCAACTACTACGAGTTGATGCTTCCCACTTCACCTCCTCTTCCCCCACTCTCTAAAATTAATAATAATAATAATAATAATAATAATAATAATAATAAAGCTGAAGTCTTTTGTGGACAGCATATGGTTGGGTCTTGTTTTTCTTTAATCCATGCAACCACTCTGCACCTTTTGATTGAGAATTAAGTTCATTTACATTTAAACATTATTATTAGGTAAGGACTTACTCATGCCATCTTAGTAATTGTTTTGCATTTCTATTTTTTTTTTCATTTTTCCTCTGTTCTTACCTGCCTTTGTAAATTGGTAGTTTTCTCTGTGGGTATAAGATGTTTCCCCTTTTTTATTTCTTGTGCATCTTTCAGTTTTCACATTGTGGTTACCATGAGGCTTACATAAGATGTCTCATAGATAAAATGGACCACTTTAAGATGATAGCAAATTAACTTCAATTGTCTGTAAAAGCTCCCTCCTTCTTTGTAGTTTTGATGTCAATATTTATGTCCTATATTATGTATTGGTTAACACAGCATAGTAGATATACTTGCTTTCATTCCTTTTTTTTCTTTGACCTTTATACTATATTAAGAGGTTAGCACACCATCTTATTACTGAGAGAGTTTTCTGAGTATCATAGTTCCCTTTACTGGTGTGTTATAAACTTTTATGTTTTCATGTTGCTGATTATACTTTTTTGGTTTCAGTTTGAAAACTCCTTTTAGCATTGTTTGAATCCAGGTCTAGTGTTGCTAAAGTCCCTCAGCAATTGTTTGTTTAGGGAAGTCTTTATTTCTCTTTCATATCAAAAGGAAAATTTTGCTATATAGAATTATCATGGCTGTCATTTATTTTTCTTTCCACACTATAAATATGTCATTTGACACTCTTCTTGGCTGTAGGGTTTCTGATAAAATATATACTGATAGGTTACCCACTGGGGGCTCCTTGTAGGTTATAACCTTTTTTCCCTGGCTGCTTTTAGATTTCTTTATTTAAATTTGATATTTGGCAATTTCATTGTAATGCATCTTGGAGGTCATTTTGCATTGAAAAATAGGGTGATCAATTAGCTTTATAAACTTGGATATCCAATTCTCTCTGCAGATTGCCAATTCCTCAGCTATGATACCTTTAAACATCCTGCTCCCTTTTTACTCTCTTTTTCTTGTAGAATCATTATTATTCTAATATTGTTCTTTGGGTGAAATTCCATAGATAAAGGCTTCCTTCACTCCTTTCATTCTTTTATTTTGTCCTCTTCTGAGTTATTTCAAAATTCCTACCCTCTAACTCACTTATTCTATCTTCCATTTGACCTACTCAACAGCAGGTGTTCTTTATTTCATTAAATGAGTTCTAGTTCTTTATCTCCAGAATCTCTGTTTGGTTCATTTATATGATTTGTCTCTTTGGAAAAAAATATCTCATTATGTTCATGTATGTTTTCTTTTTCTTTGAGATCTCACTAAATTGCCTTTCTAAGTTTTCTTGTTGCTTGTTGAGTTTCATCAAAACAACTATTTTCCATTCTCTAACAGCTAAATCACAGAATTCATGCCTTTGGACTAGGTTATTGGAGAATTACTATTTTCATTTTGTGATTGTTATGTTTCCTTGATTTTCTATGTCCTTTGTAGTTTTGTGCTGCTGCTTGCCAAATCTGAAGTAGCTGACCTCCCATTAAATCTTTGTTCGTTGCCTTCAGTTGTGGTAGTCTGTCCAACAGTGTTTTTATTTCATGAGGTTTCTGTCCTTCTATAGAGAAACTGTACTTGTTCCTTCTGGTAGAAAGATTCTTAAGCTTTTATGTCTTCTCTGGTTCTTACAAGTTACCAGGTTGTCTACTAGAAACCCTTTTTGTTTCCAGAAGGTGGGATTATAGATCAACTTTGTGCTTTTTCTCTTGTTCACTGACCATTGCTTGTTTCCTGAGTGTACTATCTCTCTGTGCTCTCTTTCTGCATGACTTAGGGGCACACACAAAGAGCCAGCTGCAGTGATGGGGGAGGTGGGTATAGTCCTCTGAGTGTTGTCTGCAGGCTTGTGGACCTAGTAGGGAGGTCCCTGATGTGGTATGCCCAGATGCTGTTGGATAGACTTTCTGCAGGGTACATTCATCAGGAAAACCAAGTCCCTTGTCTGCCTCTTTCCCAGTCTCCTTCCTTCCTCATGTCTGGGTGGTCCCCTACTGCAGGACTTTCGATGCTAGTAGAGAGAAATGGGTTCCCCATCAATACAGCTGGAATAGCCAGGTAATCACTCACTGCTATTCTTTTCCTTGGTGGGAGAAGTTACTGCTCCCCAACAGATCAGCCCCATGCAGCCTTTCCTTGCAAGGGATAGTGGTACTGGGGAAGTTTCTCTTACTGCTGCCTCCACTGTGACTGAACTTGTGGGTTTGTTTGTTTTTCCAGAGGTGTGCTCAAATGTCCCTTGGGAAGGCTGGACTTCTGCAAATTCTCTCTCATGTGTGGTCATCTGACCAGGTCAGCACTCTCCTGTTTTTTTCCCAACCGGAACGAGAGGGATCTGGGCACACGCACTGTTTTGCCAGGTTCCACATTCATACAGAGGGCAGTCTGTCTATTAGTGAATGCATGAGTATGTGCAACTCCTGTGTCCCCTGGCCCACAGTGCTAGATTCCACAGCACCACAAAGGAACTTTTGTTTGAGGGTGGCTATCTATTTCTTGTTTAAAGAAGTGGCACAAAAAGGAGAAACATCTTATGCTGCTCTGATGCTGATGTCACTCTCCAGAGTGCTCATTTTGATGTATCTGTCATACTATTATCAGCTATGTGCTCAGCTCATTCTCCACAGGAGTAAAAACAGACAAATGCAAAAACAAAGAACCCTATGCAATGTGAATTATTTCTTCTCAATGTTCTTGAGCACAAAGGTGCCTAATCTGTGCTCTTACTGCCAAAACAGCAAGATATATGCAAGACCACATTTTGTAGCAGTGAAATTTGTTTAAAGCCATATGAAATCATTAGAAAATATTTACTAGTTCTGGTTAGTTTAATTGAAAAAATACGATAGTTCATAAGTGTAACATAAAGGTTTTTTAGTAGAAATTAATTTAATACTATCTGTTAAAGTATCCTAAAACACTATAGAATTTTATAATATTAGAATGAGTTCTAAATTATAAATTTTATAGTTAATCTACTTGGCCACTACAATCATCATAAAAGCAAATAAGTATCTTTTTTTTCTTACTATGTTAATGTCTTGGCTAATGAGGCATTTTAGCTTATTTAATATTTAAAAGATAAAACTGGGAACTACTTTTTATGTTTTTTAGTTATTACACTTGGTTTTCACTAAGACAAATAAAAAACTCTATATATGTTTATAGTAGTATAGACCTATAGTATATGTAGGCATATACTATTATATGATAAAACCCCCAAAAAACTGTTTAATATATTTAATTCTTAATTACAGTTATATATACTGCTCACAAAAATTAGGGCATATTTAATCGCTTCATATTCCTTTTGAAATATCCCCTAATTTTTGTGAGCAGTGTAGTGATAATGTTAAGTTGTCTGAAAATGATAAAAAATTAAAGAATTGATGATGAAGCCATATCTTAACCTCAATTTTTATGCAATATTGGACAGTTATTATAAGTTCAGTCAAAGGAACAGGTGAAAACCTGTTCTGGACCTGAAGCGTCTTCTATGATGTTTCGTATTCTTTCATGAGGCTTTGCAGCATTGATCATGAATGATAGTAGAGCAAGTTTTTAATGCTGTAGTTTTTTTTTTTGTCCCCAAGGTATCAGTTCTAAGACATTATGATTTTTTTTTTTGTAGAAAGCATTAACTAGGCAGTCAGAGACATAAGCAGGCACAGATATTAGCTATATAAGTGACCTTTTTTTTTTCCTTTTCATCATTTTGAATATCTTGAGGGCTTTTTATTGCAGATTCCTGCTGCTGTAACCTAAAAAAAGTATTCCTATTTCTCAGCTTACTAAGTCTTTTTCTTTTATACAGTTCATGGTTTTGTGAATAATGTGTATCTTCAATAAAATAATCGAGATATTATCATCATTGTGACACTTTAAGGAAGCAAAGTAATGACTTAGAATTTCTAATATGAAATAGAAATTTTTAAAAAGCATATTATCACAAAACCTCTTTTGATAGATTACTTTTTAGTTCCCTTCCAATTAGATTTTCTTAAATAAATTTCTTGACATATAAAACCCAAACCTTCATTTACATTACTTTGACTGAATTTCTCCATATTGTTATATCCATTTAGGTATGGAATACACTAATGTAATGTTTCGAAGAAAAAGAAATAACTGGGTGAGCAGTAAAAAGAGATTTGAGGTATAATCCTCATTTTATTTTTCCTTCTAAATTGTCTTCCTTCTATTTTTAACATAATTCCACTGTGGTTCAACAGTACTATGAAAATGTTATTTATGAGTATGATTATTACACGTGAAAGTTTTAAAGTAGTAAGTTATGTGTGTTAATCAAAACATATGAGTAAGTTATGCCTGTGCTAATATACATAAACATCTCTAAATAAAATTTCCTCAATATACCTATAAGAATGACTGATAAGGCATGTTTTTATAACCTAAGCTCAAGTGTGTAACTGTAATAATGTTAAATGGACTTGTCCTTGTATCTTAAGGTTCTCTAGTCTTTGATCTAAGAATCAGAGCTCTTGGTCTATAATAATTTTGGTGCAATAGTTTTACGATCAGAATGATTAAGAAGTCAATGTTATGACAGTGATTCAAATCCTATACAGGTGAACTGCATCTGCTCCATATTGTATTATCAGAATAGAAAGGTGGTCCTGTCTAAAAAAATACGTTTTAAAAGCAGTTTCTCTCGCTATTAACAGGACAATTTAAAGTGAGGTGATCATAACTGCTCCTTCCTGCTGTGCTCTGTGCCCTGGCTTCCCAATTCTTTCCTCATGAACAGTAAAGTAAATTTTACATGTGTCTCAGAATCACTTCATTCACAATTAAGCCACTGAAGAGTAGTTGTGTAGCAGTATAGAAAATGTTACATTTATCTTTTTTAACATAAACAATTTGAAAAAATAAATCTTACTCTGATGTGCTCTTTTCAGAATCCTGATGATTCTGTACTTTTTTCAACTTAGCAGTTGGGTCTACTTCTTCCTTCAGCTATGTCACCCATCTGGCTGTAGAGAGGGGACACCGCCTTCATATGTACACCCTTGTTTCTTAACACGCATCTCCTTCCCACATCCTGGTATCAAAATGCCAAGTTTTCATTTGTTCACCTTTGCTGAGTTCCTTTTTTAGATTTCTAACCATATTATCTTGCTCTCCAGGATTGAGATACTATCTTGTTCTTGCCAGCCCCTCATACTGAGAGACTAAACACTCCAAATTCTAAACACCTGTGACTATGACCCTACTTCCGAATGCAGATTTCTTTGCGGAAGATCTAAATATCATCAGCTCCTACTGTCTGCATTGCCATAGCCCCCTAACCTGCCTGCTGGGACATCCTGGGTACCAATGCTGGATTTCCTTCATGTCAGCTACCTGTTTGCATGAGTGCACCTTTGCAATGATGATAACAGGGGCAATAACAGTAGTTGATTCCCATGCTACTGTTAATTCTAATTCCTTTACATATTTAGTATATTATACTGACTCAACAGGATTTTTCTTCTTGCTTTAATTTTAGATAGCATTTGCTATATAAAAGCAAATGTTTTCCCAAATTTACTTTGGTTATTTTTATTTTATTTTATTTTTTTTGTATTTTTCTGAAGCTGGAAACAGGGGAGAGAGACAGTCAGACAGACTCCCGCATGCGCCCGACCGGGATCCACCTGGCACGCCCACCAGGGGTGACGCTCTGCCCACCAGGGGGCGATGCTCTGCCCCTCCGGGGCGTCGCTCTGCCGCGACCAGAGCCACTCCAGCGCCTGGGGCAGAGGCCAAGGAGCCATCCCCAGCGCCCGGGCCATCTTTGCTCCAATGGAGCCTCGGCTGCGGGAGGGGAAGAGAGAGACAGAGAGGAAGGAGAGGGGGAGGGTGGAGAAGCAGATGGGTGCTTCTCCTGTGTGCCCCGGCCAGGAATCGAACCCGGGACTTCTGCACGCCAGGCCGACGCTCTACCACTGAGCCAACCGGCCAGGGCCTACTTTGGTTATTTTTTACTTAAATAATTTCAGAGCATGTTTGTTGTGCTGGGACATTTCCTAATTTGTCATAGGCATTATTTCTAACTTTAATGAGTTTAAATACTACTTGAAGAACAGAATATGGTAAAAGCAGTTGGTTCTAAAAGAGTACAAGTAGATTCCTTAATTAAGCTTGGATGAAAGAAAGAAGAAAATGACCTTAGTTAGAACATTTTAGAGAAGTCGATAGCACTTATGCTGACCATTAATGATTGAGTACATTTTAAGCAACGTCTAATGAAATTATGTTTGCTTCCACATTTCACTATATAAATTGATAATTCATAGATATTATACATGATAAAGAAAGAAAACCAATGAACAGCAATTTAGTCTCATTCAATTTGGTTGCATTTTAGCCAAAACTGATTAAAGGTGTCACTGTTTCCCCTTTTCTGTTGATGATGATTATGATGATAACAGTGGTGCTGGTAATCATAACAAACACCATTTGGGTTACAAGTTTGCTACAATTGGTTTATACTGTATATGCATGGTCCCATTTGGTCATGGTAGTAGGTAGAATTTTAAGATGGCCCCTAAAATCCCTACAACCTCTCGCAATAATCAATCAAACACTAATCCTGGTACTGCCATGAAGAGACATTTCAGATGTAATTTAGGTCTCAAATCAGTTGACCTTAAGACAGGGGTTTTATCCAGGTATGCCTGAATTAATAATAGGAGACTTTTAGACTTGATAATAGGGGTCAGAAGCAGAGAAAATCAAAGAGTGAAAGCATGACAAAGATTCACTGTGTCATTGCTGGCTTTGAAGAAGCTGCACGGCAAGGAAGAGGGTGGCTTTCAGAATTGGAGAGTGACCCCTTGTTGACAACCAGCAAGGAATCAAGGGCCTCAGAGTCCGTTCAACTGAGAAATTAAATTCTTTCATGACCACTTGAACTTTAAGGAGGACCCTGAGCTCCAGGTGAGATCAGGTCTGGCTGATACCATACTTTTAGACTTCAGAGACACTGAACAGAAAACCTAATTAAGCCCATCAGGAATTATGACCTATATAATTGTGAGATAATAAATAGGTATTGTTTTTAGCCACTAAGTTTGTTTTGCAAAAATACAAAACTGATGCAGTTTTCCTAACCAATAAATTAGTAGCATCATTTTACTCAATGTAAGATGAGGATAGAACTTATGGATTTTACTTATTTTGCTCATAGTTACCATGTATTAATATGGTTGATAGTGCAAAACAGAGAAGTTCTTCAATATTGTGAAAATGATGGTTTCATATTATACTAGTTTACTTTTGATGCTATGACTATGGGTTCTTGCTTACTAAATCTGTGCATAAGAAATTACAGTATTTTGATTCAGTCTGGATTCAAATATGAACAAAGAAATCTAAAGTGACTCTTACATCCTTTATTGCAAAAGGCAGTATTTAGAAAATTCTCCAAATTTTTAAAAACTTTATTTAGAAATTAAATTTAATGGGTGACATTGGTCAATAAGAAGACACAGGTTTCAGGTGAACATCTCTATATCATTTGGACTGTTGATTGTGTTGTGTGTCCATCACCCCAATTCAAATCATTTTTTGTCACCATATATTATGCCTCTTTACTCCCCTCCCCACCACCCTCTTCTCTCTGGTAACCACTTCACTTTTGTCTATGTCCATGTGTCTCACTTTTAAATCCCACTTAGATGTGAAATCATATAGTTCTTAGTTTGTCTGATTTACTTATTTCACTCAGTATAATGTTCTCAAGGTCCATCCATGTTGTCATAAATGAAACTATGTCATCATTTCTTATGGCTGAGTAGTATTCCATAGTGTATATGTACCACATCTTCTTTATCTAATCCTCCAGTGAGAGACTCTTTAGTTGTTTCCATGTCTTAGCCATCATGAATAATGCTCTGATGAACATGGGGATGCATGTGGCTTTATATATCAGTGTTTTCAAGTTTTTTGGGTAGATACACAGTAGAGGGATTGCTGGGTCATATGATAGCTTTATTATTATTTTGAGGAATCTCCATACTGTCTTCCATAATGGCTGTACCAGTTTACATTCCAACCAGCAGGTAATGAGTGTTCCTTTTTCTCCACAACCTAGCTAACACTTGTTATTACCAGTCTTGTTGATGATAGCAAATCTGACAGGTGAAAGGTAGTATCTTATTATAGTTTATTTTGTTTTGTTTTTGGTATTTTTCTGAAATGAGAAGTAGGGAGGCAGAGACACAGAATCCCACATGCACCTGACTGGATCCACCTGGCATGCCCACCAGGGGGCGATGCTCTGCCCATCTGGGCCGTTGCTCCATTGCAACAGGAGCCATTCTAGCACCTGAGGTGGATGGAGGCCATGGAGCCATCCTCAGGGCCTGGTCCAATTTTGCTCCAATGGAGCCTTTGCTGTGGGAGGGGAAGAAAGGAGAGGGGGGGAGGGTGGAGAAGCTGATGGGCACTTCTCCTGTGTGCTCTGGCCAGGAATCAAACCCATGACTTCCACACACCAGGCCGATGCTTTCTCACTGAGCTGACTGGCCAGGGCTTCATTATAGTTTTGGTTTTAATTTCTCTAATAGCTAGTGAAATGAGCATCTTTTCATATATCTATTTATTGTTTGTATGTTAATGAGAGAAGTGTCTGTTTAGGTCCTCTCTTCATTTTAAAGTTGAGTTGTTTGCTTGTTTATTGTTGAGCTTTGTAAATTTTTTAGATATTTTGGGTAATAAACCTTTGTCAGAACTGTTGTTTGTGAATATCAACTCTCATTTGGTTGGCTGTCTTTTTGTTTTCTTGTTGGTTTCTTTCACTGAGCAGAAGTTTTTTAGTTTAATAGAGTCCCATTCATTTTATTGAGCTGAGGTAGGCAGTTATAAATGTCCTGTCCTTTCTTCAGCATTTTGTCTATAATTTTATACATTTCTGTTGATGCAACTTGTGGCCATGGGCTTCAAAAATGACTTTTCCTCCTCTATTCATTGGCAGATCTTTCTCCTTAACTAAGGCATGGCAAGGTCTTGGAAAAGAATCCTAGGGAGAACTACATTGATCCACCATGTCTTGGAAAAAGAGAGAATAAGTACCAGATGACAAGTTGAGATAGGGTTGTATGTGTGTGTGTGTGTGTGTGTTTGTGAGAGAGAGAGAGAGAGAGAGAGAGAGAGAGAGTAATAGAGAGAGAGAGAGGGAGAGAGAGAGGTGTGAGAGAATTCAAAGGAAAAGTATTTAATGCAATTATATCAAAAACTTAAGGGAAATTAGACAGTTTCTTTGGCTTGGCTTATTTTTACTATAAAACCCATTTAGTTGAAGTCTTGACTCTGTTTTTATAGATTCAAATGTATTTTCTGAATCATACTCTGAATCTCATCACCCTGCTTCCTCTTCCTTTTCTTCGTAATCAATTCTGTAGGTGTTCAAAGAGAGAGAATTAGGAACAAAATTTGTCAATTGCTTGCAGACATGATGCACAATTCTCTTAAAGGCAGCCCTGTTGCCTATGGAAACAATGTTTATTATGAAGCATAAGAATCAAGGTTATTCACAGCACCTCTCTAAGAGAGGGAATTCTTGCAAGGAAAAATATTAAACGCCTAGTGACCCTGAATCTATAAGGGTAGTTTATATATGCTACCTGTTATCAAGAGTCCCACAGACTCATATATGTTCTTAAACTATCAAGCTTACATGGAAAAATAGGACTGAATATTTAATTTTTTAAAAGATTTTATTTATTCATTATAGAGAGGGGGGAGAGAGAGAGAGAGAGAGAGAGAGAAGGGGGAGGAGCAGGAAGCATCAACTCCCCTATGTGCCTTGACCAGGCAAGCCCAGGGTTTTGAACCGGCAACCTCAGCATTTCCAGGTTGACGCTTTATCTACTGCGCCACCACAGGTCAGGCAGGACTGAATATTTATAATAGCATGCACTTATAATATTTCTGATACTGAGCATCAATCACACTTTTACACATATCATCTCATTTTATCTTCATAATAATACTATAGGGAAAGCACAACTATTATCCCATTTTAGAGATAACAATATCGAGGCAGAATGGTTCAACAATTTGTCATAGTCATGCAAGTAGTTCGTGGTGGAGCTGAAACCTGAACCCAAGTCAGGCTTCAGATACTCTGCTTTAACTACCGACACTGTGGTAGCATTGATTTCCCAAAGACGTCAGCAACAATATTTCATATCCAACTGTTGTTCTTGCAATGTTATAGTGACATACTTCTCAGCAGGTGAGGTCTATTTTTTCCCTCATAAATCTGAGAAAGGCTTGGGGCTCAGAAATGACACTATGTAACTTTCAAGGCTAGGTCATAAAAGGTGATACAGCTTTTGCCTGATTCTTTTTTGAGCTACTCACCTCTGGAGTCCTGGGCTGCCATGTAAGAAATGTGACATCCCTGGAGTTACCATTGTGTGAGGAAGTCCAAATTAATCCATAAGAAGAGAGACCACCTGGAGAGGCCCCGGGTGCACATTAAGATGAAGAGATGCCCAGGAAGCCCTCAGCTGCTTCACATCCGCACTACTGCAGCTCTAGACATTCTCTGACTCAACCACATGACAGACCCGACTCAGAGCTGCCTGCTCAAGCAATTTCCAAACTACTGACTCCTCAAAAGCCCCGAGTGACAATAAAACAATCGTTAATGTTTTAAGTCACAATCTCTGGGGGTAATTTGCTATGTAGAAGTAGATCATTAAAATACATTTATTACTTTATCTAAAAATAAATTACATAAAATTATTATAAGTAATAATTAAAAAAGTGTTGAAACTATAGGCTTATATTTTGGTATATGTACACATTTCCCAAATAAAAATATTCTTACTATGAACTCATTGTTTGAATCTCAAAAGTTGGTTTATGTCAGATGTCACTTTTGTTTTTATTATTTCAAAGAATGTGTCAATTTCTATAGAAACAAAAGTTAACTAGATTCTAACATCTTCAACTTTTAAAATAAATATAATTAATTTACTGTTCTTCCAATGTCAAATTATTTCTTTCGGATGAACGTTCTCTGCATTCTTCCAAAATAGCCCTTTTTTTGGTGAAACATATTTCTATTTTATGAATAAGGTGCCACAGATAAATAATATAGTCAGCAGATCCCCTACTGGATAACAATATTAAATTAACTGTCATGTTAGGGGGAGATTTGAAGAAGAAATTAAGTTCCCATTCAGTTGCTCAAATAAAGCAACTACTTAAATGCTGACCCAGTAGGCATCATCTTTTCACTCGGTGGGCATCTTATTTGAGAAGGAATATTCCCACTGGCAAACTTACGTACTGTTTGATTTTCAATATATGCATCAAAGAAAATATGACAATGTAAACTCAACTACTACTAGTAGTTTGAATCTATATACTTGATTAACCTTAATAAGGTTAAATAACTGTAAATTTTTTTCCAGAGTACAGTCATATTATTAACTATCTAGTTTCCATGTATTTCTGCTAAAATGATACAGAAATTAGTACTACTTTACTACTATAAATTTGAAGTATTTAAATGGGTCCTAAAACAATATGTAAAACTGAGATTTTGACATTGATGTTAGATTATAAACATAAAATTCTATCCAGAATTTTGTTCTAGCTTTAGTTCCATTAAACTAGATTTTACTAGAAGTCAGTGTAATTACAATGAAATTGAGCTTCAGCATCAGGCTTCTGAAGAAGTACTGACTGAAGGGAAAATGTGAATTCTCTCAATGACATGCAATTTTCTGCTAAATGTAACTCTGTAAAATGGCAGCAAAGGAGTCATTGCTATAGTTATATCTTCAGAGTGTGTTCATTAAGGATAAAACACTGAAAATAAATAAAAATTCTTTTTTAAAAATATTTTTTAGATTAGATATGAATTACAGTCTAAATTTCTTTATTTCAATTACTATCACTGTAACTAAAGGAAAAACAGGACACTTTATGATTTATAATGAGATACCACCTCACACTGTCAGAATGGCTTTCATCAATAAATCAACAAATAACAAGTATTGGCAAGGATAAGGAGAAAAGGGAATCATTGTGCACTGTTGGTGGGAATGCAGATTAGTACAGCCATTAAGGAAAACAGTAGGGAGTTTCTTCAAAAAATTAAAAATAAAACCGCCTTATGACCCAGTGAATCCACTCTAAGAATATATCCAAAGAAAGATGAAACAAATGTGAAAGAACATGTGCACTCTGATGTTCACTGCAGCGTTATTTACAATAGCCAAGATTTGAAAGTAGCCAAGTGCCCATCACTAGATGAGTGGATTAAAAATCTTTGGTACATTTTTAGAATAAAATACTAGCAGTCTAAAAAAGAAGGATCCTTGGAGAAGTCCAATAGTATTAATGGACCTAGAGAGTACTATGCTAACTGAAATAAGCCAGTCAGAGAAAGGCAAGTACCTCATGATTTCACTTGTATGTGACATCTAATGAACAAAATAAACTAACAGGCAAAATAGAAACAGACTCATAGATACACAGAATAGACTGACAGCTGTCAGATGGGTGAAAGTTTGGGGGCTAAGTGAAAAAAGTAAAGGGATTTAGCAAATAAAAAAACCCTCAAAGACAAAGCAACTATATAGTAGTTACCAGAGGGATAGTACGGTGGTGGGAGGTAGAGGAGAGTGAAGGAGGGATAAATGGTGATGGAAGGAGACTTGACTGAGTGATGAACACACAATATAACATACGGATGATGTTTTATAGAGTTGTACACCTGAAATCTATAAAATATTAACTGTCACCCCAATAAGTTCAATAACTTTTTAAAAAGAAAGAAGAGATCACAGGATTGTGAAAAAATATTCAGATTGATATTTCATACCTTTTTAGCTGGTCTTCTCAATTAAATTTTTTTTTCTCATTTGTGATAATTATAATAATTGAAGCAATATTTGAATTCCTCTTTAAAAAAAATGAAGGAAAGAAAATCTTAGAAAACTAAAGAATATTTAATTAAATTTGGCATTAAAATGTGCTTAAAGCAGTTTGTTAAATGCAACATCTATTTCTTCATTTCCAGAATTGAAATTTAAAAACATGTATAATGATATTCTAAATATAAGTTTCTTATCTAAGTTGTACCCAATGGATTCCAAGGGGAAAAAAAATAGGAGAATACCAAACAATGGTGTCACATTTAAGTACTAACCTCCTTTTACTGTATTTGAAGAAGTCAAAATGTACTAATATCAGCCTATAGTGCTTTGTAGTCCCTTCATGTAGATGGCAGCAGAGCAGCCATAATAAATCAATAGAATAAATTGTCAGACCAGTAATGTGGCTTCTGTTGTTCTGTTTCTCATTATAGGCAGTAGCAATTGGAGAAAAGCTATTACTGCATCCAGAATTCTTAATGAGGTTTATTACCAATTAGTTTATTGCTCAAGTATATGCTTTGACATGAGTTTAGCTAGAAACTTGGGCAACTTCATGCAAAGGATATTACCACACATACGCCTGAAATGCTTAGCTATTCTAATGATTGAGCCAGTTAATAGAATTGGTACTTGCAAAATACCTTAAGGAAACCTTAACCTTTAAACTTTCGCTTTCTTCTGAGTTGCTGTTAAATCAATAAAGAATCCTAAAGCCAATGTTTCATTGATATCTGAACTAATACATTTCGCAAATTTTTTTATTAAGCTTTGCAAACTAATGTCAGCTTAAACTATTGTGCTTGGAAAGTGTCAGCTCCAAAAATATGTCTGACAAATACGATGAAATTCCTTTGACACATTCTCATCCAGACCCTGCTTTGATACCCTCTTATTTTCAATCACTTCAAGGCTATGATAAATATTGCAGCAATCTTTATACTGTAACTAGAATTTTAACTTGTATAAATCATGGGATAAATCCTAGTACATCAGTCATTGGATAGTTTTAGTTTTATCATAGTAAAGAAAGATATGTGATGTAAAGGAAATTTTGTAAAATATCATAGGAGGAAAATCAATAGTGTGTGGCACAGGTTCTCATGAAAATGCATATCAAAAAGAATACTAATACTCATATACACAAGAGACTTTGCATAGGTTATTAAATTGATACTGTTCTAACAACTTTAAAAAGAACAAAGACATGATAAAAAATGCTGATTTAGGAGCAAACTTTCTAAAACACTTAGATAGTGTCTGAGAATTAAATACAATAAACTACCTCTTATAAATGAGAATAGAGAAAGCAATGCATTATGATCTAAAGACCAGTCCATAAATCCTCCGGGGTTGAGAGGGGAGAACATTCAGAGCCAACACGTGTCCTGATACTTCAGCTTCAATACCATTTGCTCAATCTGGTTGTTCTCTACTTGCATGACATTTATTCCTAGGATTAAATCCATCTAACATTTTTATCATTGCCTTTTTTATTTCTATCAGTCCAGATCCCTAAATGCCACCAAACTAAAACTTGCACTCTTCTGAGATTTATATTCAGCCCATGATTAAATCTGAAGTTTCTTCATGTATAACATGGATTACATTTTCTTACTCCAGATCCAATATCATTGCATTAATAGCCATCTAGCTCCTGGATTAAAATGCCTTATCAATGTTAACCTTATCAATAAAAAGATAAAATATAAAACAAATCACTACTTTGGAAAAAATAAAAATACACATATAATGTGTTAAAATATTCAAGGGAACAAGTATAAACAATATCACTAGACTACTTTTTGAGAGGTGAGATGCAATCATTTAAATGCTTTTCTAACATATTCACCCTTGGCCTTAGCATATTTTCACATTTTATACATATATTCTGATACCTGTTTTATGTGAATATTATGTTCGCCATATTTTAAGTTTCTTAAAGTTATCCAGTTTGATTTTGAAAATATCTCAAAATCTAACATGGTTTTCAATCAGTAGGATTTATGTCCCCAATAAAATATTCTGAGCACACATCATATATTATGTGTGCATGTAAATGTACTTGGGTGAAGTCTGTTTAAAATAAAATTTAATGTAAAAGGAAATGAGAGGGGTAAAAAATGCATGGATTCAAATCTAAAACCAAATGCAGGACTTAGAATGAAAAAGGCATTGTGGTATTTTGAGAATGACATAGAGGAAAAAAGAAAAGATGGTCCAAGAAGAGAAGGTTAGGTTCAGTTATTACCCAAATGAAAGACTCTCACTGGGTGATAATATTGGATTTACAATTATTCTTGGTTTTATATTATAAAAGCCCACTGACCACAAGGAACCAAACTGTAGTTAAATAAAACTGAGTTTATTAGCTTGTTGTTGCATGGAAGACCACATAACTAGGTAGACCACCAAAGTGGCAAGGACTGATAAGAATTTGTAAACTAAGAAATTACATGAGTCTGGGAGGAGTAATTGCTGTAGTTTTTGGACCAGATAGGTCTGAATGAACTGATATTAAAAGAGTTTGAGTTTAGATAGTTTGTTGTGCATGTCACTGTTTGGTACCATATATATGTTATGCAAATCACAGTATAATCTTGCAAGATGTGGTTTCTATTTGAAGTCTCAGTTTCCCTGCTCATCACTTAGCCATTCGTAGAACTGCTTTTATTTATCTACATCAATGTAGTCAAATCCTATAAGGATTAGATGAAATTAACCCATGTTCTAGAATCAACAGTGAGGAACTTATTTACTTATTTATTTATTTATTTTACACAGACAGAGAGTCAGAGAGAGGGATAGATAGGGACAGACAGACAGGAATGGAGAGAGATGAGAAGCATCAATCATTAGTTTTTAGTTGTGACACCTTAGTTCATTGATTGCCTTCCCATATGTGCCTTGACCGTGGGGCTATAGCAGACCAAGTAACCCCTTGCTCAAGCCAGCGACCTTGGGTCCAAGCTGGTGAGCTTTGCTCAAACCAGATGAGCCCACACTCAAGCTGGTGACCTCGGGGTCTCGAACCTGGGTCCTCCACATTCCAGTCCGATGCTCTATCCACTGCATCACAGCCTGGTCAGGCCAGAAACTAATTTTAACAAAGAAAGATTTCTTTCCTTCTTGGTGGTATCCCAGTTCATAGAGGTGGTACTGTTGTGTACATTTGGCACTATCTCTACATTATCACTTCCTGTCTTTACCTCCCACCTGCTGCCCACAATCTGCTGAACTTCCCTATCCTACTCCATGTCAGTAACCAAGGGTTCAGTCCCCAGTTTAGCCTGGTTGAATTCCAGCAAGATTAGTGAAAGAAAGCACTAAATTTATCTATGCTTTTATGGAGTGCTGGCTGAAAATTTTTATCAGCTGACTTTTGAGTTCTATTTGAATGAGTTTCTATGAATCTTTGAATCCTGTGACAAAAATATGTCAAATGGCTTCTTCGAGCCAAAACAGTTGTTTACCAATTCAACCAAAATCATAGCTTTGAGCTGCTCTTGCTTTCTATAATAATATAATGTAACAATTCATCATGACTGAAATGAAAATAAATAACTACAACCCAGTCCATGGGCTAAAGTAAATAAGCACTATCAGAAATTGTACACATGGTGCTAATATAGTTTAGAATTACCTAAAATTTGCAATTATAAGGCTTTGTTTGAGGTCTATAGATTGTGTGGGAAGCAAGTATAAATGACTTGATTAAGAAAAAATGTTCTATTTTTTTAAATGTTATTGTGTACTTGTAAGTAGCTAAGTATATACTTTAACTTGCAGTTTTAGCGAAGGCTATAAGTTCTTACTGACTTATTAATATATTTACAGTGGTCTGGACTTAGCATTTGAAATTGGTTGGCCAGGATTATGTCTAGGGTCAGTGGCATGGACATGAGAGACCGTAACTGGTCCCCAGTGTGTTCAATTCCATGATCATTATTAGAAGATTGATATGAACTCAATCTCCATGAACACTTCTATCCAGGACGTAATTCTAAAGAAAAAAAAAGGTTTTTTTGCTTTTTCTTTTAATTAAAAAAATGTATAGTTATTTTTCTTGACCAATTAGATGAGTTCTGAACTCTACTTTCAGTTTTGGGATCTTCTTCATCCTTGATTAGGTTACCTAAAATTTTGGCTTTATATTATTTGTCCCTGGATATCCATTATAAAACCCTATGTTGATAATATCCAATGCACTGAACCACCCTACTAAGTGTATTTTTAATATGTCCTACTAAAATATTTGTTAATATTAAAACAGATCAATAAAAAAACCTCACATTTTATTAGAGGAAGAATTTTTCAATCATGTTCTTCAAACAGATTGAAACAGAGCTGTCATTAATGTCAAAACTTCCTTAGTGAGCTAAATCACACCTTTATCACACATCCCACCAACTCTAAGATGATAGAGCAATGAATCCTTCAGACTTCTTTTTCACTTGCCAAAACAATTAAATTTGACTTAAATAATTAACATAATATTTATGAAATATATATATACATATATATATATATATATATTTCCACAAAACAATTGTTATGGGTTAAATTGTGTTTCCTCAAAAAATATGTTGAAATTCTTACCCCTGAATCCTCTAAATGTGAACTTATGTGGAAATAGGGCATTTGCAGGTTAAATCAGGATAAGATGAGGTCATTAGCATGGGAACTAATTCTATATGGTTGGTTCCCTTATAAGAAAACTCCATGTAAATACAGAAATTTACAGAGAGAATTACATTTATCCACAGAGACTAAAGTAAAGCAGCTGCAAGTCAAGGAAGGAACAGCAAGGTTTGTCAAGTATCCCCAAAGGGTAGGCAGAAGCAAGGGAGGATTCTACCTAACTGCTCAGAAGGAGCAAAACCCTGCTGACCCCTTGATTTTAGACTTCCAGCCTCCAGAATTATGAGGGAATAAATTTCTATTGTTGTAAGCCACCCAGTTTGTGGTACTTGTTATCACCCCCCCCAGGAAACTAATATAACAGTGCTATTCATTTTTACTATTAAGTTTGCCAAAGAAAAATGAGTTTACTCTACAGGAATAAAACAATTAAAATATGAAATGCCATGATCTTATGTAATGAAACAAAATTAACTCACCGTATTCATATGATGATCTTCCCACATAAATTTTCTTCACAGTAATGTTTTCATGCCAAAAAATATCCCGTTTGAATCTACAGGAGTTATACTAATTTAAACCATATATTTTCTACAATTGATAGCATAGCTAGACATTAGCAGATTTCAGTTTTGGTGCTTCTATTTAAGAATTTGTACCTGATGAGATTTCTGTCATGGTCTCCAGAAACAAGGACCATGGAGGAGGCCGCCGCCCCACTAAGTGGAGGCATGGTTCCTGTGAAAATTATGCAGCTTTTCCGAAAAAACTTTCCAAGCATAGTCTCTACAAAAAATGTAAAGGCTGCCCCCTAAATGATGACTCTATCGCAAAGTGATGAGGATATTTCTTGAGAATAATATTTAATAGTAATGAAAACCAGCATTACTGATAATAGTGTCTGTTATTAAAAGAAAAAAAAACCTGCTTTGGAAAATATGATAAAAAAAAAATCACTGTCTTATGATATTCTTCTGTCCATATAGAAGTTCAAGACTACCCCAATATACATTAGCTTTCTTTATTTAGTCCTTCATTTGCCATGATGGTATCAAAGATCACATTAAATACATTACTATTTCATAGTAGGATGGCAAGTATTGAAATGTTAATCACTGCATTAAAAAACTCAACAGTATGCTAAATATTCACTGGTATAGAGACTTCTTTTCCTTCCTTTTTAGCTATAGGAAAAGTCTAAACACATTTTTCAGAAAAAAAAAAATACCTTATTAGGCTTATATAAGAAAATGCTACGTTTTTAATAAACACAATTGGTTTGGGGAAAATTCCAATTCATAAAACATCTCCGTATTTTTATTAGCTACTGTGGCTTTTAATATGTATTAGTTATTAGCCATATTAGTACCAAGTCAAATCTGTGGTTTTGTACAAATGCCCTGAAAGCTCACCCTACTAACCTTTACACAGACTTACAAGTTACTGGTGCATAATAAGTAAAGCCTTCACTTAATGAAGCTAGATCTTTATATTTTTAACACTCATTTGGAAAACCAATTAACTCTGGCTCTATTGAACAAATTGAACAGGAAATAAATCAAGTGTTAAAACATTGGTGAAGAGCCAGACTTTCTGTAATTAGGGTGCTGATATGCCCAAGGCTGTCTATGTGGAGTTCTATATTTTGATTGACAACTTCCACAGATTAAGGACATTGCATTCTTAATATATTGCCCCATCACTCATTTCAAAACCCAGAGATTGGAATCACAGGGAAAATTCCTAAAAATGTTACACCCTTACAATAGGAATTTCACTTACTATTTCATGTGTATCTTGCCAAGATACTATCTACTGTAATAAATAAGAGGCAATTCTATTGTTCTTCACATCAGTTCCAATTCAGAAAGGATAATTTCGCTGTCTGTTGTGTTTTTCTTTTTTTGAAGGTCTTCCCATTGTTAAAATCAGAAGATTAGGCAAGGGAAGCATAAAGAATTAAAAGAAAGGAAAGGCAGACAACAGAAGGATCAAGAAGGCAAAAAGGATGATGAAAAGAAGGATGTTAGGGACACTAAAGAGGTTACTGAACAGTGTTATAACAGCAGAAGATGATGAGAAGGAGTGACTAAGAAGTGAAGTCGAAGCTCCCACAGTAAGAAGCCAGTAATGTGAACTGAGAACTTCTGCTGGGAGACCTGGGAGCCAGCATCCAGTGGGTAGAGGGCCTGCTTTCTGGGTAGCTGCATTGGGTTTGGGCTAGAGTAAATTTGTATGGTATACCAGGGTCAAGATAAAATACACTTTATGATTCTCCATCTTACTTTGCTATTGCTCCATGTTCAAAGACCATTTTGACACTGGACAATGGAAATGACACAAAGGACTTTGGAGATGTGTGTCTCCCTTTGTAAACTGCTGAAGTGACATTTTAAAAATTTTTATTAATTTTTATTTATTGTGTTAACATGGTTTCAAGTGTCCCACTCAATATAACACCCTCACCTCCTACCCCATGTCCCCATTACACCCCCTTTGCCTCCTTCCCCCTAACCCCCTCACCCTTTCCCTCTGGGACTTGCTGTCCTGTTGTCTGTATCTATGTGTTACGTATATATAATTTCACTAACCCCTTCACCTTCTCTGATTCCATCCCCTCATCCCCCTTCCCTCCAACAGCTGTTCCTCCACTCCCTGTAACCCTACCTCTGCCTCTATTCTGTTCCTTAGTTCACCATGTTCATTAGGTTCCACATGTAAGTGAGATCATATGATATTTTTCTTTCTCTGCCTGGTTTATTTCACTTAGTATAATAATCTCCAAGTCCATCCATGCCATCACAAAAGGTAAGATTTCCTTCTTTTTCACAGCCACGTAGTATTCCATTGTGTATATGTACCACAGCATTTTAATTCACTCATCCAAAATTGACATTTTCATTATACTCATCTATCTTTATTGGGTTTGGTTCATGGAAGCCATTGCTCCTGAACCTGCTAAGTCTAGAAGAATAGTAAGAATGTGTTTCTAAACCCGCAAAGTGAACAAAATAAGTACAAAAGATTATACCACCCATCCTTGTCTCCCTCTAACAATATTTTTCCTGTCTTTTTTAGCAATTGAAGTTTAATATAATGTCCTGTGGTCTGATTAATAGCTCAAAGAAAATATACATCCTTATACATGTTACTATGAATTGCCTACCAAATCTCAAAAGGTTTGAGAAACTCTATAATATTCTCAATAGTAGCCTAACCAGGCAGTGGTGCAGTGGAAGAGCATTGGACTGGGACATGAAGGACCCAGGTTTGAAACCCTGAGGTCACCAGCTTGAGCATGGGTTCATCTGGTTTGAGCAAGACTCACGAGCTTCAGCTCAAGGTCACTGGCTTGAGCAAGGGGTCATTCAGTCTGCCGTAGGCCCCCTGTCAAGGCATATATGAGAAAGCAATAATGAATAACTAAGGTGCTGCAACAAAGAATTGATGCTTCTTATCTCTCTCCCTTCCTGTCTGTCTATCCCTATCTGTCTCTCTCTGTCTCTATCACACACACACACACACACACACACACACTATATATATATATATATATATATATATATATATATATATATATATATATATATATATATATATATATATTCTCAATAGTAAATTTAGTACATAATTAAGTTAACTACTTCCTCTAAATTTCTCTCTTCTCAATTTTGCTTAGTATTTTTTTCTTTTAAGAAATCTTTATTTTAGGCATAATATTTTGACATTTGGGAAAACTTTATTTCTTTTGTAAGACAGGTGGTATTTAATTTGTGAAATACAAAATAATGATTTCATTCATACAAATCAGCTTAGGGAAATGAATGTAATGGATGAGGCCAAAAGAAAGCACAAGTAATAAGGGATTGAAGTCAGAGATATTTCCCATTTTCTTTTAAAGGATAATTGACATGAAAATGTTTTATTTTAATTTTTCCAAAATATTGTCTATTATAATGTAACTTAATAAGACAAAACAAAATTCTGAAACCCACTTTGTCCCTACTGTGATTTTTCTACCTCCCTATCCTTCCTGAGAGATATCCAAAATTCTGTGTTTGATACATCTCTTCTCTGTCAGTATTTTTATGCTGGGTCCAGAGATATCTATAAACAATATCAACATTGTGTTTTCAACATTTTATTTCTTGTTTTATTAATTAGTTACTGAGGGCATTGCTTTTCCTGAGATTAAATGATATCCATGAACACTCTTTTTTATTCCAATAGGACTTTACAGTAAATTTGATTCCTGCCTATAGATATTGTTTTCAGTAGTAGAGAAAGCAAGTGTCATTACCTTAGAATTTAGGTGAAGGAATACAGGAAAATTAACAAATGCAACATGAGTGAGAATTGTTGATGTTAAGAGATATGAGAGAAATAAGTAAGATGGTCAGAAAAGATATCTATGAGGAGCTAACTTCAACCTAAAACCAACTAACTGATAAGGAGAAGATAAGTAAATATAATCAACATAACTTTCTGATAGATTTGATGTGGAAAGTGAAAAAGAAATGGCACTGTAAGATAACTTTTTTTTTTTTTTTTTGCGTGAGCAATGGGTGAATGGAAGTACTGTAGGAAAGATGAAGAATTCTAGACAAAGGATAAGTTTGACAGGGCCTGAGGTTATAGAACAGAAATACTGTTTTAGCTATTTTAAGCAGGAAGTTAAATTTAAAAATCTGGATCTTGGGGAGAGTTTTATTCTGGAAAATCAATTTAGGTTTAATGAAATATGAACTGTTTAGAGGGTCAATCCGATCTATGCTTCCTGTGTAGAATAATTTTTACCCCTAGGAACTTTCTGGCAGTCAGATTCATATCAGTAACTGTTTTAATGGAAATCTGTGTATCATAAACTTTTACAACACATTTATGCAGAAGGGATCTCATTTCTTGTGAGCTTTTTCATGCATATGCAATACATTTAATAAAAGTATTTACTAGAACTGTGGTTGTTGAAAGCAGTTTTTTTGGATACAAGTTAGATGGCTGTATACACCAGATAACTAGGGGAAGCAAGGAATTATCTGGACAGCCATATTTGTCTGCCAATCCTTCTTCTCAGGTTTGTATTATTAACCATGATGGGGCAGAATAACTTCATAATGGTTGTATGAGAATTTTACTCAGAACTGGGATGTCTATATGGAATAACAACTTAAGCTGATTGAATCTAAATTTAAACCTGTTAAAAATACTATTTTTTAGCCCTGGCCATATAGTTCAGTTGTGAGAGCATCGTCCTGATATGCCAAGTTTGTGGGTTTGATCCCCAGTCAGAGTACATACAAGAATCAACCAGTGAATGCATAAATGAGTAGGACAATAAAATCAATGTTTCTCTCTTTCTCTCACCCCTTCATCTCTCTCTAAAATCATTCAACAAAATTTTTAAATTATTATTTCTTTTCCCTTGGTTTCCTAAGATTAAGTACTATTAGAGACCTCTGTATTTCATTAATTAAACAAGTTCATTGTCAGTATCTTGGACCACTCTGTCTTAGAATATTTGGCTTTCAATTTTTCCATATTTCAGAGGTTTTCAAAAGGTAGTCTGAGAACAACCTATGTCAGAGCCTACAGGAGTGCTATTTAAACAATATATAAACATAAGCCTACACAAGACCTCTCAAGTTAGAGAGTTTAGATGTAGGGCACAGAAAGCTGCATTTTTAATAAACTACCAAGATTATTCTTATTTTTGCTAAAATTGGAGAATAACTGCTGTATATAATGGATAGAATGTGTGCAACTGTATTGTCTCATTAGTGGATGCAGTATATGAGGACAGCCCAAGCCATGTGAAACATTTTTATTTAGAAATTAAATTAAATGGGGTGACATTGATCAGCAAGAGTACATAGGTTTCAGGTAAACATTTCTGCAGTGTTTAAACTGTTGATTGTGCTGTGTGCCCATCACCCAAAGTCAAATCATTTTCCATCACTGTACATTTGCCCCTCTTTACCGCCCCCCTAAGTAACCCCTCACTTTTATCTATGTCCATGAGGCTCATATGGAAACTTTTCAGTGCTAATGGGTAGGTATCCAGGACCGAAAATGTTGACAGTATACAAAAGGTAAGGTTACACTTCTAAGATCAACCAGCCCTGAATTGAAGGTGAAAATTTTACTGACACACTTCCTTTGTGCATCTCCGCTACCATTCTGCTACAGGTTGCCACAGTGATGGGAGGTGGGAACTGATTTCACTACTACAGTGCAGTGTCCCCACTTAGAAGTTATGGAAAAATGAATTCCATTTAGCTAAGTTTTAGATATCCTACAGACTGATTCCATTATTGACGGATATCTTATCACTAAAGATTTTTATTTCTTGTGTGTTTCCCTACCAGGGAAGTCTCTTCAACTTTATATAATTCTAGAACAACACTTTGCCACACCTAGGACCAAGAAAAAATATTCCTGGTAGAGTAAAATTTTAATTTAAGAAAGCCCAGATTTTGCAGGTGCCTATAGGAGTCTAAGGCTTGAACCTGCTAGAATGCTTACTCCAGATAAAACTTACTTTGTTTCTGTAGTCACATGACACTGTTAGCCCATTGTGTGAAAATTCCAATGAAACATCACGAATTCCATCAATGTGTTTATTACTTAAGGTTCTTCTTTATTTTCTCTTTTCTTTTCTTTTTTTTTTTAATTTTTTTAATTTATTCATTTTAGAGAGGAGGTGGAGAGAGAGAGAGAGAGAGAGAGAGAGAGAGAGAGAGAGAGAGAAGGGGGAGGAGCAGGAAGCATCAACTCCCATATGTGCCTTGACCAGGCAAGCCAGGGTTTTGAACTGGCAACCTCAGTGTTTCCAGGTTGACGCTTTATCCACTGCGCCACCACAGGTCAGGCGTTTTCTCTTTTCTTAAACTAGTCTGAAATCCAAAATGATCTCATTAATCTCAATGACTTCAATAACCATTTCTATGGATAAACCTCAATTGTTTGGTCACCAGCTTTTATTCCCTAATGAACTTTGTCTTTTCTTTTCTTTCTTTTTTTTAAGTGAGAGGAGGGGAGATAGTGAGACAGATTCATGCATGTGCCCTGACTGGGATCCATCCAGCAACCCCATCTAGGCCCAATGCTTGAGTACTGAGCTATTTTCAGTGCCTGAGGCTGAAACTCTTGGACCAACTGAGCAATCCTCGGAGCCCAGGGCCATGCTTGAACCAATCAAGCTGCCATAGGGGAAGAGGGAGAAAAGGGGGAGAGGGAAGGGAAAAAAAGCAGGTGTTTGTTTCCTCTGTGTGTCATGACCAGGGACTGAATTCAGGATGTCCATATACCACCCTATACTCTAGCAATGAGCCACTGACCAGGGCCCCTGATGAAGTTGAGATCTGTATTTCCCACTGCTGTCTGGTTATCTTTTCTTGGCTGACTTACAGGTTCCCTAGGTCAGACTACCTAAATCTTTGCTCCCCATGTTTGTTCTTCATCCTGTAGAGCCTATGTCAGTGAATGATACCAACATCTACCCAGTTTCCCATGTCAAAAACTGGACAACATCCTGGAACCCTCTGTCCTCCTTGCCTACATCCAGTTGACCACTGAGTCCTGTCAAATTTATCATCTAAATGTCTCTTAAACCTATTCACTTCATCTTCAGCACCACTAGCTTCATATTAGATCTCTTACTTTGACCAGTACTTCAGCATCTTAACATAGTTTATCTTCCAATTGTCTTCTCTTTTCACTAAATCTCTGTACAAAAATCACTTTTTAAAATATTTAAAACCCTTTAATGGTTTTCTATTACTCTTAAAATAAATATCTAACTTCTTAAAATATCTTTAAAATTTCTTATTTATGAGCCCACAGATTAACTCTCCAGGCTAACTTATTTCCAACCATACTTCATGCTTTTCTCTTTATTTCTGTAAATATATTAGGTTAACAATGTGGTCTTTCTGTTGTTGTTGCTGTTTTGTTCTGTTCTGCTTATTTTGTTTTTTAGATTAAGTTGTTGTTAGATGTGCATTTATTGGAATTTTATTGTTCATATATTTTTTAAGTGAAAGAGAAAAAGAGAGAGAGAGGAAAGGAGAGAGATGAGAAGCATCAACTTGTAGTGTGGCACTTCAGTTGTTCATTGATTGCTTCTCATATGTGCCTTGAGTGGGGTTCCAGCTGAAGCAGTGACCACTTGCTCAAGCCAGAGACCTTAACTCAAGCCAGAGATGTTGGGCTTCAAGCCAGCAACCTTTGGGCTCAAGCTGTGACCATTGGGTCATGTCATTGATCTCATGCTTAAGCCAGTTACCCTGCACTTAAGCCAGAGGAGCCCACAATCAAACTGGCAACCTTAGGGTTTCGAATCTGGGACCTCAGCAAACCAGGTCTTAGCTCTATCCATTGTGCCATCACCAGTAAGGCATTATTGTTAATATTTTTTAATTTCTTCTTCTTCTTCTTAAAGAAGTCCCTTTCATATTTCATATAATACTGGTTTGGTGGTGATAAACTCCTTTAGTTTTCTGTTATTTATTTTTTCTGTCTGGGAACATCTGTATCTGTCCTTTGATTCTAAATGATATCTTTGCTGGGTAATCTTGGTTATAGGGCCTTGCTTTTCATAATTTTGAATATTTCTTGCTAATCCTTTCTGGTCTGCAAAGTTTTTGTTGCAAAATCAGCTGACAGTCTAATGGGGGAGCTCTCTTATAGGTAACTGTTTTTCTTTTGCTGCTGCCAAGATTCTCTTTGTCTTTACCATTTTACATTTTAATTATGATGTGTCTTGGTGTGGGCCTCTTTGGGTTCATCTTGTTTGGGATGCTCTGCACTTCCTGGACTTATATGTCTATTTCCATCGCCAAGTTAGTGAAATTTTCTGTCATTTTTAAAATAGGTTTTCAATTTCTTGCTCTCTCTCTTCTCCTTCCAGCACCCCATGATGCTAATGTCGGTACAATTGAAGTTGAACCAGAAGCTCCTTACACTATCCTCGTTTTTTAAAATTCTTTTTTCTTTTTTGCTGTTCTGATTAGGTGTTTTTTGTGTCCTTTTATTCCAAAATACAGATCTGATTCTCAGCTTCACCTACTTTATTGTTGATTCCCCATAAATTATTCTTCATTTTAGTTAGTTTTTCTATCCTTCACTTCTGACTGGTTGTCTTTCACACTGTTGAAGTTCTAAGTTCATCGAGCATCCTTAAAGCCACTGTTTTGAACTCTGCACCTAGTAGATTGCTTGTCTCCAGTTTGTTTAGTTCATTTTCTGGAGTTTTGTTCTGTTTTTTCATTTGGGACTTTTTTTTTAAATTTTTGGCTTCTCAGTTTGACAGGTTTCATATGTTTATGTGTATTAGGTAGAGCAGTACGTCTCCCAGCTTGGTAAAGTGGCCTAGTATAGTAGGCATTCTGTAGCAATGTGGTCTTGTAGAGGACCTCTCTCCATCTCTGACTCTAACTTCATCTTCCAAGTTCTGACATGGACTTAATCCCAAATTATTATGTCTCTCTTTCCCTTTCCCCTCTGCAGATATCAGTATCTCTTCTTTTCTGTATCCATCCTTGCCTGTATTATTTCTACTGCAATCCTTGAAATAGCGTACTATAATTAGCTTTTTTGTAATTCCACATTCCACCAGTTGATTAGCTCCATGAGATAGACATCATTCTTATTTATTTTTTTAACTGTTGTATCTCCATAGATTAAGATGTATATGCTGAATAATGTTTTAGTATTTCTTTCTTGTTTTTTTTTTGTTTTTGTTTTTGTATTTTGTATTTTTCTGAAGCTAGAAACGGGGAGAGACAGTCAGACAGACTCGCATGCGCCCGACCGGGATCCACCAGGCATGCCCACCAGGGGGCGATGCTCTGCCCCTCCGGGGCGTCGCTCTGCCGCGACCAGAGCCACTCCAGCGCCTGGGGCAGAGGCCAAGGAGCCATCCCCAGCGCCCGGGCCATCTTTGCTCCAATGGAGCCTCGGCTGCGGGAGGGGAAGAGAGAGACAGAGAGGAAGGAGAGGGGGAGGGGTGGAGAAGCAGATGGGCGCTTCTCCTGTGTGCCCTGGCCGGGAATCGAACCTGGAACTTCTGCACGCCAGGCCGACGCTCTACCACTGAGCCAACCGGCCAGGGCCTATATGCTGAATAATGAATGAAGAGGTGCTTCTAACTAATAGGTACTGTTTGTTGGGTTTACTGAGTTGAAGTAGAAGCTCTGATGACTCAGCAGCAACACATTTCATTGGGATGGATTATTTCTGTCATAGGTAAGAAGCTAGAATTGGTGAGATAAACCAAATTGTTGTCATCGCTTAACTGTTACTAAGGGTTCCTTCCTTCCAATATTTTAGGTAGAAGACATTAGAAATTTATATTGGAATCTTTCATAAAATGTATACTTATTTTTTTAATATTACACTGAAAACAAATACATTTTGTTCTAATAAAGCATGTTTGTTCAGTGTTTTGCAACATCTCATTGCTATTTTTTATATAAAATTCTCATTTAAAAATTAAGCCTTTTCTAGATGTAGAGATTGAGTAGAACTTATTTGATGGCTACACATAACAGTCAAATGCCCCAAGTGAGCAAACTCAGAAGCAGACTATCTCTTCCAGAATGTTACTTGGGCTGTTTCTCTCAGAATGTGATGTACATTATAAGAAAACTAGTATAATGAATTTATTCATCAATTGGGTAACTGCATTAAAATATTTTTCCATTATTTCTTTTCCTATCAGGAAGTATCTAATGAACAGTCACATCCTCATATCATAATTTGGCTCCTAAAAATTTGTATGCATTTTGGATGTTTCTCTGTTGGAAATAAAGGTTACTCAAATTTACAGTTTTCAAAAATGTGTGGCTACTATAAAATCTGGAAATTACAAAATTAGAACTGAGCAACTAGGGCCAGTAAAACATATGTATGGGTCTTTTAATATTTAATAAAGAAATAGTGCCTGAAATAACGTGCTCAAAATATCAGATCTATATTTCAAGGTAAATCATGTAGAAATGTTTACTATCAATCCTTCTTAATTTGGGATAAGAAAAAGCATTTAGCTTGATCTTTGGAGTACTCCCTGAAGACAATTTTATTTCCTCCTTATTTTAATAATATAAGAGAGGCCTGATTTAAAAGTCCAAAGAGTATTTTAAAAGCACCAAGCACCTAGGTTTATAGCCAAAAAGTGCTGAATTGAGTAAAGCCCTTCTATTTTTACACATCTTGAAGTCAATATCTAATGAAAACACAAAATACAATATATAGAAGATGTATTACAGAACTATATACTTGAAACCTATAAAATTTTATTAACCAATGTCACCCCAATAAATTCAATAAAAATAAAACCAATTCATAAAAAACACAAACAACAAAAAGAAAACAGGACTCTACTTTGTATTAGAGCAGGGGTCCCCAAACTGTTTACACAGGGGGCCAGTTCACTGTCCTTCAGACCGTTGGAGGGCCAGACTATAAAAAAAAACTATGAACAAATTCCTATGCACAATGCAAATATCTTATTTTAAAGTAAAAAAATAAAACAGGAACAAATACAATATTTAAAATAAAGAACAAGTAAATTTAAATCAACAAACTGACCAATATTTCAATGGGAACTATACTCCTCTCACTGACCACCAATGAAAGAGGTGCCCCTTCCGGAAGTGCGGTGGGGGCCGGATAAATGGCCTCAGGGGGCCACATGTGGCCCGCGGGCCGTAGTTTGGGGACCCCTGTATTAGAGTCTAAGCACTGTAAGACATATATTTTAGAACCTCCACTTTCAAATATATCAGGAAAATTAATGTACCCGGAAAATCCATACAATACACATAATTGGGAAGAAGGCTTAAAGTTTTAATAATAAGAAATTCAAAGTGATTGTTTGTTTCAGGAGATACTATGATGTGGTCCAAATTCAGCTGTTGTATTGTTTATAAATGACTACTATGTGAAATTGTCAAAACTTTTTTGGAAACCTACATTCCTAAAAATAAAATTTACTACATATTTTAAAAATAAGAATAATTCATTAACCATAGTCATGTCATTCAAATTACTCATTGTCTTCGTTGCCAGTATAAAAACTAGGCAGATTTATTGTGTTAGATGGTTTTAAAACTATAATTTCAGTTATTGTCTAAAACATTTTCATAGACTTATTTTTTATTACAAATTTAATTCAGCATTCACTTTAATACTCACTTTATTTTATTTTACTTGAAATTAAGGGACAAATCATTTCATTAGCCAAAAGCATGTGAAAATGGATATAATTTAGGTTGTAAAATGGAATTCATTTGTGTTAAAAGAATATTTTAATAAAATGTCACTGAGTTATTTAAAAATTATGTTTGTCAAAGAATTCTCATTTGACACTGCACACACTTTCTTTCTTGATAGAAAACAAAACAGCTTAAAATAGTATTTCCATATTGAGATACACATTTTGAGTCCTTGGGATGGATGATATACCTGCTGGGTTCATTCACATTTAATACCTACCATAATTCTGTGTCAGATCACACTTCTTCAGTGTACTTATACCTCTTTGGTTCTGACAAAACAGCACCCCAATCTGTGGTACTTACACCAAAATTAACTGGAATGGTTTTTGTAATAGGTTTGACCGTTGAGCACAAGATACATCTTTTCTCAAGGTCCAAAAAGGTAATATAGTTGAGAGAATTCTGAAAATTTATGGGCAAACAATCAGCAACTCTGGTCTGTTGACATGGTCATATTTAATATGTACTTGTACTAGTAATTTGGTTATGTAAAGTGGGATGGACCCATAAAAGAAAAAGAGATGAGAATATTCCTCCCCTATCACCATCCCTGCTCTCCTTTGCTGGGCTAGGGCTTGACAGTGACTCCTATGGGACAGCCTACTTCCCAAAGATGACTTTCACAGATGACAAAACAGTGCCTTCTTCTTGCCCCATCAGGGGAGGAATTATTTTTAAAATGTTTTATTAACTGTATTGGGGTAACACTGATTAATAACATAACTTAACTTTTAGTTGCAGAACTTTATAATATGACATCTGTATACTCTATAGTGTGCTCACCAAAAGAAGTCTCATCTCCTTGCTTCACTGGGTATTTGATCTCCTTTAGGATATGTAAATGATAAGACAAAAAGCAACAAATGAACAAACAAAATAAACAAAGAAAGAAAAAACAAACCCTAGATCCAGATAACAGAGTTGTGATTACCAGGACAGGGTTTCAAAGGTTTCCTGCTGTCGTTACCTCAGGCTACTTCACCGCCCCTAGTTGATGTGGCCCCCTCATTGAGTTCTCTTGAATTGCCTCTGTGAGTGTGCCATCTGGTAAGTGCTGGCAACTTGGCTCAAACAAGTATTCTTCATTAATTAGTTCAAAATTTGACCTTTCTGGACTCTAGAGAAACTCATATTAAATTTTCAAAATAATGGGACAATTCATTGCTTCCTGTCTGCTCTGAAAATATTTATTTGCATAAAAATCAGTGTTTCAACTTTTTGTTTTATTTTTATAAACCCTTCACATCAAATTAAGCATATTTTTTAAAAGCAGGGCACTTTCATAATTTTTCTAGTTTAAGTCACAAAACCCAAAGTAATATAAATGTAAACGCATCATAACATGAAGTATAAAAATTGACTACCAGACAGTAGGCACCAAAGCCTCTGTTCTTTTCTTCAATTACTGTAAGTGTGCAATAACATAATTTCATCAAGGAAATAGTTTGGACTACATAAAAATTAAGCCGATTGTTTACTTCATTAAAAAATAAAGGACAGCCAGTTCAATGATAAATTCAATTACCAAGTCCTGGAAATAGAATGTACTTTTGTGGGCTTCACAGAAACACTTAAAACAAACAAATGTAAGTTATAGTTTTATCCAGCAGTTAATATGCATCATTACTTCAACTCATCCTTTTAATAGCTCTGAGCTAGGTAGCTCTGTGTTACCTCAGCTCTACAAAGTGCAGGATAAATGGTGGTGAACAAGAGGACAGTCATTTCGCCATCAAGTTGGGAGAAAGTGTGCAATAAGCCTGCCTATGATTGCTTCACCCTTCACTCCCTTTGGATGAATGGAAGAGAGAGTGTGTGTGTGTTGTGTGTGTGTGTGTGTGTGTGTGTGTGTGTGTGTGTGAGAGAGAGAGAGAGAGAGAGAGAGAGAGAGAGAGAGAGTGTGTATGTCTTGTTCCCTGAGGAAAGACAGAAAACCCAGTTTATTTATTTATTTTTTACTGGACTTCCAGGTAAGCACACATATGATTATTACTAGGGACATACAGACAGGAAGGGAGGGAGATGAGAAGCATCAATTCTTCATTGTGGCTCTTTCGTTGTTCATTGACTGCTTTTTCAAATGTGCCTCGACCGGGGGGCTATAGCAGAGTGAGTGACCTCTTGCTTGAGCCAGCAACCTTTGGCTTGAAGCCAGTGTGATCTTGGGCTTTAAGCCAGTGACCTGTGGGCTCAAGCCAGTGACCACAGGGTCATGTCTATGATCCCACTCTCAAGCCAGGGACCCTGCACTCAAACCAGATGAGCCTGCACTCAAGTTCGCGACCTCGGGTTTTCGAACCTGGGTCCTCCGCATCCCAATCCAATGCTCTATCCATTGTGCCACCACTTGGTCAGGCCATAATACTTCCTATCTAGTCAATATGTCTAGAATGTATGGATTTATGAAGCATGGCTCCCTGGAGAATACACGTAATACAGACAGCTCTCTGGGATATTGTCTTGTCTGCTGAGGCTGTCATAAAAAATACCACTAACTGGGCGGCTTAAACAACAGAAATTTATTTTCTCACAACTTTCTACAGATTCAAGAGAAGTCCCAGATGAAGGTGCCAGTAGGGTGTGGTTTTGATGAGGGCTTTCTTTCTCTGTTGCAGGTGTTGCCTTCTTGCTGTGTCCTCGCATGGCAGAGGGAAAGAGAGCAATCTTTTGTATCTCTGTTTACAATGGCACTAACCGCATCACCAGAGTCCTACCCTAGTGACTTCACCTAAACCTAATCCTCTCCCAAAGCCACCATCTCCAAATACTATCACATCGGGGGACAGGGCTTCAGTGTATGAAGTTTGAGGGGACATAGTTCAGCCCACAGTTGATATAAAATGAAGAAATTGCTTAAATTAATGTTCCTTGTTTTGAAAGGTAACTGTGAGGACCTCACTGCGAGACATAATTATTCTGGGATGTGTTTGATACAGGAAGGAATAACTTGGGAGACATTTTTGATGCCCTAGAACTCTCTGCCCTTTAACAGAGCCTCTGATGGCCTGAATCCTTCATGCTGGGTATAATCTTTTTTTTTTTTTTTTAATTTTATCAATATTTAGGACTTTTTTTTTTTTTTTTTGTATTTTTCTGAAGCTGGAAACAGGGAGAGACAGTCAGACAGACTCCTGCATGCGCCCGACCGGGATCCACCCGGCACGCCCACCAGGGGCGAATGCTCTGCCCACCAGGGGGCATGCTCTGCCCCTCCGAGGGTGTCGCTCTGCCGCGACCAGAGCCACTCTAGCGCCTGGGGCAGAGGCCAGGGAGCCATCCACAGTGCCCAGGCCATCTTTGCTCCAATGGAGCCTTGGCTGTGGAGGGGAAGAGAGACAGAGAGGAAGGGGGGGGGGGTGGAGAAGCAAATGGGCGCCTCTCCTATGTGCCCTGGCCGGGAATCGAACCCTGGTCCCCGCACGCCAGGCCGAGGCTGTACCGCTGAGCCAACCGGCCAGGGCCAGGGTATAATCTTTGATCAGTGGATCTGATTTGATAATTTGATCTTGGCTCTACCAAGGATGTGGTGTACAAATAAGCACACACACAATCTAACTATGTGTTTTAATAAATGCTATAAAAGAAAAATGCAAGGTATCTTAAGAGAGTATAAAAAGAGGAGTAAATAAAAATTTGGGTGTTAACTAAGGGTCTCTGAAGAGGTGATTTCAGGATGTTAGGTTCAGATTAGGGTTACAGGCTGGGTATGGGGGGTGGGAGTTATTATACATTCTCTTTATTTGCATGTTTAATTGTTACAGTTTCATTTAATTTCATTATTAACCTAACATTTATCATCATAAGTAATGACTAAGTCACCAAAAATTGTTATTCATTCTTCAAGTCTTAGCTTAAAGGTTCTCTCTTCTGTGTACCATGTCTGTGTCCCCCAGGTGGCAGGGAAGTAACCATTTCCACATTTCAATACACCCCTCTGGTCTGCTCTGCCCCTTGCCTGTCATTTGATGTATCTCTTTTACAGCATTATCACAGTGATCCTCCTTGCCTACCTAGAGATGCTTGATGTCACATGCCATTTTTTTTTTTTTTTGGATTTTTCTGAAGCTGGAAACAGGGAGAGACAGTCAGACAGACTCCCGCATGCGCCCGACCGGGATCCACCCGGCACACCCACCAGGGGCGACACTCTGCCCACCAGGGGGCAATGCTCTGCCCTTCCGAGGCGTCGCTCTGCCGCGACCAGAGCCACTCTAGCGCCTGGGGCAGAGGCCAAGGAGCCATCCCCAGTGCCAGGGCCATCTTTGCTCCAATGGAGCCTTGGCTGAGGGAGGGGAAGAGAGAGACAGAGAGGAAGGAGGGGGGGTGGAGAAGCAAATGGGCGCTTCTCCTATGTGCCCTGGCCAGGAATCGAACCCGGGTCCCCCGCACGCCAGGCCGACGCTCCACCGCTGAGCCAACCGGCCAGGGCCTCACATGCCATTTTTAATTTATATTTCTACATTTTTACTCTTTCATTTGTCCTATGTAACTTTATTTTATTTGCATATTTTATGTACCTGGCACATGGGTGATGCTCCACAAGTGTTTGCTGAATAAATAAATGTACCTTAGGTAGTAAGTGTTGAAAGCGTTTCTATTCATTAATATGCAATTGTGTTAGGATTATTAATTTACCCTGGAAAACATTATGTGCAAGTAAAATGATTATTCAAAATTTTATTCAGTCTTTAACTCCAGAGAGCTTTATGGGGCTATTCACTATTTACATTAATTTGGTATTATCTGTTAATATAACATGGATTGTGTGTGTGTGTGTGTGTGTGTGTGTGTGTGTGTGTGCGTGTGCAGTTAAGATTGTGTGTGCATATGTAATTGAGATTAAAGATTTTAAGTCATTCTCTTTTTCACTGACTTAGAAAAATAAACTGAATCAAGAAACATAAACCCAAGAAGCTTAGAAATAAAAAGAATCTAATAAAAGAAAGTAGAGTAACCATATGATGATATTTATTAAAACTATTTATCTACAGGTTTATTAAGCACCGTGGAATACAAAGTTACATAGCTACATTATAGTTAAGGCCAGAAGTGAAGTGTAAAATGTTCTCCATAAGCTTGTGTACCAAATCGTTTTTCATAAGAATCTATAGCAGTACATCAATTTAAAACTGGAGTCATACAGGATAGTCAATCTTTAGTGCAGTAGGAACAGTTATGGCAAATATTGGACCCATGATCTGAGCCTGTACAGAGAGCTCATCCAGACTGAGTGAACAAAAGGTACTGTGATGACCTCAACTGCAAAGCAGCCTGGCGATTAGGAGCCAAAATCTCAAAATCTACTTTTATCTTTTATTTCCTATGCCCATTCCTAAATGTTCTAGAAAAATTGCAAGGGAATTTCTTCTAATTACAACTCAAATTGACTTCTACTATGGAGCTATTCTGGAATTAGTTGAAAAAAAAAATAGACAAGTTCACTGTACATATAGATAACAACTGGCGAAGCTTGAAGGCAAAGACACATTTGCAGTGTGAACCCACACACTTCATGTTCTCTCTAACAGATTACTGAAGCAGGTTACAGAAGAAGCGCCAGAGGAGACTGACTGGGGTGGAGCTAGTTCTTAGGATAAAGGAATGTGGTCTCACCCTCAGCCTAGTCAGGTTTTGAGGGGCTGGGTTTTGTTGTCTGTCATCTTTAGGGCCAGTCCAGGGTTCATGAACGATATTTTAAGAGCTAAAAATTCAAGAGGTGTTTTTTCTCTAACAGCTATCCAAGTCTTCTCCAAATTTATTCTTCCTCAACTCACTGTCTGTGAAAAGAAATTGGAAGACACAATTGGTGAGCAATACAAAATTTTGGCAGCATATCTACAATTTTCCTAAAGTGTTGGAGAGAGATGAATGTTGAAATTTCCATTTATTCTTGAATTCTCATTTCTGCATCTGGTAAAGAGTTTATTTATTGAAGCGCTTATTTCTCTTTCCTCTTTCTTCTTGTTGACAAAGAAGTTAGTAGTTCAACTTTTTCTCATAGGGCTTTCTGCTTTACCTTGGTCTTTATATCTCTGGCTTCTCATTTATAGGTCTAATGTCATGGCCCAGGTCCCAGTTAAAGGTAGTTTGCCATTCTACCTCTGAGCCAAATGGTAAACTAGAAGTTGATATATATGTTTCTTAGTAATAATATACTTTAAAGACTTATTTTTAGTTATGATAATAAAATAAAAATAATATTGGAGATATGATTAATTTGAAGATTTTTAAAAATTTTATTTTATCAAATCTATGATGATTTTATGATAGGTCATTATTTTATATATCCTTAAGGAAAAAGAAAAATGCTTCCAGCTAAATGCTTGACTCTAAGATACACTTCTTTTTCAGAGATGGTAAAATGTAAGAAATATATACATCTGAGTATTTTAGAAAAGTTGTAGTTGAATCAGATACTTTTTATTTTTTTACATATTTAAAAATGCACAATAACATGTGAGAGGTTCACTGATTTTCTCTGTTATTAGCATTGAGGCTCCTGAAGCCTTTGTAAGACATACTCACTAATTTCTATACTAAAGGAAATCTCAGCTTTCAAGGACATTTGGCAATATCATTTTGCTGTTTGTATTCTGGAAGATCATTGAATGACTGGCTTGTTATTACTCCATTATAGACTAAAAAAACACAAATAGAAAAAGTGATATTATCTGTTTATACTTAACTACTGTAATCACTAATTGAATAATTTCAGAAGGCAACAAAAATTGTTTGTGTGTGTGTGTGTTGTGTGCAAATTAGGGTTTATAAAATACCCTTACTTTTAGTTTGTAAAATATTAGAGTTTTCTACCACGTGTTAAAATTATTTCTGTTTCCTTATTTGAACTGTGACTGAAAAGAACTTTTGAAGGGTATCCTGATGTACTAGTAAATATTTATAACATTATTTTACTGGGAAAAACTTAATTCCAAGAACTGATTAACACAAGAACATTATTATATAACTTAATTAAAAGTTGGGAACATCTGTGCATTTATGAATGTGATTAACATGTTCAGTGTATATTACCTGTATGTAATATGGTCAATAGATTTACTTATAATTTCTCAAGTATTTTCTCAAATCTTATAGTGATAATATAAGTACATTAACAAAAAACAAATCCCTTATTGGCAAGCAAATGAAAATAGCTATTTAAAATATGCCATTATAGATAAATTAAGAAATAATTTAATTACATCATTTTCCATAACAATTTCCCAGGGCAATCTTAACCATAACAAACTATAAACACACTCTAAGCATAATTAGAGACAATAAGTCATTTTATGCAGTGAAGGTATCTGTAGACTAATAAAGTGGGGAAGTACTGAATGTTCTAAACCATTTCTAAATATTTTAAGTAATAAATATTTCACTCACTTAAATCACGATTTGGAGAGTGGCTCTAGTACCTTCTTACTTAAATGTCTCTTCTCTTTTATATCTTGTTTATGTCTCAAATCCTCAAAAAGCTTCAAAAGTATTAAAAGATGACAAAGTAAACAAGGCTGCCACTTGAAATTAGAAAGTCTGAATTCAGCAGCCATTTCTGCCTTGGGAAAGCCCTGGTTTCATTCTCCTCAAACCAGACGATCAGAATATTTATCTCAAAGGATTGCTGATTGGAGCACAGGAACAAATGTTTGTAAAAGCCTATTTTAAACTGAGAAGTGTCATGTTCAGCACTTTGTTAGGGATTAGGGGCAGCTGACTGATAACTGAAGTCCTTAAGAATGGAACAAATAGAGAGAGATAAATGACTGATTGAATGCGGGTCTGGATCTGCCTGTTGCTGACCCGTGGTGCATTTGGAACTTAGGAGACCTGTGAGATAGGCATCTTAAGGCCTTTTGTGTCTAAATGGGGCGTGTATGTTTGAATCCTAACTTTTTTGATTTTAAGTCTATAGCAAAGAATATAATTCCTAAATGCTTTTGAAGGTCAGATTTAGGTTCCATATCTCTATCTTTAAAATTGTAAATTAAAATTAATAGTATTTTAAAATTAGTAGGTTGAAACTAAAATCTTAACATATTATAAATATCTAGATCAGACACGTGGCATTTACACTGATTCTCAAATATACACGCTAATTACAATTTTATAATTGTTTTGCTGAAACTTTCTTATAAAGCATCTTCTCTTTTTCAGTATGTCAATAGATTTACTAGAATATATGTTTAAAGGACAAAATGAGCAGGCTGTTTACATTAGATAGCTTGGTATATCTATGAAATTGAGGTTTGTGGAGCTGTTATTGACATTGGTATGAATGATGCCTGTAGCACAGAGTAATGACAATTTGTTAGCAATGCTTTCTGGCCTGAATGACATTTTTCACATTACCTACATTCTTTGTCCTGGAGTCTTTTCAAAGCACTTGTTGTTGATTAAATTCTAGGCCAGGCAATTGCTAACATTTCCAAAATGTAATATTTTGAAATAGCTTTGAAAATGCTATTTCATTCACACATTCTGGAAGAGTTTCTTTTCCTATATAATACCATATGTTCAGCTTCTATCATATATTCCCAGTTCAAAAAAACCTTCTGTCTTATGATGCGTCACATCAATCAACATGGTGTTTATTTGGTAGACATTTGGTTGTGAGCTGTAACATTCCTTCCAGATACAAATTAAATGAAACCACAGCATATACTTCTCCATCATTCATCATTCCATGTAGTTGGACAAGACAGGCTTTAATGACATGAAAAGCTCTTCCAAGGGCAAGAAAGCTCCAGATATTTTGGTGTGAAAAATACTGCGGTTACCCTGAATTTGTGCTCAGTTTCTCCCCAATAAAATAGATTTCTGCGACTTAAAAAATAGAAAGAAGAAAATATCTCTGAGCAACTCTGTTTTTCTTTAAAATCTGAAAAATGCGCTCTCCTTCCCTTCCTTCCTCACTCCATGACTCTTTCTCATCCACCCACCGCCTACCTCCTTCTTTTCCTCTAGCTTCATTTAAACATTTTTCATTAGATTGTTACAGTGTTTCTGTTTAACAGCCAGAGTTTAGAGGATGACTGCATATGGACATAAAGCAGAACTAGACAAACATCTGATGATAAATATCAATGACTTGATCTATATCTTATGGTAGATTTTCTAAGTGAAAAATAATTTTAATTTCATTTTCCGTGCAAATAAGCCTTCACTTAACACTTCCATTAACCTCACGGGTACTTCTGTTTTGTTTTTATTTAAGCATTTATATTATATTTATATATATTAATAATCATTAATAGCTTTGGAAAAAAGTGCTCTCAAGGTAGAGCTACTCAAAAAAAGAGAATTATTTTGTGTGGAATAAATGTATTTCTCATATTTTTAGAACCTAAACTCTTCTTTTGTTATTGATATTTGATAAGAAAAATATTCATTCAATCAGCATATGAAATACAAGATACAATGAAACTACAAAATGAAGTGAACATGCAAATGTAATCAGTTAGAATCATAAAACTAATTAAGAGCAGAAAGGACAAGTGTTTCCACCTTTGGTAGTTCTGCTTCCATTTTAATTTTCTTTATCAGAATTGCAGCAACCAGAATTCGTAAAAGATAATTCTTTTTGATTTAAGGGCATCTATTGTGCTTGTATTTTTTGTATTTGTTACTCTAGAAGTAAATGCAAAGATGTCACTGTGTCAACATCCTTACATAAAAGTATGCCTTCTCATAATTTTAGTAGTTTTGAAGAGCCACTGCGCCACCTCACCCGTAGGTGTTGTAAAGTACCAAAAGCTACAGAATCAATATTAATATTTTGGGAGGCCTGAAGAACATTTTATTAATTTGGGTTAAGGTGTGCAGAGAAATTGTGAGAAATAGTCTCTGTACTGTGTGATTGGCATAACCAGGATGGCCCTTGGCATTGTATTGTAAATGCAAAGGGGAGGAAAACATGGATTCCCAGACATTCCACCACGCCTGTGAAGAGGTGAATGGCTAGCCAGGTACAGGGAGAGAAAAGCCAAAATAAACCTTTTCTTATAGTAATGAGCCATTTGCGGGCATTTGTCCCCAGGAAAACTACCTCTCCCATATGAATGCATATAGTTAATGTATGTGACTCTGGACAAAGAGATGGCGGATAAACACTAGAAAATATAGGAATGCCTTTTAATATGTAAAAAGATAATTTTCTACCATTGTGTTGACTTGTAAATTTTGTTTTCTCCAAAATGATGTATGGCTTGCAAATTGAACATGGTCCTATCATGTTAAAGGGCATATGACTATAACCAATAGTGGTAAAGGGCTCCTAATTACAATTTTTGCTTCTGTACTTCCCACTTACAAAACTATAAAAACTAGGTAGAACAAAGGGCCAGCGCGCTCTCCCTCAGACTTCTGTCAGAATTGCTGCCGCTTGGCCAAGCTAGACAGTAAAGCTTTGGTGTGTAATTGACGGACTTTGTTCGTGTCTTCAATGTTTCGGGTCCCTCCAGATTAGGCTTAACAGTTTTACCATTGAAAATTGCATAGGCAAGTTTTTTGTTTGTTTTTTTTAAAAAGGACAATTTAATAGAAAAAGCAGAATTCTATTTTATGTTTACTTATAAATTTAAATTATACTTCTCACAGGGTTTATTAAAACTTGGTATTGCAAGTTTTTAAAATAGCAAATATATGATTTATTGATAGAACATTTAAATATTATTAAAATCACTTTTTCCTTTTCTTCCTTCCTTCATCTCTGTCTCTCCCTTTATCTTCCTGTTTTCCTTTCTTCCTTCCCTCCTGCCAGAGTGAGTAAAGTATCCAGAGTGAGTAAAGCTGATGAATGCAACGTGCACTCATCAGAGTCTGTAACTGAAATTTTTGTTTTGCAAATTATGATTGCATTACTGCTTGGGAGGGGCCATTGTTTTGCTTACACTTGCTGGAGGAGGGGTCTTTGTGGGCCCAGGCAGTTTTGCAGAGAGAGAAGAGAGAATGTAGAGTTGTAAAGAAGAAGCCAGTTTGTGCAGAAAGAGAGAAGGTATGCAGATGGGGAACCAGAGCTTAGAGGTTTTGGGAGCCCTACTGAGGCTTGTGGGGGCCTTTGATTCTAGGAAGAACCAAAGAAGATTCTCCTGGTTGTGGAACCAGAGAATGTGTCAGGGCTTTGGGAGCTCTGTATGAGAGGGAAGCGGTCTTCCCTGTGTGTTTGTTTGTCAGCTGGTGCGAGACTTTAATAAAGAAATGGCCCACCAGTTTTTGGTTCCATTGTTTTTTTTTTACTGTCTGCCTGAATCCAATAAGAACCTATATAACCATGATGGCGGCACCCACTGGCCATACAGTCATCATTTGAATTTTGGAGATTTTAAATCTGTAGAGATACACCAAAAATCTACTGTTGACATTTTGACTAATATAGATGGAGTTGATAATTTCAGACTGATCAATTGCAGAAAAACTCTTCTCATGCCAACATAGCAATTCTATATAAAATGTTTCTCACTAATGTAATAGCAGTGAGGAGAGTTGACTATCAGGGTTGTTTTACAGCAGGGGTCCCCAAACTTTTTACACAGGGGGCCAGTTCACTGTCCCTCAGACCATTGGAGGGCTGGACTATAAAAAAAACTATGAACAAATTCCTATGCACACTGCACATATCTTATTTTAAAGTAAAAACACAAAACAGGAACAAATACAATATTTAAAATAAAGAAAAAGTAAATTTAAATCAACAAACTGACCAATATTTCAATGGGAACTATGCTCCTCTCACTGACCACCAATGAAAGAGGTACCCTTCCAGAAGTGCGGTGGGGGCCGGATAAATGGCCTCAGGGGGCCGCATGTGGCCCGCGGGCCGTAGTTTGGGGACCCCTGTTTTACAGTTTAGTTGTGGTATGGTATATGAACCTTGGACATAGCTTCTTAATTACACTGCTGAATTTCTCTTTTCCATGGCATAGAGATATTGCCCTGAGCTGGAACCATCTCACAGTGCCATTGCCAGGATCTACTGAGATAATGGATATGAAAAACCTTTGAACGGTAGAAGGTAATGTGGAAAGACAGGACTTATTATTTCAACACAGAATGTACATCATGTTTTTCTAAACCTTTGAGGGGATTTGGTTTACTCACTTAAAATAAAACAATATTGTATTGACATTTCCAGGTTACAAAAATATAGACTTAAATGTACTGTGTCAGTCACTGTCAATCATATAAATACATACACTGCTCACAAAAATTAGGGGATCAGGGAACGTGCAGATACTTCAGTACTTTCAGCCCTTTTTATTGTGCATTTTCACCAATTAAATAAAAGTTGGGGCCCTGGCTGGTTGGCTCAGTGGTAGAGCGTCAGCCTGGTGTGCAGGAGTCCCGGGTTCGATTCCCGGCCAGGGCACACAGGAGAAGCGCCCATCTGCTTCTCCACCCCTCCTCCTCTCCTTCCTCTCTTTCTCTCTCTTCCCCTCCCGCAGCCAAGGCTCCATTGGAGCAAAGATGGCCTGGGCGCTGAGGATGGCTCTGTGGCCTCTGCCTCAGGTGCTAGGATGGCTCTGGATGCAACAGAGTGATGCCCCAGAGGGGCAGAGCATCGCCCCCTGGTGGGCGCGCATGCGGGAGTCTGTTTGACTGCCTCCCCATTTCCAGCTTCGGAAAAATGCAAAAAAAAAAAAAAAGTTGGTTTTGCATCTCATTTGCATAATCAAACAACTTTCTTAGACTTGTCGTTTGCTTTCCTGATGTTCTTGTTTAATTTAAAAAAATGCTTTATTCTTTATCATTTTATATTCATTTTGAAATATCCCCTAGTTTTTGTGAGCAGTATATATGTTTTCCATACTTCAATAGGAAAAGTTAAGGTACTAAGAAAATTTAGAATATGCTAGTCTCATCAATGAATTAATCAGTTTTGCAAATCTAATGACCCTCATTCATTTCTTCAGACTTTCATGTACCTATTGAGAATTTGTTGTTTCTTTCATTATTTTAAACTTGGGGAGATTTCCCAGGATGACAAACATTGATTGTGAGCAACTTAATAAACTATTTGTCAAACTGTGTTGCTTAGTTTTTAAAGTGATAATCCTGAGGTTCACAAAGGATTAAGTGATACACACAAGGTCACCTCTCACTCAGGAGGAGTCTAGGTGGAATGACAATGTCCTCTGATTCTCAGTCTTGGTTTCCATTTCATTACCTAACAGAGGAATCAGAAACGATTAGGAGATTTATGTTTCTGATCCATAATATCAATAAGAATGGTCTCTGTCACCATTGTATTTGACACAAAGTGGCAATTCAGACTTCTCTCGAAGCATCTTGTCTCTATGTGACTGTTTTGGTAGCCACTGCAGGGACCTTTAGTTCATGTGTTCCAGATACATTCTCAGATTTCACTTATACACAGACTCCACCTAGGACACGTTTGGTATTTCTTCCACATGAAAGACACGTGCATCACCAAATGAACCTGAAACGCTGGTGAAATGACGTAAAGATCAAGCAACCTGCCTTTTTTTTTTTTTTTACTTTACAAAAATATTCATATTTTACTGTCTACTCAGATAAAATTAGGTAGGACTCATTTTTAATGCTTCCAATAAACAAGAAAATCTGCCTGCAGCATGAAAAATCCTTTTGTGTTATTTGCAACAGATGAACCTAATTTGTATTCAAACAACAGTTCTATAACTAACTAGAGAAATAAAATGAATGTCTATGACCTTTCTTCAATTATTTAGTAAGGATGAAGTGTCAATTGGCTAAAAGTAATGATGCTGTGGCTATATTTAGTGTTACACCACTTAGATAGAAATTCAAGATGGAATAGCACATATGCACACATACATACAATAGATCAATAGCATTGAAGGTTAAGTAAGCCATAACCACTGTATTACCTTTAGGAGACCAAAGTATTTATACTCCAATTAGTTGGTGTTTACAAGAGGCTTAAATTTTTTTTTACCATATTATGCAAAATGAATGGTACTTTTCTTTAAACATTTATATATAAAAATAAATTATTTAAAGTTTAAAAATTTATTTATTGAGCAGTAGCAGCAAAATTCATTCTTCTAGACCAGGGATATAAGGAGTGTTAAGAGGATATTAAATGCATTATAAGGTATAATGAGAAACTAGATGCAAAGTACCATTTCAGGTTTAATGCTAAATGCAGGAATCTTTGTTCAGTATTCCACATACATTCCCAGATTTCACTTATACACAGACTCCACTTAAAGCTAGTTTCACTGTTTTGAAACTTGTATGAATCATTGGATATGCTAATACTAATTGTAACTTTTAAAAATCAACAACAAGCCCTGGCTGGTTGGCTCAGTGGTAGAGCGTCAGCCTGGCGTGCAGGAGTCCCAGGTTCGATTCCTGGCCAGGGCACACAGAAGAAGCACCCATCTGCTTCTCCACCCCTCCCCCTCTCCTTCCTCTCTGTCTCTTTCTTCCCCTCCCGAAGCCGAGGATCCATTGGAGCAAAGATGGCCCGGGCTCTGGGGATGGCTCTGTGGCCTCTGCCTCAGGCGCTAGAATGGCTCTAGATGCAACAGAGTGACACCCCAGAGGGGCAGAACATTGCCCCCTGGTGGGCATGCTGGGTGGATCCCGGTCGGGCGCATGTGGGAGTCTGTCTGACTGCCTCCCGGTTTCCAGCTTCGGAAAAATGAAAAAAAATAAATCAACAACAATTAAAATATAAAATCAGAACATGTTTTATTTCTATCACTAACTGAAGACAAAGCAATAGTCTTTGAAAGGCACCTAACTATTCAAAATGTGCCCAACTGTTCCATGATTCAGGAGGTACTAAAATATTAGGGTATATGTAGAATATAATTTCAACACAGGATTCTGCATGCTTTCCTGCCTCTGTTGGCACCAAACGTTTATACTTTGGAGTTCACTCCTTCCTTAGGCATCAATGATAGTCATGAGTCAGCTTCTGTTTTGGTCACAATGAGGAAAGGGTTACAATAAAACCAAAAATGAAAGGCAAGAGACTCATGACTATGAAATAAAAAAGCAGCCAGCCTTACTGTCAAAAACATTCAAGCTTTCCCTTGAAGAGTACATATGCTCGTCTCATTTCCCCTTTCTGTCACTGTTATGATATGGTTAGTGGGAACAGGTGTGGAGTGACTCAGCACCAGGCATGGCCCTGACTCAAAGATTACAGAGGACAAAAGATCACCTGCCATTTTTTTTCTGCCAGAACTTGAGACCATATGGAAACTGAGTTAGTGACCAGTCACTAATTTTTTTGGTGTTTTTTTTTTTTTTTATAGGGACTGTTAAACCTAATCCGGAGGGACTTGAAACATTGAAGACACGAACAAAATCTGTCGATTACACATTAAAGCTTTATTGTCTAGCTTGGCCAAGCGGTAGCAACTCCGACAGAAATCTGAGAGAGAGCACGTCGGCCCTTTGTTCTACCTAGTTTTTATAGTTTTGCAAGCTGGAAGTATAGAAGCTAAAATTGTAATTAGGTGTCTTTTACCACTATTGGTTATAGTCATATGCCCTTTAACATGATAGGACCATGTTCAATTTGCAAGCCATACATCATTTTGGAGAAAACAAAATTTACAAGTCAACACAATGATAGAAAGATGTCTCTTTACATATTAAGAGACATTCCTATATTTTCTAATGTTTACCCAACATCTCTTTGTCCAGAGTCACACACATTAACTATATGCATTCACATGGGAGAGGTAGTTTCCGTGGGGACAAATGCCCGCAAATGGCTCATTGCTATAAGAAAAGGTTTATTTTGGCTTTTCTCTTCCTGTACCTGGCTAACCATTCACCCCTTTCCCCACAGGTGTGGTGGAATGTCAGGGAATCCATGTTTTCCTTCCCTTTGCATTTACAATACAATGCCCAAGGCCATCCTGGTTTTATGCCAATCACACAGTACAGAGATTATTCACAACATTTCTCTGCACACCTTAACCCAAATTAATAAAATGTTCTTTAAGCCTCTTAAAATATGAATATTGATTCTGTAGCTTTTGGTACTTTACAATACCTGCAGGTGAGGTGGCGCAGTGGCTCCTCAGGGACAACTAATTATCAGCTTACAGCAGACTATTGCCATACAAGTGCAGACATTCTGACCATTTCTGTGGACAAACCTCATTCAACAACTCAGGAAACTATAGGCCCTGCCAATCACTCATTGCAGAACTAGTGGTGAACCCTGGACTCCTATAGGAGTAGGATGAAGCCGATGCTCCTTCAGCTGACCAAGGAGGGAAATACATATCTGAGAACTCCCATTAATCTATTAATCTTAGACAAGGACAAAAGATCCTCTCTGCTACAAGTAAGTGTAAGAGCAGAAAGAATTGAAACATAGCACACATGTCTTTAGAACTAAGAAAAAAGAAGAAGAACGACTTGGAAAAAACACAAAAGAATTTAAACAAATCGTTCTACCTGCATGTGGATTTTTCCTGTAGGGATCACTGGTAGATGGTCTCAGTACAGTGTTGACATGGAATATTTTTTGTACATATAGGTTGCACGTGCCATAAAGTTAAAAATTGGGGATGTACCCAACTTTGTTTTAAAAAGCTTCTGTTGTGAAACATGTAAAATTTTATTGAATTTATTGGGATGACATTGGTTAAAATTCTTTATGGTTTCAGGTGTACAATTCTGTAATATATCATCTGTATATCGTATTGTGTGTTCTTCACCCAAGTCAAGTCTCCTCCCACCATCATGTATGTCCCCTATACCCGCTCTTACCTTCCTCCACTCCCTTTCTCTCTGATAGTCACTGTATTGTTGTCTGTGTCTATCAGTCTAATTTGTTTTTTGTTTAATTTTTTTACCTACCAACCCACCCCCTTTCCCTCTGTCAGTTGAGTGAAATTGCATGGTACTTGGCCTTCTCTGACTGGATTATTTCACTTAGCATAATGCTCTCCAGATCCATCCAATGATTCAGTGGTATTCTATTGTATAAATGTAACACAGCATTTTTATCCACTCATCTACTGATGGACACTTTGGGCTGTTTCCAAATGGCAATTGTAAATAATGCTGCAATGAACATAGGGGTCCATATTCTTTAGAATCAGTGTTTTGGCTTTTTTTATATATATTCCCAGACGTGGAGTTACTGAACCATAAGGTGATTTCATTTAAAAAATTTTGAGGCAACTCTATACTGTTTTCCACAGTGGCTACACCAATCTGCTTTCCCACCAGCAGTGCAGAAGGGTTCCTTTTCTCTACACCCTTGTCAGTACTTGTTGTTTGTTGATTTATTGATGACAGCATTCTGATAGGTATGAGGTGATATGTCATTGTGGTTTTAATTTGCTTTTCTCTGATGGTAAGTGCCATTGGTCTCCTTTTTACATATCTATTTGGTCATCTGAATGTCCTCTTTGGAGAAGTCTTATTGTATAAATTGTAATTTCTGAAATGTTCAAACTTAAAAAATACTTCAATTAAGTTACACTTATATTTAATTAGTGCTTAAGCAAAGACACAAAGAAAAATTAAAGAAAGGGTATTACCCATTCCTAACCCTTTCATAAACAAAGAGTTGATGATTTTTTTTTATCATTCTTAATATTAGTTTTTATTTCTTGGAAATAGTCAATACACAATTTACCTCAAAAATATTTCTATACACCGTTGTCAAAATACCTGTCTCTTCTAAGAAATGAAAGCTCTTAAACTCATATTTCTTTCTCCAACTTGTATACTGTGCAGAATCCAGGAAAGATACAAAAGAGACACTAGAGCCCAGAATGACTTGTGATTTATTCAGGATCCTGTGATTGCTTGTAAATAGAAATAGAGCTGAATCCACTGAGTTTTCTCTGTCTTCATCACTACCACAGCAAGCCAATGTACCTTCACCTTGGACTTGGACTAATAACCACAGATTCATACTGGTCCCTACTTCTTCCCTTGCTCGCCTCCAGTTCATTTTACATGCTGCAACGAGGTGATCATTTTATTTTAACAAATAAACCAACTCTAATAGGTATAATTTTGTATTTAAATAGTACCTTCTTCAAGAACTTACAATGCTTTACAGATATCCTAGTGCCCATAACAACCCTGTGAAGTAGGTATTACTCCCATTTACAAGACAGAAAGACTGAAACACAGCGAGGTTAAGTGCTTTTGCCCAAGGTCACACAGTTAAATTTACTGAAGCCTTAGACTCCTACCTTCCAGTTAACTATCTCATGAGAGAATCTTTGATGAAATGTATCTTTAAAGAAAGTATCAAGAGTCATATGTTAGGTAGGGGATCTTTCAAAAGTTGTAATGTATCCATATATTTCCTTACTTAAATGTTGAAAGATATTTTACTGCAAAGGGTAAAAAAAAACCAATATGAGTAAAAGTGACTGACTAATCTAGCCCTGCCCACCTCTTCTGACTCGTTCCTCACCCCTCTCCTCCAGGTTCACAATGCTTCGCTAACTACAGATGTCATGTAATAGGGCAACCCTTTGCCCACCTGCAGGATTCTGCATATGTGCTTCCTTTGGCTGAAATGTTGTTCCCCTTGCTATGATTGACTAATAATTCACATCCTCCAAATTTCATCTTAAAACCCTTCAAAAAATAAACTTTCTCTAAGCCTTAATCTAAAATAGTTACTCATATTGTCTCATGATAATATCTACTTTTTTTTTTACATAGAAATTGGATTATAATTTGTAGTTACATATTTATTTTTGGGACAATCTGTTATTTTTCTATCACCTCACTCTGCTTCATGACTGTGTCTAGTTGCTATGCCTTGACTACCTACCCCATTCCTAGCAAGGGCATGGTTAGTAAATAATAAATATTTGTGAGAGAGTGAATAAACAACTGAAGAGATAAATAAGTGGATGAATTAATACAGCCCAAGGCAAATATCCATGAGGCAAAGTGTTTATTAGTCAAATGTACAGGGTCTACTCTTGGCTAGGTTTAATTCCTGGCTTTGTTATTTATTTTCTCTGTGAGATTGGACCAGTGAATAAATGTCCAAGTTTATGGTTTGGTTTTACCATAATAGTAAAATTAAAATGATGTGCAGAATAAAGAAGTAAAGATGTAAAAAACAAAAAGTGAAGAGCATGTAGGGAAAATAAAAGTGTTAATAAATTATTGGAATTAGGTGAACAATCCATAACACAGGTGTTTATGTGACCTTAGATTATAATGAAATACAGATACTGTCTGAAAGGAAAGACTCTATCACATGGTTCCTGGAGGCAGGAACTAAGAATGGGTGATAAAAAAGCAAGGAGCAGAAGAGAAGTTCATGACTAGAATTTCTCCCATTTTTCTATTTCTTTCCCCATTTCTTTACTATTTCTTAGCTATTTCTTCCCCCATTTGTGTAAATATTTTTGTTAGAATTAGAGTTCCACAAAGTGTTTGTGCATTAATTTTAATAAAAATATTTTTGCTCTGGCCAGCTGGCTCAGTGGTAGAGCATTGGCTTGGGGTGGTGTTGTCCCGAGTTCAATTCCCAGTCAGGACACACAGGAGAAGCAACCATCTGCTTCTCCACCTTTCCCCCCACCCCTTTATCTCTCTCTCTTCCCCTCCTGTAGCCATGGCTCAAATGATTTGAGCAAAGTTGGCCCTGGGAGCTGAGGATGGCTCCATGGCCTCATCTCAGGTGCTAAAATAGCTCGGTTGCCAAGCAACGAAGCAGCAGCCCCAGAGGACAGAGCATTGCCTGGTAGGGGGCTTGCTGGGTGGATCCTGGTTGGGGCATATGTGGGAGTCTGTCTCTCTGCATCCCTGCCTTTAACTTAATAATAGTAATACTACTAATAATAAATATTTTCAGTGAAATAATCTATCTATATAGTTTTTTAACCTTTATATAATAATAATTGTCCTCATTATTACTTGGCAAGAAAACAAAAATTTCAAAAATTTACATGAGTAAAAAACAAAGGGCCATTTTCAAAGAAATGTTCAAAAAAGTTTCACAATATCATTTTCAGTTTAAGTGGTAGAGACTTGAACAAAAACTGCAGGACTTAGATTGTAATATGATACTGAAATGGCATATTTTAAAAATATATGTTTGCCTCTGTCAAACTAGAGGCAAGGAATATTTTCTTTTACATCATTAACCATAATGAATTTTGACATAAAAATAGATGACATAAATATGTTTTTGTTGAGTTGCTTGCAAGATGCAACTGTATATTCCAAGATGCAACTGTAACACATAATCTAGTTTCAATCATAGCAATTTTCGGTTAATAATTGATATAACAAATAATAGTTAAAGCTATATTTACTTCTTAGGAACGGTGCTTTATTGAACTAAAACAAAACAAGACAAAATAAAATAAGCAAATAGGGAAACAAATTGAAACTGAAAATCCTCTGCTACAAGAAGATGCTAATGGATAATAATAAGTATGTAATACAAGCTGACTTGAGCTAGCTCGGGCCAAGCTGGTTTTCTTTTAGAAGTTCTGGGCTGCAAGAGGAACAAAACCATATGGGTGCCCACTGAGGCAGAGGGAGAAGTCATCTTCTCATCCTCAATGGCACACGGGGGTTGTGGGCATGCCTGGAGCTTCTGCTCCAGCTTCATTCCAGAGTGAACCCTCAGTGCGGCAGCCCAGTTAAACTCTTTCAACTCAGGTTGAACCTCAGGACAAATACAGTTCGTATGCTGCTCCTCCAGGGAGGAAGCCCTGTCTCAGCTCCCATTTTGCCTTCCCTGATCACGCAGAAAATGTTCTCTATGAAAAGAAATGGAGACAAGAAGCCCAAACCACAGGCCTCCATGACGGCTGGGGTCCATCTTTATCATATATGTTTAGTATGTTCTGGGATTAAAATTTGAGAGTTAAATAAAATTTTTATCAAAATAAATCTGAATTTGTAGCTGTCTAACCTTTAAAATAATTGAAGTGCCCAAATCTCAGGGCATTTGAGCACTGCAAGTACCGTACTAATCAAAAGAAATGGTGGTTTCCTAATTTTTAGGGTAAACCATGCATCTAACAAGCTCTAACTACAACCAACTACTCTCAGCTTAAGCATTTTTTCCCCCGCTTACTCTGCCTGACTGCTATTTCAACACTCAGAAAATAGGTAATAAAATAAATGCCCTATGCACCATTTTGCATGCTTACTAGATTATAAACCCTCTCCAGGGCAGACTCTGTGTCTTGAAATTTACCTTCTCTCCTGGGATGGTGCTTTGCGTGTGGAAAATATTCAGTGAATAATCCTTGCATACATTTATAACATCAAATAATTCAACCTTTTCAAATTTCATCATTATGTTTAAAACAAAGCAGCAAAATAGTTATAGAGGGTAAACAAGATCCAGGAGATTAATTTGGCTTTACAAAGATTAATGTTACTCTCAGATTTTATGAGCAAGCTCATTAATAAATATTTATTGGGACCTTCCTGTTAACATGACCCTGGTCTCGGTCCTATGGATTGGATGCTCGTTATTTCCCTGCACTCTGCAGAGGCAGGACTGACTGCGTCTGCCCCAAGGAGCCTCACATTTGCTCTTCCCGAGAACAGGATGAATCACCCACCACAGTAAGCATTGAAAAGCGCAGTTGATGCGGTAACATTTATTATAAAACATACTCATTTGAAGCAGTAATTGTTCTGTTACCAGGGCACAGCCTTTTATAACATCCCTTAAACAGTTTTGTTGTTTGTTTTTTTTAAAGAAGATGGAACTTTAATTTTTCAGTAGCTACCAAGTGCAATGCTTGAGTACCTTTCCTCATTTGTTTTTCATCATGAATCACTACCCGGAGGCGATCATAAGCTAATTTGCTGATTGATGGTTGCAGTTTATGAGCGTTAAACAATGCTAAACCATTTTTGTTCCTTCCTCAGTGCACTGGCAGTTGAAGAATGTCTGTACTTTATATTGTTAGCTGTGTAAAGAAAATGCGCCTCGCCCTATGTGTTCTTGGCTCCTATGACATCTGAAATTGCTGCCTTATTACTTTCCTGCTGGATCTTAACTAAAAGCAATGTTTACCTGGCTCCCCAATCCGAAGGCTGCTAAGGTTCTTTCTGCTGCCACCTATGACAAAACAAGGTCAGAACACCAGTTTAGCATGGGAATCGAATAGCTATTACTTATGCAGTCTTCTAGTGACATACATATGGAAGAGCAAAATTGGTTACCGCTGGGTAGGCTGGCAGGGCCTGGCATCCTAGCTGTGTGAGACGTGCTTTCATTATTCAATGAGACAGAAACGTTCACATGCTCAACCTGTTTTGAATAATGACAGTCTATATTACTTTTGCACATGTGACCAAATCTCACAGGAAAGAGGGAAAGGATTTCATCTGCATCCTGGGACTGATCTGGTAGCTGTTTTGTGAATCTAAAGAGCTAAGAGATCACAACATGAAATGGTATTAAACGTGCTTCTAAATTTGCAGACAAAATTCACATCTCGGGTGGACCATAACAAGCGCTGGCAAGAATCTGGGGTCATGGGAGCCCTCAGACACTGTTGCCGGGAATATAAAAATGGCGCGGCTGGTTCGGAAACCGTCTGGCAGCTCCTCAAAAAGTTAAACAGTTATAATATGACCCTGCAATTCCACTCCTGGGTAAATACCCAGAGAATAAAAACATCTACACAAGAACTTGTACACACATGTTCATAGGAGTATAATTCATATCAGCCAGAAAGTGGAAACAACCCAAACACCATCAACTGATGAACGGATAAACACAATGTATTGAATAGTATATCTGTATAACAGAATATTGTTCTTCCATAGCAAGGGCTAGAGTACTGCCATATCTTACAACATGGATAAACCTTAAAAACACCATGCTAAGTGAAAGAAGCCAGACACAAAATGCCACAGTTTCCATTATATTATCCCATTTTTACAAGCTGTACAGAGAAGCAGATCCATAGAAATAGAAGATAGGTCAGTTTTGGCCAGGAACTGGAGGAAGAGTGGAATGGAGAGTGAGTGATTGGTAATGGCCATAGACTTTCTTTTTGGAGTAATAAAAATTCCTGAAATTAGATTGTGATTTTGGTTGCACAACTGTGAATGTACTAAATGCCCTGAATTTACACTTCAAAAGGATAAATGTTGTGGTATATGAATTATATCTAAAAAATTCACATTATTATTGATGTTTTCATATGATATGCATCTTCACATGGTAATCACTGTTAGGCCATTATTTTCCACATGCTTATTTGGAATAATTTATTTTAAGAAGCATTTCACCTATTGGGTGATGGGCATGCAACATAATCAAATGTCAAAATAACCTGGACATGTTTTCTCTAAACCTATGTACCCTGATTGATTAATGTCACCCCATTAAAATTAATAAAAAAAATTAGAAAATAAAGAAGAAACTATTAGATAATGTAAAGGAAAAGAAAGAAGCATTTCAACTATAATAGCCACTATTCTACATTTTTATTAAGATGTCCAGGATTTAGTTTTTAAAATATCCTTGTTAATATATCTAATTATTATTTTTATCACATTTGATATTTTTCATCTCTGTTTTTATTGAATGAACCCTTAATTCCCTTTGTTTGAATTATTTTAGTGTGTTTTATGTGGCAATCTTTTGTTTCTGATATTGAGAATAACATCATTGCTAATATTTGCACTGGTTTGAAAACTGAGCTGTTTTAAAATTTATCCTATTGTTTTTGGAGAGGAGGATGAGGAAGATGATCCTGCTGTTTCTACTTTGTGATTCTGTTTTTAGATGTCTAATGGAAATAGAATTCTCTTAGACAAAAAATATACATTACAAGGCCCTGGCTGATTAGCTAAGTTAGTTAGATCATTGTCCCAATATGCCAAGGTTGTGGGTTCAATACCTGGTCAGAGCACATTCAAGAATCAACCAATGAATGCACAGATAAGTGAAATAACAAATTGACATCTTTCTTTCTCCCTTCCTCTCTCTAAATCAATCTACAAAAAACTTTAAGAAAATCTATACATTACAAAGACCTCAAATTATCATATTTGTCAAAATCCACTACATGGTTTCAGATATATTATTACATACCTTTCACTGGAACTATAAAATTGATTTCTCAATTGGTATCACCCAATCTCTGGCCCCATGTCTCTAATTTTTCCTACACATTTGATATCCACCAAAGCACATTCTGTTATTGTTCCTGTCTTCAGAAACCTTCAATAAATAACACTTTGCTAATGATCTTAGTATAATTTTCAGTATGGTATATTATGGCTTTTCTTCACATCTCATATCTCAGTAATTCCTATGTGTAACTCATACTTCAGTGAAATAACTTCCTTTCTCTTTCCTATTTTCTCACACATGCTTTTTTTAAATTTAGAAATTAAATTTAATGGGGTGATATTGATCAATAAGACTATATAGGTTTCAGGTTAGCATTTCTATAGCATTTGAGCTGTTGATTGTATCGTGTGCCCACCACCCAAAGTCAAATCATTTTCTGTCATTGTATCTTTGTCCCCTTTCACTCCCCTCTCCTCCACCCCTACCCCTGGTAGTAACCCCTTTTATCCCCGTCCATGAGTCTCAGTTTTATATCCCACCTATGTGTGAAAACATATAGCTCTTTGCTTTTTCTGATTTACTTATTTCACTTAGTATAATGGTCTCATTATATTAAACTAAAAAGCTTCTCACACATTCTTGCCATTATCTTGTTGAGATGATTGCATTTTAGTTACCCCTGTTGATATTCCATCCAATTCTTAAGGCTCATCTCATTAACAGGTAACACAGAAATCTCATTAAGTCAGGACCTTGGTCGTTCCCTGCTTTAACACCAGTGAACAGAACAGTGCCTGGCACAAAGTAGAAGTTCCAGCAATAAATACGCAAATAAGTAAAAATTAATTTATCATTAAATGGAGGCACCAATAGCTTGTATATATCCTTCTTGATATCACCATTCTCTTTCCTCCTCCTAAAATCATATAAAACTAATTTTCATAGTACTTAATAGCCTGTTATGCATTTGAGTTATTTGAGTATTTATCTTTATTTTGATTATCTCCTATTCATTTCTTATTTCTTGAATTTTGTTATACCTCACCTTGACTTAGTTCAGAGTCAATATTGGCTGAATTAAATTAATGAACATAGCTCAATATCCTCATTTTAGAAACTGTATTCGTTTTGCATTTTTTTCCACTGCAGGCTGATTTATATAAATATTACATAATTAGCAAAAATAAATAAATAAAAATAAACCTTTACTTAACAATGAACAAAGTAAACACTAAGAATTTTAATTATTTAGTTTTTATTTAAAATAGTATGCATCATGATATATTTTGTTTGGGAATTTTAGAGTTTTAAAGGATGTATCTTTTACAAAAAAAGTATGATTGGCATACAAACCATCTCAAATAAAAACTACTTAAAATCTTGGCATTTTTTAAGGAAAACAGGGATAGTATAGGGACTTTCTTACTTCATCAATAGTTTGATGATGGAGGCTATCACCTCCCAATTCTGATTCACCTTTAGGACCAGAGTTGATGCCAATGGAATTTTAGAACATTTGTCATTAGCTGGAATTTGGGATATGTGAAGCTGGTAGATGTGGGGGTACTAAATCTGAGACACTCTTTTTATCCATCATTCTTTTAAAGAAACAGTAGTATTTAAAGAAACTGTGCACCTCATACCCTGATTATTACTATAACTAATGTCTAGGCAAGGGTAATATAGACCTGATAAAAGACTACTGATTGGATTACATTCTGCATGGAGAAAATATGTCAATTTATAAGTGAATTTGTCATCTAATATGATAGAAAATCTAAACCATAGTGGCCGCCCTTGTTGATCTCAAAGTGGCTATGATACAGAATAAGTCATATGTACATGGGTACCTTCTTGATTGGTTACTCAGTACATGGCTGGTCTCTACCTGTTGACTAAGAAGGTCAGAAAAGACTGACGTGAGCTGGCTTTTGCTCTATTAGAACTATTGCTCTATTTAAATATATTCCATATAATAAATTAGAGTTAAAATGTATAATACTAATTTAATAATTGGTCAAATAAGTTTGTAAAATATGATTTTCATGTTTGCTCGCTTATAATTTGCATTGGGAGCTGCACAGCACCAGGTATATGTCGTCTGTGAAATTGCAAATTACCTGCCTGCTTGGAAAGAGCCATTGTTTTGCTGGAGGAGAGATTTTTGCACTAGAAAGTTTTGCAGAGAGAGAGAGAACAGAGAGAATGCAGAGTGCTGAAGAAGAAGCCATGTTTGGCAGAGAGAGAGAAGGTGTGCAGATGGGGAACCAGAGCTGAGGGGCTTTTGCGAGCTCCGCTGATACTGGTGGGGCCTTTGATTCTAGGAGAATCTTCTCTGGTTGTGGAACTGGATAACGTGTCAGGGCTTTGTGAACGCTGAATGAAGAGGGCAGTGTTTTCCCTGTTTGCTCCTCGGCCAGTGCGAAACTTTAATAAAAGAATGGCCCACCATTTTTTGGCTCCACTGTTTCTTTACTAGCTGCCCAAATTCAATGCGAACCTGCATGTGCATGGCCATGACCATGGCGGCTACTGGCCATACAATAATATTTTTAAATAATTTTATAGTAAATTATTTGCAAATATAATTTTCTTTATACATTAAGAATTCCTGTAATCATTTTATAGAGATTTGTGATTTAATTCTGAAAACTAGAAGACATTTCTTATAGGCTTTAAATAGTTGTATAACGTAAGGACTCCAAAAATTTGCACTGCAGAATCTGCTGGTTCTAAAAATATAAGCTAGAGCCTTTGCTTAAAAATATATACCGTATAAGCATAGGCCATTATTAAGTAATTTGCTGCACAGTAACAGTAAAGTATTTTAAAAATTATATTTGCAATCACTTTTCCTTTAATACCTTTAAAAAATATAAAAGGAAAAAAAGTTATTTTGTTCCAGAACAAGGATAGTTATAGTAATTCATGTATGATGGTTTTCAATGTTATATAGACAGAGAGTAAATAAATTATAATTATCATAGTTTTTCTTGAAAAATATGTCTTAGTTTCAAACAATTATGGAGCAGAAATTTTATTTACAGAAAATATATTATGGTTCTAAGAAACCACAAAAATTTACCTAGAAGAGGAAACTGGTGCTAATTTTATGTTCTATTTTAAATGGGTTACACAATGGTTCTCCCAATGTTTACCTTCATAGTGCAAGGACAAATACAAATTAAAAATAAAAGGTTAAATTAGACCTGTTGATAATAAGGGAAGAGATTTTCTTTACATCCTTTTCCTCAGAGCACTTATTTACTTTAGAAAATTTGTGATTATAAGTACTTTCTCTTCTCTTTGAAATATATATACATAAATATCTAGATATAAAAATCTGTCTAAAGACCAGATGAGCCTTTTGTCAGCTTTATGACCTAAAAATGTCTTTTTCAGGGACCTGAGAACCATCCCTTTAAATTGACACATCATGGTCCAATGGAATATGCTTCAACATTTTTAAAAACTCTTTCTATGCATTAAATTATTTACTTTGAAAATTATCTGTATTTATTAATTTCAACAACTGTATAATATTCCATTAGTTTTATATAAAATAACTTTCTTCAGTATTTAAGCATTATAAATAATGGTACAGTTGATGGTAATGTCAAGTCCTCTTACTTGAGGACTAGTTGTTGTTTATCTTGAAAATGTGTATGCAATGGCTTATATCTTTTTTGCTATATAAAATGGTGAGATTTCTTTGTTTCTGTAATCTCTTAGTGGATAGCCTGTGATGTCCACCGCACTCTAGTTTAATGCTTGTTCAATAATAAAACATTTTTATTCTCCACCGCATTTGTGGAGAGGATTTCTAGATTGGGAGATTTTGCTTTCAAATAAATTGACCCAACACTCTGTTATTAACATATATAGGTATGTTATTTCAGAGCAACAAATGCAGTCAATTAATTCTATTTTACAAGTTATAATATATTTAATAAAATATTTAAAAATAATCACTTCCAATTAATGTTATAAAATTATTCTGTTGTTGAGAAATCAGTGCCCTTTCACAATTGCTCTTTGTTAGATACATTTGCATTCCCTCTTTCCTTGGTTTACTGATGGATACACTTTATCAATCTCTGACCCCATAACCAACCATCTGTTTCTGTACTGGCTCCTAAAATTTAGTTTTGTAAGCAATTGCTTGAACATCGCTTTGTGCCAGGCTACTTGGATGGAAGCACAAGATAAGGCAAGATGTTCACGGGACAGTGGTCTCAGAAACCTGCCTTTTTAACAAGTCTCCTAATTCTGGTGCAGGTGATCTGTACCCATATTTTATAAACTCCATTTACAAAATGTAATAACCTGTTTCTATTTCCTTCTATATCCAAACTTCTTTTTTTTTTTTTTTTATTTATTTATTTCTTAATTTTATTTATTCATTTTAGAGAGGAGAAAGAAAGGGAGAGAGACAGAGAGGGAGAGAGACAGAGAGAGAGAAGGGGGGAGGAGCTGCAAATATCAACTCCCATATGTGCCTTGACCAGGCAAGCCCAGGGTTTCGAACAGGCGACCTCAGCATTTCCAGGTCAACGCTTTATCCACTGCGCCACCACAGGTCAGGCACTCTATATCCAAACTTCTAAAACATAATGGATCTATAGAAAATTGCTTAACATATATGCAAGTGAACAAGCGGGTCTCACAATATTATATGTACAATACTAACACATAAAAACTTCTCATCTAGAAATGAAAATAGAAGGAAATGCACCAAGAATTATATATATTGAGAGAGAGATGGAAGTAGATTTTCTTTTTATCCCAGGAGTTTTATTCATACGTCCTATTTGTTCTTCAGTATACTATAGCTTGTGTCATTTCTTTAAGGAATTTCCTTGATCACCTAAAATCTCTGGCCCACCTCAAAAATCCTACCACAACTCATTTATATCTCCGTTATATTGTTTATTGTAATTTATTTTATACCAGTTTATATTTTTACCTATGTTTAGTAGAAAAGCGTACACACAGTACATATTTCAAGCAGTGAAACAAATGTATTCTTACACAACTTTGAATTCAAGCATTTTGTTGACAGAAAAATTAATAAAATTATTGAAAAATGCAAAGAGATGGGTAGCACAGTCTTTAATTATCACACAGGAGCTACAGCTATCCAAGGATTGTCTAAGGATGAATTTGGTTCAACTCATTATTTATTTTTCTTCAAAGGTCCAGTACTTTGCTTATAACTTCCAACTTCCAGATTTTGGCCAGTAGAGATGCAAATAATTTCTGGTGGAAGAGATTACTGTAAAGGTTGGTGGCCTGTTAGATACTAACCAGTTTGTATCTAATGTATCAGTTTGTAGGATATGATTTATTTATTTATTTTTTTTAGAGAGAGAGAGAGAGAGAGAAAGTGAGAAGCTTCAACTTGTAGTTGCTTCACTTTTGTTGTTCCTTATTGCTTCTCATATGTGCCTTGACCAGGGGCCTCAAGGAGAGCCAGTGACCAGTTGTTCAAGCCAGTGACATTCGGGCTTAATCCTTCAACCTTCGAATCATGTCAATGATCCTGCGCTCAAGCCAGCGACCCCACGCTCAAGCTGGTGAGTCCGTTCTCAAACCTTGGGGTTTTGAACCTTGGCTCTCATGTCCCATGTTGAAGCTGTATTCACTGTGCTACCACTGGTCAGGCTGTATGTTATCTTAACATTGGCTTGTTAAATTGTTTATAAATATCTTAATTTCTTAAATACCCTTTGACCTGATGACAATATCACTGTTTCCCTCACTGATTAATGAGTTAAATGGAATCAGATTTTTGTGATATTTGCCCGAGAATAATGGTTTTATCTTTTCAAAAATTAAACTTTAACAGTATTATTTTATTAAAAGAACTATTTCTGTTTCCAAGCATCACTTAGAAGTTGCTTACATGTTATATTGAAACATTGCCCTTACAAAAATAATCTATAGTATATAAACAAGTTTTATGCAAACTAAAAATTACTTTAATAAGCTCTAAAATAGAGATTTTTGCATCCTTCTTCAGATTATCAATAATGGGCTTCTTTTAATCATTAACTTGCTAAGTCTAAGAAAATGAATCCATCCTTAGTATTGACTTTAGATTTCAATGGTCTGACAAGCAATGTCCCTCAGAGAAATGATATGTTTTTTTCTTCTGAACTAAAACTTTCCTAAAGACACAAAGGAAACTTTCAATGATATTCATCAAATGCTATTAATATGAATCATAGACCATGATTAAACCTCTAGAGTATTATAGTGGAGAATGATCTCTTAATACCTCCCTTGTGCTTAAAGGTTTATTAGAACTGATTTTAAACTTAAGATGGAAACCGGACACAGCTGCACAGATGTTGTGGGAGGATACATGGCTCGCTGACTAGGATGGAAGTACCAACACCCATGGGCCATTCTAATGTAACTGAACTTACTAGCATCTCAGTCCACTCTGTCTGCCTGAACTTTGAAAAACAAAAGAATTTTCAGTTATGAATACTTGCTAAAATCAAAGCTCCTTAGCATCATAGGAGCTACGGCTGGCTTTGTCACTCAGAAACTTAGGTCAAATTCTGAACTTGACACTTATTAACTCTCCATCTTTGGACAACTTTCCAGAGCCTCAGTCTCCTACCAGGTAAAACGAAGATGAAAACTTGCATTTTAACGGATCTCTGGGAAGATAAAGTGAGAAAATTAATACAGTTAATTAATCTAAAATCCGATACCCACAGGTCAGACTTCCAATATAGCTCAGCTAATTTTTAACACCTGTTTTTTGACCAGCCCTAAACCATTATTATTATATTTTACCTAATTACAGATACCTAGGATTTGGGGAAGAAATAGTCAATTTATTGTATCATTTGGAAATGCATTTGTATTTATTATTTTTTAATTGAGTTGTATTTATTTGTTTATTTATTTATAGATTTCTTTATTCACTTTGGGGGGGTGTAGGAGCAGGAAGCATCATCAACTCCCATATGTGCCTTGACCAGGCAAGCCCAGGGTTTTGAACCAGCGACCTCAGCATTCTAGGTCTATGCTTTATCCACTGCGCCACCACAGGTCAGGATATCTGTATTTATTATGAATAAAATTAGCAAAAAAAAAAAATTAATCCTAAAAATTAGCTTACCCAGCTTGAAGCTTTCTGTTAATATTTTCAGCTTTATCTAGTCATGTGATATTGATTTAGTATCCAAAGAGAATATGTAATTTACTTATAATTTGTAACAAAATCATACTTGCAAAAAGGATGTCAGGCATCTGCTCTCTGAAAAGTTCATCATCAATTATCAGGGTTATTTGACTTAAAATATATTTAAAATATAGATAGGCCTTTTTTTTTTAACAGAGACAAAGGAAGAGTCAGAGAGAGGGATAGATAGGGAGAGACAGACAGGAATGGAGAGAGATGAGAAGCATCAATCATTAGTTTTTCGTTGTGACACCTTAGTTGTTCATTGATTGCCTTCTCATATGTGCTTTGACCGTGAGGCTACAGCAGACCCAGTAACCCCTTGCTCGAGCCAGTGACCTTGGGTCCAAGCTGGTGAGCCTTGCTCAAACCAGATGAGCCTGCGCTCAAGCTGACGACCTCAGGGTCTCGAACCTGGGTCTTTCACATCCCAGTCCGACGGTCTTTCCACTGTGCAACCACCTGGTCAGGCGACATAGGCCTTTTTTATTAAAATTGAATTATTGTACTTTCAGACACTAGTCTGATTTCAATTTGTCAGCCAACTAGCACAGAGCTCCTATGAATCTTTCTCAGACAATTGCAAAGTAGAGCCTGATGGAATGCTTCTGAAGGGAGTCCTAACAGGTTCCATGGGGGTGAGGCCACGAGAACCCAGGACAATAGGGATCTTTAGAACATTGACCCCCCCATATACACATCACTCACATTACTGTTGTCACAAGCCGCCATAACCAAAGAAATTTTATTATATCCTACAGTCTTGTTCTTATTGGAAACAGTTGTAAATAATTTGTCAGACAAACAGGTCATGCCTTCTGAATGGTCCTCTTACCTAGTTCACTGAACACAACATGGTCCAGGACCTCAGCGTTTCCTTCCTAGACTGTTACTGCAGTCTTTTGGCTGGTCCTTCATTTTCATATTTTCCTCTAATCCAGTCTACCCTCTACAATGTTGTTAGAATTAACTACCCCGAACAAGTACGATTATTTCACTTCTTTGCCTAAAAAAAAAAAGAAAATAAAACAAACAAACAAACAAAAAACTCTTCTGGAAATTCATATGATGAAGCCATAACTTGGCCCAGTACCTTCCAAGATGACTGTATTTGGAGAGGGGTCTTTAAAGAGGTAATTAAAGTGAAATGATATCATATGTGTGACCATAATCCATTATGATTGATGATCTTATAAGAAAAGGAGATTATTTCGCAGACAACACACAGAGTGAGGAATGCCCGAGTGTGGACATGGTTAGAAGGCAGCCTTGGCAAGCCAGGGAGAGAATCTTCAGAAGAAACCAAACCTGCTGAAGCCTCAATCTTAGGCTTCTAACATCTAGAACTGTGAGAAAATAAATTTCTGTTGTTTAAGCCACCCGGTCTATGGTATTCTGTTATGGCAACCCTAGCAAACTATGTATGTATTTAACAAGGAAACTAAGTTTTATGCCATCTGTACTGCTTCATCGGTAAATGAGAATGCGGTATGTGTTTGACAGACAGGCAAAAGATACTGAGATAGTATTTATTAAAGATGAACAAAACAGTATATAATTATAAAAAATGTCCACTTTTATAATAATCAAAAAATGTAAGCCAGAATAACATTGATTTTTGTCACCGATCAAATATATTTTCCTTTTAATTATTTCTGACAATACCCAGTGAGATTAAAGATGAAGGTCACATTCATTACTGTTGGCAGTCTTATTTGCTAGAACCTTTATGGAAAGTAATTAAAAAATTTTATAAAGAGACTTAACAAAAACAGAAAATAAACTGTGGTGCAGGAATCCCAATTATCTTAAATGATTTATGGAAGTAATCTCCAAAATTGAGTGTATGTGGGTATGTGTGCCTGTGTATGGGGCTATGTCTACTTTTCTTGATTGAATTATTATTTATAATGAAAAATTAAAAGCCACCTGCAAATGTGTCCATGGTATATAAAGGATGATTTTAATCTTAACTCTACCTGACACACTTAATCACTGAAACAAGAACAACCTACTGAAATATCAAGGCCCTGTCCTCTCCATCCTTGTACACAGTATACACGTGCACACACACGCACAACACACACACACATTCTTGGCCATGACCACAAATTGCTCTGTTTTGGGTCCTTACAAGGTTGGTATTTGATCTCTGCTTTCCTTGGCCTTGAATTCTTCCCTCCTCTATGGACTTGGCTACAGTATCCTCTGCTAATTGAGTTTTTGCTTAAGCTACAGCTCTCTAGAGTCTATCCACAACACTAATCAGTGAGTTTGTTGCCTAACAAAGCTATTCCTAGTTACTACTCTTCATTTTATAACCATTAAATATATTTGCCATATGCTTTAAAAACTTACAGACATTAACATTATGTATTAACACCATGTAACACTGAGAAAATACTAAAAAAGTTGCATAAACACAATGACATTCATGTTAACAAAAAGCCTACTTACTGTACTGGAAAAGAGACTGAAGGAAATGAACTAAAATAATAACATGTTCCTTTGTCTCCTCTCTTCTTTCATCCTGCTGACATTTTGAAATCTACTGAATGTAAAAATATATCCATAAGTAAAGGTTACTTAGGCAATTTGATACACATCAAATATACAGTGTATCAAATATATAATAATGTATATTAGTATATGTATGTATCAGCTATATATCAAATACCTCAAGTGTATATATCAATATACATCATATATAGATATAAATACAATATATATATATATATATATATAATGCTAATTGACATACATCTGTAATGAGAGTATCAAGCAGTTATATCTGCTGATTTTTTTCTCTGTATCTAGTAGGTTTCGGTTCAGAGACAGGAAACCTAAAACCCAAATAGCGGTAATTTAAACAAGATAAAATTGAATTGTTCTTTTGCCTAAAAATAAAGGTGGATGGTTTAGGGTTGATGTGGTTTTCTAAGTGTCAGCTCCCTTTATTATTATTGCTCTCTCCTGCATGACTTTGACCTTAAAGTCCCTGGGGTGACATCTGTTTTTTCTAGAAGTTGGCTGAATGAATGGACAATATGGAGAAAAGGATCTGTAATACTATCTTTAAGAAACATACTTAGACTCTTCCATGGGACATTCACATGGGCCATAACCTAGTCACATGTCTCCACCTAGCTGCACAGAAGTCTGGGCCACCTGGTCTCTATTTAGAAGTTCCATGGTGACAGCTTAATAGCCATTCCTATGAAACATTGGGAGAAGAGTTATTAAAGGAGAAACTCACCACTTTCAAATGCAAGTTGTGATTTTTGTTCTCTCTGTGGCACAGATTAAATTGTTCTTCAGCCTCCTTTTCCTATTAACATTTCCTTTGGGTTATATCATCTTGATTTGAGTTTCCTGTTTATTTTACAATTTTATTCATTTTCCTTTCTTTTTGTTTAATGTATGCATTTTATAACTTAAATGTTTGCGCAGAACCGGAAGCCTATGCCTGGGTTTTTGTTCACTTTTTTTCCTGAAGCCTGAGTTAACAGTCCACACTGGCACAACACAGAGGTTCAATGAATGGCATTCAGTACTCCTGAAAGACAGCAATACATAGATAAATGTCCCAAACTCTTTCTTTAGGTGGGACAAGTTTGAGGTTGGTTCCAAATGTCTCTTTCGAAAGTCACCATTCAAAATGTCTCCATTTCCCACAGCAGTAACCAGTTCATTAACACACCTTTTATTGGCTCTTTTCTTCTTTCTTTCACTCAGCCTATTCCTTAAATTTTGTTCCTGGATAAACTTGTTGTACCTAACTCCTCTTAAATAAAATATCTGCATCTAAATCCTTGCTCCAGGCAATGCTTTTGTCAAACTCCAAACTAGGAAACATAGTACCATTCTATGTTCAGTTTGAGGAACAGCTGAGCACTTCTTTTTTCTTTCTCTTATGTACAGTGAGTTTTTACATACTTTATTTTTCCAATATCTCTGATACTGTTGTTAAAAACTTAACTTTGTGCTTTCATTCTTCATTTAGTATTTTAATTTGTCTCTGTCTTCTCTTCCTTGTCCCTTGTATTACACTCAGTATCAATGTTAGGATATTTGTCATATGTCTTCACACATTAGTGTCCAAGCTTCACTGCTTGAGAACAAATAACACCCATTTGTCTTAAACCTGCTGGCTATTATAACACCCTGCTTATAATAGAAACAAAGCTCCTTTATTTTTACTTCCTTGTAATAATCACTTATTTATTTATATATTTTTGTATTTTTCCAAAGTGAGAGGTGAAGGGGATAGGGTGGGGGTGAGGAGGCAGACAGACTCCTGCATGCACCCCACCAGGATCCACCCGGCATACCCACCAGGGGGCGATGCTCAGCACCTCTCAGTCATTGCTCTGTTGCAACCGGAGCCATTCAAGCGCCTGAGGCGGAGGCCATGGAGCCATCCTCAGTGCCCCGGCCAACTTTGCTCCAATGGAGCCTTGGCTGTGGGAGGGAAAGAGAGAGATAAAGAGAAAGGAGGGGGGAAGGGTGGAGAAGCAGATGGGTGCTTCTCCTGTGTGCCCTGTCCAGGAATCAAACCCAGGACTTCCACATGCCCGGTCAATGCTCTACTGCTGAGCCAACCAGCCAGCACCTAGTCAGTTATTTTTACTGAGGACAAATGACTGAGTTTGAAGGAAGCTCCCCGTATCTTGATACACTTGTATAAATGTTTCATGGTTGTAATCTACCTGAAAATAGAAGAATATAGTGCTGAATGATGAAAAGCTCATATTACAGTCACTGTATTTTGGAAGATAACTATGAAGTATTTCTCTTTTAGAAGTAAATTTTATTTTGGAGAGTGTCTCTTGCTTCTTTTGTTTTTGGAAGGAGATAGATTTAGATGGTTTCTTTCCAGGTCACTGAGTTAGTGTGTTGTTTTGTAAAGCCATCGTTTTTGTTTTGTTTTTTTCTTCTGTTTTCCCCCTGGTGTATAGGTGTATTTTCTGCTAAAACTTCAATAGTGGTGACTTTTAAGACGTACAGGTACTTAAAGGGGTCAAGGAACACTCCTGGGGATTGCCAGCGGCAGAGTGCAGCCAGAAATACAATGTAGTAGTTTTGTTCGTCCTTCTGTGTTTTTACACAGAGTGCTGGCAAAACATCTTGGGAAAGAATAGTTTTTCTGTCTTGAATACAAGAACAACTCTATGAGGCATGTCCCTTTGTTCTTCAAATATTGTGCTGATAAGCATGGCTCCAATCTTGCTTTGGGATACATTTAATAATATAACATAGTAATTTTGGTAATGATAATAGTGTCAAATAGACTTTTACTAAATGATTAGCTTTCCTGGTGGTCCTGCCTTCTCTGTTTTTTTTTTTTTTTTCCTTTAAGACTTAACAGATTCCTGTATTTTTCAAAATGGTATATTTCAGAAATACATGGAAAAATATATGCTGAATAAGTCTTGGATATAATGACTATTCATTTTTTAAAAACTAATGTAGTGAAATGACTACATAAATTAACTAAAAAGAATGAAACAACCTTTTCCCTAAATTCTCATGATTTTTAATGATACTCCTCTTCACGTAAGTCATCAATTTACCTATAGCTAGAGCTTCAAATTTCTCACAAACAATCAACTACCATTCAATGATAAGGAATATGCCTACATAGTGAAGAAATAAATCAAGGCTGGCAATCTATGTCTCTTCAGAATAATTCTTTCTGGATTCTGATAAAATTTATACTCAATCTCCTATGGATAATATAACTCCTTATTACACATTTAAAAAATACTAGTTAAAATTATCCTAACACCTTTAAGGAAAGACATGTTAGTTATATACTGATACCATTGTCAGAGTGAATCCCAGCAACTTATATTCAGAGTTTCCCTCTGTAGCTTCTAGATGTGATTGAACAGTATGATCTCATAAACCTCAAGCAAGGTAGTGCTGATGTAATTATAAATCATATGTGGAAATTCCTGCTAATACTTTGAAATTCTTGGTATCCAATAACCTCCTTCATTGATAGAGTGCAACATGATGTGGATTTTTTCACTGATACTAAATGGTACACTTTTATGAATATGACAAATCATTTCAACTTGCTAAATGTAGTATTTAAGATTTTTTATATTATGTCATATTATGACACCATATGTCATATAAAGTATCATTTCATGTTATCATTGTACAACATCTGAAAAATTCCAAAGTTGATAAGTATTTTTAGATTAAGTAACATAGACTCATTGTGAAGAATTAAATACATTCAAGATTGGCATAATGTCATGGGCTTGAATTAGTCCTGTTGTCAAATAACTGAATTATTTTCTTGATTTCCTATCTTTGACCCAACCCAGTTGGTATTTAAAAACATTTACTCTTACTCCCTATTCTACATTCCCTTTAATAGACACTTGTATCTAAGAGACTTAATATTTTACTTCTAAGAATCTTCTTTGCAATTAAAGCAAAACAAAATAAAAGGAACTCAATATAAGATATCCATTATTTTTTTCTCTATGATTTGAAAAGGGCTAAATTTAACTATAAGGTAATATATTACTCAATATTGAAGCTTATTTCATTTTCTATTTCTATCATCTGAGAAATTTAGAATCTGGCATAATATTGGTTATTATTTTTCAATATTAGTTTTTTTATATGTACTACCTTCAACACTTGGCCTATAGTTTTAAATTTTACTTAAAATTTCCATTTTTGACCTTTATAAAAATGTAACAACTTGAAATTTTATGGAAAGGCATGCATTTATATTATTTAATTTACTGCAATATATGGTATCAAAACCATCTCATACCCTAAAAATAACAATAGCTTCCTGGAAAAAAAATATTTACAAAACCACATATATGATAAGGGTTTAATATTCAAGAAATATAAAGAACTCATACAATTTGATAACAAAGAAAAATAATTAATGTGGGTAAAGGACCTGAATAGACATTTTCAAAGATGTATGCAAGTCCAACAGGTATCCAAAATGTTGCTCAACATTACTAGTCATTAGAGAAATGAAAATTTAAGCCACAATGAGATAATACCTCACATCTGTTAGAATTGCTATCATCAAAAAGACAAAAGCTAACAAATGCTTTCATGGATATGAAGAAATGGGCATTGTTGATGGGATTGTAAATTGGCAAAGCCACTGTGAAAAACAGTATGTAGAGGCCTCCAAAAGGAAATTAAAAGAATAACTGAAAAAGATATCTGCACCTCCATGTTCATAGCAGCACTATATACAGTAGCCAAGATATGGAAACAACCTATGTGTCCATCAACAGATGTACAGATAAAGAAGTGATATAGCACATCCATACACATATACACACACACAAATATTATTAAGCTATAAAAAAATGAGGAAATTCTACTATATGTGACAAAATGAATGTGTCTTAAAGGCATTAAGCTACAAGAAATTAATCAGATTGAGAAAGGCAAATACTAGAAGATTCCACTGATATGTGGAATCTTAAATTCAAAAATACTCGTAGGAAAACCATCAGACATGTGTTTACCAGAGGTGGAGGGGAGGGGAAAGGAAAACTGGAGGAAGGTGGTCAAAAGGTACAAATTCTGCTTATAAGATAAATAAGTACTAGGGATGTAATGTACAATATAATGACTACAGTTAATGCTGCATAATATACAGGAAAGTTGTTAGGAGAGTTATTTAGTCCTATGAGTTCTCACCAAAAGGAGAAAAATAAATTTCTTTTCTTATCGTATCAATGTGAGATTATGGTTGTTAGCCAAATCTCCTATGGTAATTATTTCACAACGTATGTAAATCAAGCCATAATGCTGTGTGCCTTAAACTTACACAGTGATATATGTCAATTATTTCTCAATAAAAATAGAAATAGCTTCTTATCCTACTGTATCAATTTTACATGGTGCCCACGTGAACTTTCTAAAGGTTGAAATATTGCTTTCCTTTTACTGAAGCCTTCAAAGAAATCAATTTTTCCCCAAGTATTTTTTTGTGTGAATAAAAGTATCAGTACATATAAAATTTTGAGATTAGTTTTTATGTTCAAAACATATCTTCTCTAAATCACAAACTTTAGAGTGTGCCATATAAACTCTAGTTTCTATATGAGTTGTATTTTTGCCAGATATTCTAGGAATAGCTGCAAGTAGTGTAATCTACTGATCAATATTCAAGTCATCATATAGTTGCAAATACATTTCCATTTAAAAATTAAAAATCATGTCTAGATGTTGACAAGGCTAAAAAATAGAGAAAAAATAAGTTATCACCAGAAATATTGTGGATGAGAAATTCAGTGAAAGTTTTGTTTTGTTTTGTTTTGTTTTGTTATAGGGAGAGAGAGAAAGCGAGAAAGACAGGAACATTTATCTGTTCTGGATGTGTCTTGACTTGGGATCAAATCAGTAACCTCTGGACTTGGGACGATGTTCTAACCATCCGAGCTACCTGGCCAGGAAAAAAAAAACCATATTTAAAAAAAATATATTTTAAATGCTATAGGTGAATAGATAAAATAAGGAAATTTCTCAGAACCATCAAATAATTAATAGTGTAATTCCACAAAAGTTATAAAGCTCTGTGGCCAAAGATTTTCCTTGAAATATGTGGTTACCCATGCTGAGGAATGATTGATTTTTAATAGGCTGCATACATGTCCTCGCAGGTAAATAAAATATCCCACAAAATATTAGAAACCCTATTCAGTTGACACATTAGTAGACAAACAGAAAAAAACAAACAATTGTCTTATGCTTTTGTCAAAAACCAATGGTCACACCTTTCTGAAAGGGTATCATCTCTGAGTGAAACTGAAAAGAAACATCTCAGATTCATAAAGGGTTTGGCCCTATATTCATAACATCAATTGGCCCAAAGCCCCTCAAGCCAAAAATTTGGTTAAGTTGTCCTATTTGTCAATGTTTCCAAAAGCCTGAGAGGTATGAATGTGTATACGAACATCAAAGTATAGAATAATATTCAGAAAGACTTCAAGAATCAGAATTAGAAAACGGATATCTGTGTATTTAATATGATTTCAAATGTAGAAGAAGATATTTGAGAAGACAAGCAGGAGGCAATAAAATATAATTGAATCAAAATATAGAACTTTTATAAGTTAAAGATATAAGAGAAATCTAATATCAGATTAAATTAAGTAAACTGAAATATTGTATGAGAAATTACACAGATTTCTGAAAATGAGAGAAATAAGTTACTGCATACAAGAGACACAGAAAATAGAATGAGAAAATTCAATGTTCTATAATCAATGCTAAGAATAACAGATGGAATGAGAAAAGTTTTGAGATTATAAGAGCTTTTATAATTGATGAAAAAAGCTATCCCACAAATCTAGTAAATCTAAAGATCCAAAGTAGAATAAATAAAAATGAATCCACACTTAGACACTTCATAGTAAAAACAGTAGTCGTTGAAGATGAAGAGAAGGTCTTAAAAGCAACCGAACAGAGAATCAGGTGCCCTACAAGGAGAGAGTCAAGTCAAGGCTGACTTCTCAATCACAATAACAGAAGCAAGTAGAGATCTCATCATAATGAGAGAAAATATATGGTGACATAGAATTTCATATCCAGTGAAAGCATCTTTCAGTGAGAAAAACAGAATAAAAATATTTTAGATTAAGACTAAGAGAATTAGTATTAACAGGATGACAAAATGGACTTCTAAAGCATGTATTATTATTATACCCAGGAGAATATTTTACCCCAAAAAAGCTTTGAAAGCAAGAAAGCATAAGAAAGTCAGAAAATAGGATGGGATAAATATGAAGAAAAATGGAATATAAAACAATAAATTCAACCTTTAAATCAGGAGTAAACAGCAAAATTACTGGATAATAGCATGTGATTTACGGGTGATATTGGAATTAAATCATTCTGTGTTTGCTATGTTATACTGAGGAAGTTTAAAACATTGATAAAGTGCATGATTTGTTAAGTTTAATGTAATACATGGAGATCTGAATTTATCAGCTCAAATAATCTTTATTAGAATTGGTAAGAAGTTTCATAATATTGATGCAGATAAAATTAATACACAAACTTTAATTAGTTTATGTTCAATAAAATTAAGCATTTAGAGTAGTTACATTAATAATATAAAAATTCATCATGTATTAAAGCAACAAGAATATATGACACCTGAGCATAAAAGATGTAAAAGACACAGAAAAACATGAAACGTATTGAAGCGAGTCAAGGAAGATCCAAATATATAGAGATATGCCAGGCACAGGATAGGGAACTCTGATAGAGATGTTAATTCCTTCCCAAATAATGTATCATTCAATTTATATCAAGGAAAACAGGACCAAGGGAATCTAAGATGTTCCTGAGTAAGAAAGAGGCCTGTATGACTGACTGCATATCAGGATTTATTAAAAAGCTATGAAAAAAAGTTGGTGTAAAGTTGATGATAAAAAATGAAAGTTGATGTAAACTGTGAAAATTGGTGATAAAATAAAATCAGCCCTAAATCTTTTTTACATACCACACATAAATCTGTTCTGAGTGAACTAATGTGGGAGGAAAACCAATATCATTTTTAAAAGAAAAGTTTTGGAAGATTTTCATTACCTCAGAATAGGAAAGAATTTCTTATGTAAAACATAAAACTCTCAATTCTGTAAAAGAAAAACTGATCAATTTTACCACATTCAAAAAATAACATATATTCAGCAACCATCATTAAAAATAGTGAAAAAATGAACCACCAACCAGGGAATGATTTAAAAAACAAATAAAAATGACAAAAGTGTAATACCTAGAATACATGAAGGACCTGATAAGTAAATGCAAAGACAACCCTATAGAAAACCAGTAAAATCATGCAAATACTTCCCAAAAGAAAAAATAGCAACAGCCAATAAATACATGAAAATAAAACAAATCTCATTAGTGATACTTAAAATGGAAATTAAAACTACAATAAAATTTGAGTTCATATTTGATTAGTTAGTAAGAATATGCAGTAATAAGGACTGTAATAACATAGTAGGTAATTTAGTGTATCTGCTTAGAATGGTTTAACTCAGAAAGTTGAACACTGCCATTCCCGATGGCTCAGCACCAGAAAGCTAGTGCAAGAATGTTTGTAGGAGTATTTTTCATAAAAGCAAGAAATTTATTAGAGAAATGCGAATTAAAACCACAATGAAATACCACTTCACACCAGTCTCAATGGTGCTCATTAACAAAACAACACACGGCCTGACCTGTGGTGGCGCAGTGGATTAAGCCTCGCTCGACCTGGAAATGCTGAGGTTGCCGGTTCAAAACCCTGGGCTTTCCCGGTCAAGGCACATATGGGAGTTGAAGCTTCCTGCTCCTCCCCCTTCTCTCCCTCTCTCTCTCTCTCTCTCTCTCTCTCTCTCTCTCTCCTCTAAAATGAATAAATAAATAAAAAAAATAAAATAAAAACAAAACAACACACGATAGGTGCTGGCGAGGATGTGGAGAAAAGGGAACCCTCCTACACTGCTGGTGGGAATGCAGACTGGTGTAGCCTCTGTGGAAAACAGTATGGAGATTCCTCAAAAAATTAGAAATGGAACTGCCCTTTGACCCAGCCATCCCACTTATAGTAATATATCCCAAGGACACCATATCACCAACTGATAAAAAGAAATGCACCCCATGTTTATGGCAGCATTGTTCACAATATCGAAGATCTGGAAACAGCCCAAATGACTATCAGTGGATGAGTGGATTAAAAAACAGTGGTATATATATACAATAGAATACTATGGGGCCATGAAAAAGAAGGAAATATTACCTTTTGCAACAATATGGATGGACCTGGAAACTATTATGTTGAGTGAAATAAGCCAGGCAGAGAAAGAAAAATATCATATGACCTCGCTCATTTGAGGAATCCAAGGAATAATGAGAACTGAGGAAGGGAATTAACCCTGAAGGGAAGGGGGAAGAGAGCTGTTGGGAGGGTGGTAAGGGAGATGTTGAGGGGAATACGGGGGAGGGGGATGCGTTTGGAGAGACACTAGAATCTATATAAACACAATAAATAAATTGATTAATTAAAAAAATAATAAACTCCTGAGAACTTAATAAAAAAGAAAATGAAAAGATATTCAGTGTTTATAAACAATAAAATAAATATTTAAAGGTCGGGTATATTAATTAGTGAAAATTAACAAGGTATAGGTACAGCATAAATAAACTTTAAACTGAAGGATATGCATAGTCTGACTCTCTTTCTGTAAAGTTTAAAAATAACAAAATAAACCAACTCAGCATTTTGAGATACATATATAAATGATAAAAGGAAGGACTAAGCAAAAGAGAAAAAACAACACTCAAGGACTCAATCTGGGAGTCTAGTCGGGACTCCTGATGCCATGGTTTAAAAGCCTCCTGGGACTAAGAGACATTGATAAGAGTGTGGTGGTTACAGGGGGTGGGGGTGGGGGGGTGGGGGGGGAGGGAGGAGAGGGAGAGGGAAAGGGGGAGGGGGAGGGGCACAAAGAAAACTAGATAGAAGGTGACAGAGGACAATCTGACTTTGGGTGATGGGTATGCAACATAATTGAATGACAAGATAACCTGGACATGTTATCTTTGAATATATGTATCCTGATTTATTGATGTTGCCCCATTAAAAAAATAAAATTATTAAAAAAAAAAAAAAGCCTCCTGGGATCTTATCTCCGACCATCCCCACCAAGGTTCAACATCTCCTTTGAACTGTCTGGCTAGACTAATAAAAGTCATTCATATAAATTGACTTTTTATTTATACATTATTTGAGAATATTCTACATAGAAAATAAAGTAAAATAAACCCTTACAATCTAGCAGAAGACATAGGCAAGTATATAATTAGCTACATTAAAGGCAGATTGAACAAGGTGTTGGTTAAGGAATGGTGATGTGAATACTGAATTGGAGACCTGAAAGGTTTTGTAGATCCCATAATACATTAAGTATGCGTGTGTGTGCGTGTGTGTGTGTGTGTGTGTGTGTGTGTGTGTGTGTGTGTTTGAAAGGTAAGAAGAATTATATACAGAGTAAAGGCAGGGAGATGTGAGTTCACATATAATGTTTTGAGATAGAAAACAGACTAGGCTGAAGCTAAGGTTTATACACACAGTATCCAGAAGAAAATGAAGGAGGAAGTCAAACTTGGCCATGAAAACCCAGTTCCAGGGTACACAAAAACACCATTTAGTATATGCAAGTTACAGGTGCCAGTAAGTGAAGTTCTTTTTCTGTTTCACCAGACCTCACTCTTGCTTGAAGGTGACGCTCTTTAGAAAACTGTACAATTCTACACTGTCAAGACAATCCAGGCTTAACTCTGAGAAATCAGTTGCAATTGCATCTCTACAACTGCCTGTCCTTCACAAACGAGAAGGAGCCTTGAACAAGCAACTTTCCACATTTCTATGAAATATTATTGCATCTATACTTCTATTTAATTGAGTCATGACTATAGCATGCCATTAAAATCAAGCTGCTAACAGGCATCAAATAGGATGTTCCACCCTCTCTAGTCAACGTAATAGTTATGTTCATCTCCATGCCCATAATAGTTATTTCTATTAGTACCTTATTTCTGTAGTCAAACTAGCATATTTGGTTATAACTCTACAAAATTAAATTTAATTATAAAACTTTATTATGTCTGCGTACTATTAATTTTGTTATTTGTCTCATGATTCTGATTTTTCCTGCTGATCCTCTGTGAAATTGAAGTAATCTTAAAAGACTCAGGTTTATTCCCCTCAGATGAAAACAATGAATGACAGCAAGGAAGATGTTATTTATTTATTTGTTGCTCTACATGGAGTATCCTAGAGCAGGCGTAAGTTGACAAATAAATGACCCACTTGAAAGATGAGGTTTTGTAACCCATTTCAATTTCTCACTTTATGGCTTCAGAACCATTACCTTGAAATTCAGTTGTTCCTTCTCTGCCTTACTGATTGCAGAAGTCTCTAAGTGGCCCGGATGTCAAATCTAAGGTGCTAAATTTTATAACAAGATCAATTTCCACCGCATTTTTACCAACAAATACATTTTTTAAAGGATTCATTAAATGTGAGTCTATCTGAAGCACGGTGGCTAACGGGTTCTTTCAGAAGAAAACAAGTAGTGCGCTTGTGTGAATATTTACCTGACAGTCGCTTACAATGCTAGATTATTACAAATGGCCAGGACATGGCACTACCCGTGGGTTGACACTTGGGAATTTATCATCAGAAGTAGGTAGCTTTATAGAATATTGGTATTACTGTACGTACATTCTTCTAGAAAAAAATAAGGACCCAAGCTCATTTATCATTTAGCAGGACACTCACTCGCACAATACCTCCGTCACCCAGCCTTCACAGCTCCGCTGAAAATGAGATTTTTTTTTCTTTAATGGTATTCAGCTGTTGCTGTGAGCAGTTTAGAAGTGTGCGGCATCACATATATATATATCTGTAAATTAAAAGAGCAGGAAGGGCTGGAAGTAAATATAATCTCATGCAAACCACCATCTCTGAGAACTAATGAAGCTAATTTGATACAGTTTTATGGAATGTTCTGTTCCTTCTTTTTGGCATACAGGGCCTTCTAGAAAAGAAGCAGCCTCAGTTAATTCACATAAGCTAAAATTCCAGGGTCTCCTTTCAGTCACCATTGCAGAAGAGAAGTTCCTTTTTGATTTGATTCTGGTATCTGTCATGAGATAAATATTTATACAAAACATACTGATGCTGCACATTAGGCCAGAGGTCAGCAAACTATAGGTGTGGGTCAGATGTGGCCTGGCCATCTGCTTTTTATAAGTAAAGTCTGATTGGACCATAGTCACTCTCATTCATTCCTGTAATGTGTGTTGCTAATTTTGTGTTACAGTTGCAAAGTTGAATACTCATAACAGCTACTAATTGTACTTACCCCAAAGCCAAAAATGTTTACTTTCAGACCTTTTACAGGAAATGTTGCTGACTCCTGTATTGCACCAGCAGTCTCTTATACTCTAGGTGTCTTGGTTCCCATCTGGCTAAAGGATTGAAGGAACAGGAAGAAAGGTAGGAAGCCAGAGGAATGGAAATGCCTATTCCAATTTCTCACTTTATGGCTTCAGAACCATTACCTTGAAATTCAGTTGTTCCCTCTCCGCCTTACTGATTGCTGAAATCCCTAAGTGGCCTGAATGTCAAATCTAAGGTGCTAAATTTTATAACAAGATCAATTTCCACCGCATTTTTACCAACAAATACATTAGACTAGACAATATATATTGGGATATATACAATTCCACAATTTCTATAGAGTAGCTTTTGTTTCTATTTGTATTGGGGTGACATTGCTTAATAAAGTTATTTAGGTTTCAGATGTACACTTCTACAATACATCGAGTACCTTTTAAATGTTTGTCTAAGAGTAGAAATAGAAAATTCCATGGCGGCTACATGGCAGAAGAAGAGAGGGTTCAGTAATGAGAAAGTTCTGATTTCTCTTCCTCTGCCTCTTCTGCATTGCCTTTGGGGCTTGCACCGCCCTCCTCTGCCTCAGCCCTGTCCCTTCCCTCAGGGGATTACAGATCACCCAGACCTACACTGCTCCCTCAGGGCATGCAGGTCCTACAGACAGAGAAGTAACTTCTGACTGATAATACAGGTAAAACTACTAAGAAAACAAAACATGACAAAAACCTGAGTTCCTCACTATTATGAACAGGAGCAAGGGCTAAAATTGCCTTTGACAGATGGGTGTCTATAAAAAAACTTACTGTGTTATAGTGATATGCTTAAAACTGCTATTGAGAAAGCAGTTCAAGCATTTGGATGAAAAGAAATCTGTAGTCATGACCTGACTACATTACACTATTTTACATATAGTAAAAAAAAAAATTGTTTTGCTCTTCTAAATCTCCTTTTAAAATATCATTTAAAGATTGTGGTTTTCATAAAGAATTGTCTAAAATCTTTCCTTAATTGAAGTTTTTATTACAGTGTAGATAAATTGGAAAATAAGATCTACAATAAAAAGAAGTGAGATAAAATAAACAATATTGAGGGCGAGGGAACGGGGGAGTGTGGGTCAAAAGGTACTAACTCCAACCTAGAAAATAAATAGGATCTAATGTACAGCATGGCGACTATAACAATACTGTATTATGTACTTGAAGGTTGTTGATAATATTAAATGTTATCAACACACACACAAATCATAATTATAAGGGGATAGAAATGTTGGCCCTGGCCGGTTGGCTCAGCGGTAGAGTGTCGGCCTGGCGTGCGGGGGACCCGGGTTCGATTCCCGGCCAGGGCACATAGGAGAAGCGCCCATTTGCTTCTCCACCCCCACCCCCTCCTTCCTTTCTGTCTCTCTCTTCCCTGCCCGCAGCAGCCAAGGCTCCATTGGAGCAGAGATGGCCCGGGCGCTGGGGATGGCTCCTTGGCCTCTGCCCCAGGCGCTAGAGTGGCTCTGGTCGCGGCAGAGCGACGCCCCGGAGGGGCAGAGCATCGCCCCCTGGTGGGCAGAGCACCGCCCCTGGTGGGCGTGCCGGGTGGATCCCGGCGGGGCGCATGCGGGAGTCTGTCTGACTGTCTCTCCCCGTTTCCAGCTTCAGAAAAATACAAAAAAAAAAAAAAAAAAAAAGAAATGTTAACTAATCTTATTGTGGTAAACATTTGTGATATATACATGTATCTAATCATCACATTGCATACCTTATAGTTACATATTATATGTCAATAATATCTCAGTAAAGCTGAAAAAAAAACTAGCTTTGATATATGTAAATTTTTAAAAGACACCAATAGTAAACTATTTTCAAACCCTCCAGAAATAATATTGAATAACGTTCAATTTTTAAATTACTTAAAATGTTTTGCACGGCTTAAATTCTGTAATTAGTTCCAGTGTTTGGTCTAATTAATTTACTGTATCTTCCATAATGTTTCCCATAGTTCCCTCTGCTCTATTTCAGTCCTACTGAGATCACTGCAGATGCTTTCCCGGGCACTTCCTGCCTCTGGTGTCTGCCCACCACAGTTTCACTGACGTGCACAGTCACATTAATCCTGGAATAACTCGAAAATGCTTAACCAGTCCTCACTAACTGTCACTATAATCACTAAATTCTCATTCGGGCATTTTTTACACAGGTCATTTTATTATTTTCTCCCAATTTGTCTTCCAAAGCTCTACCTCTTGTCTTTTTTGTTGTTGTTGTTTTTTAAAGTATTTAATTAATTTGTTTATTTTTATTCATTTTAGAGAGAGGAGACAGAGACAGACAGAGAGAGAGAGAGAAGGGGGGAGGAGCAGAAAGCATCAACTCTCATATGTGCCTTGACCAGGCAAGCCTGGGGTTTCGAACTGGTGACCTCAGTGTTCCAAGTTGACATTTTACCCACTGCGCCACCGCAGGTCAGGCTCTACCTCTCATTTTTATACGTTCAACTCTAGTGCAGGTGGATTCACTTGGTGGTTCCTTTTAGTGCTTCACTCCTGTTTTCCCATTGGTATCATTTGCAACTAACTGTCCAAATGGTATTTTTGCTAGCTTCCCCATAGAGAGCAGAACAGGGTGGATTGAAGCCTGGCTGTTTGGTTTGAAATTTCAGTTTTTCTGTTGGTTACCTGGATGATGTTGGCTTGCTACTCAATCCCTCCCTGAATGTAAGCTTTTGTATCTAAGAAAGTAATAGTACTTAACTCACAGAGTTGCCAATAGGATAACTTAAGTCTATGCATGTTCAACACTAAGACAAGCACCTGCATGTGTTAAACACTACACTGGTACAGCTTAGACACTATGAGCCCTGCCCTTGAAACCTAACTCATGAATCCTAGCTCTGCTGCTTGCCAGTTAGGTAGCTTTGAGCATATCACTTAACCTCGTTAAAGTGCACTTTCTTCCACTGTAAAATGAGAATAATACCACCATAATAAGTTACTGTAAAAATTGAGTGCTGGTAATGAAAGTGAAGAACTTTGCAGAGGACTCCTCTAGACTGCTGAGTGCCGGTGAGCCCTGTTCTCAGAGGTAAATGATAGTGACCCTGTAACCCTAAAGGGCTTGTTTTTGTTTGTTTGTTTGTCCTTTTAAGTGATTAGACTTTTAATGCATCAAGAAAAACAAACCATTTTGGTGTGAAACTAGTATTTTATGAGTTCCCACCAGGAGCCAGGGCAGCCTTTGGGTAGTGGAGGGGAGGGGGGGGAAGTATAGAAAGACAAATGAGACACAGGCCTGGTCCCAGAGCTGTTCACAGTCCACGCTCCCATGTGGAAGGCATGCATTTGTGTAGCTGTGCACAAATAATGGTGAGGACAAGAAACGTGGCCTCACAATTTACTTGTTCAATATGCTTTCAGAACGCTCTCCTGCTTATCATAAGTACTTAATTATATCAGTTGCTTCTATTATCAGTATCATTGTTATTATGACCATTGTTGGGGTTTTGAATACTTTTAATATTCTAGACTTCCAAATGATAGGGGACCCCAAAAGTTAAAATTTGGTTTCAGTAATAGTAGCTTTTCAGTTGCAATGAATAGGAAATATGTAAGGGTTAGAAAATAGTTAATCTGTTTGCTAGTCTCTCTTAAATGGCTTTCTGGCCTTTACTTTGAAATATAGCAAAATGTTTATCTTAGCAGGAATGTCAGGGAAAGCTTACATAGGGAGGGACCTGACAGTTGGGGGAGTTTAAATCACAACAGTTGTTTATAAAAGCCTAGCCACAGGATTTACTGTGAAAAGTCAAAGCCTATAAATTAATTAAAAACTTAGTTCACCAATCTTAAATCTTTACTTTGTATCCTAAGAAAATGGAGAGTCTTTTCACAAATAATTCCCAGAGGCAGATGGTGCCAGAGGTGCCAGATCCCAGCTGGGCTGTTCCTGGGAGACACCGGACCCTGGCTGTCTTGAGTATGGACCAGACATCAGACAGGACCATGCTGATTAGGCCTGTGCTACATCAGAAGAACTTGCAGAGGAGATGTTTCTGCAGCTGAGCCCCCACATTATTATGTGACTGAACATTATTATGTGACTAACTGCATGGACTTTTTTCTTTTTACTTCTTTTTCCCTGAACCCTATAAAAACTGCTAGCACCAAGAGAGTGTGAAGGCAGCTTTGTGGACAGGATGCCCCTGTCTTCCAGGGTAACGCTATTTCTCTATTAAAGCCACTCTTACATACTCAGTCCAGTTTGTCTCTTTTGATTGGCTGAGTGTGACAAGCTGCCCTGAACCTGGCTAGTTCTGATAACACAAAGCATTTTAGTGTACATCTAACTGGTCTATTCTGACTACTATAAAGTTAAAAATTATTGGTTGCTTTTTCCCTAACTAATCAGTTCTCAGCCTTTCTGAGTGGAAGCAAGCAAACTGAAAATATTACAGTTATGTTTAGTTTCATGGGATTTCCAGCAGGTGTCGTAACTGCTTTGTACCCAGTTTGTGAGGTAGGTCAAAAGAAAACCAGAGTATATCTGACAATGAAGTCTTTAGACCACTTCACAAATTATACTCTGCACTGAACTTGTGAGGTTTTTTGTCAAGGTGAGTTATCTGTTGCCCTTTTAAAGCAGAAGCATTTTCTTTTACATTTTTATTTCTGAGAAGCTGCTAATTTTGAAGACATCTGTCTGGTTCTGCTATCAGACAGGCGACTGACACATTTATCTAATTTTTTGACTCCCAAATTCCTTAAAGAGAAAACAAGGCTTATACTTCTTAACCTGTATTATTGTTATGAGATTATGTATGTTAAAATCCTAACATACAATACACATCTGTTTAAGGTGGCCATTTTTAAAAATCTCTCATTGCCTCTTCCTGTGTAAATTAGTATAATATGGAATGGGCATTCAAATAAATGTTCAGCTGAACCAAATAAGAAAATAGATTTTAATATATTAAGAATTATAAAGTTGCTTCTAACTGCATTGGCTACATAAATTTAGAGTTTTCCCCTCACTTGCTCATTTACTTGATTTTTATTCTTGGGTCAATTCTCACTTAAAAATGAAACACAGTTAACTGTCAGTAAGCTCATAAAAACTAAAGTACTGGCCCTGGTCAGTTGGCTCAGCGGTAGAGCATCGGCCTGGCGTGGGGGGGGGGGGCCGGGTTCGATTCCTGGCCAGGGAACATAGGAGAAGCACCCATTTGCTTCCCCACCCCCTCCTCCTTCCTCTCTGTCTCTCTCTTCCCCTCCCGCAGCCAAGGCTCCATTGGAGCAAAGATGGCCCAGGCGCTGGGGATGGCTCCTTGGCCTCTGCCCCAGGTGCTAGAGTGGCTCTGGTCGGGGCAGAGCGAAACCCTGGAGGGGCAGAACATCGCCCCCTGGTGGGCATGCTGGGTGGATCCTGGTCGGGCGGATCCCGGTCGGGCGCATGCGGGAGTCTGACTGTCTCTCCCCGTTTCCAGCTTCAGAAAAATACAAAAAAAAAAAAAAAAAAAAAAAAAGAAAGAAAAAAAAAAAAGAAAACTAAAGTACTTATTTCATCTTCTCAAAATATATATTATGTCTATAAAATTAAGAAGTTGGAATTTTATTCTTTAGGCCAACTATTTTATTTTTCCGGAAAACTAATCTAAATTTAACATTTGAAAAAAATCATTAAGAAAGAACCTAAAGCTGACTTCTAGGTTTCTGAGGTTCAACTAAACAGAGGTAGACAAATCAGGAAGAACCAGCCCTACTTTGGGAGACGTGATGACTGTTTTAGTCGCATGGGAGTAAGAAGGGAAGCACTTTGAATGAGAGAGTCCACAAAGAATTGGAGCTGTGGAATTAGGGGAGTCAAGGTTTAAGACAGAATGAAAGCTGAAAATGGGGTTCTATGACAGCCTTGTAAGAAGCTTAGAATAGAAAAAAGGGAAATATAGCTGGATCAAAACTGTTAGTTTGGAGAGAAATTTTCATGGAGATTGTTTCTGAGAGGAAGGCAATTTGGTAGATTGATTTTGGGATGACAGCTGCTGCCTAAGTTACATGTAAAGACAACCATTATCTGTTGTCTAAATTTTAAGAGTATATTTTCTTATATAAAAGAAAATCTTAAATGAGACATATATGAAGAAAATATATTTTTGTTTCAAGTAGTTAGATCTTTATATGTATAATGCATTTCTATTTATACTGTGTTGCTTAAAATGCTTTAACTTACACTTGGAATGTACAACAAAAGAGACATATTTGCTGAAAATCTGGTTTTGAACAAAGGTGTCAGTTCCTGCTTAATAAGTAAGTACTCCTTTAGCTACTAAATCCCCAGAGACAGCTCCTGAAGCATTTCCCTACCTCTAGGTTATGTTTGCTACATTACAGTAAACTATTATCCTGTTTATATATTTTGCTTTTTACAATTATTTGTTTCTTTGAGAGTGTAACTAAAAAAAATTGTGTATATGTGAGTGTGAATGTGTATGTTTTAGTGTGTGTGTGTGTGTGTGTGTGTGTATCTGCTATATGACCTGTGGGCTACTTCAGATTGAAGACACCATAACAAGAGAAATCTGGGTCCCATCAACCTCTCTGGTAGATTTGCTTGGGAGTGAGGGCTCAAACATTTTCATACGTCATTTTTTTTCTTTTTTTTTTTACTTTCTGTAAATTTTAGAAAAGCTTGAAACTCAGCTCACCACGGTTGCCAGATCGTTAGTCTGGTTACTCAGAAGACACATGAGTAAGTGCATTTATGCCCCCCACCCTGTCTCCTTATAATATCCATTTAAAAAGCATGTAGGGAAAGTCAGGAGGCCAGTGAGTAGCCTTGCTAGTTGTATGACTTTAGTTCAGTCATCATTCTCTGAACCTTAATTTCTTTTTTTTTTTTGGACAGAGACAGAGAGAGGGACAGATAGGAACAGACATACAGGAAGGGAGAGAGATGAGAAATATCAATTCTTTGTTGCAGCACCTTAGTTGTTCATTGGTTGCTTTCTCATATGTGCCTTGACTGGGGGGCTACAGCAAAGCGAGTTACCCCTTGCTCAAGCCAGAGACCCCAAGCTCAAACCAGCAATGTTGGGCTTCAAGGCAGCAACGATGGGGTCATGTCAGTGATCCCAGTGACCCCATGCTCAAGCTGGTGAGCCTGTTCTCAAGCCACATTAGCCTGTGCTTGAGCCAGTGGTGACCTCAGGGTTTTGAACCTGGGTCCTCCACGTCCCAGTCCAATGCTCTGTCCACTGCTCCACCACCTGGTCAGGCTGAACCTTATTTCTTTAACATTAAAATAGTGGACTGGATAAGCCCTTTGTAACATCCAAATGTGTATGATGGTCTTTTGCATTCAGGAAATTCTACATAAATGATGGAGCATGGTAGATGAAGTACACTAAATTAAATTTAATTCTTTTTTACAGATGTGGGACACACTGGGAAACCAGGAAAGAGACTGTGATGAATGCCAGCATGAGAATCAGTGTACTGGGGATTCTGAAGTCATAAGTTATCAGCTGTAACTGTGACCAAAAGAGGGGTTGGTGTGGTGCAACCATGTGTCTTGTACAACTGCCCAATGGCTTGGCTAAGGAATCCTCTTCATCTGTAAGCTTAGTTAATTTGATTTGTCTATTTGTAGAAATCTGTTATACTGTATTTCTCCTAGAATTTCACCAGCATGGAAATGGTACAACATTAACTGCCAGAATTCAGGTCCCAACCAATCAAATCTGAGGTTTGATCAAGCAGAATGGACACCAACTGGTACTCTATTTTTGTGCTGAATAGATTGGTCCTGGGTACCAGTTACTATTCTGGCTGGTTATTTATTATTCTGCAAAGGCATGAATTCCAGCTATATTATTTAATGAAAAAATATCGCAATATAAGTGGCCACCAGAAAACACAACATGGGCTGAAATTACAGTGAATGGTGTTGGCTTTCATTTTCCAATAGTTAATCCAGTGCTGAAGGACAGCAAGAACAGTAAAAGCAAAATCTCTCTCACTCTATAGGATACGCAATCCCCATGACTCACACTATGTGAGTTGATCATTTTAAATTTCTTCTTATACCAAGAACGGAAAATATCTTGGGCTTATTCATCAGGGCAGAGAAGAAGAAAGAAAAGACCAAAAACAAATTGGTCATCCTCCAGCATGCTAAACCTCAATCCAACACTCACACTGGTTGCTTCTGCAGCTCTTCAGTTCTGTGAGCACCCATGACTGTGTGAAATAGAGAACAACTCACTTTATATGGACGCTTCTACGTCAGAGGGTCTGCAGAAGAGTAAGTGAAAATATTGTACATGAAGGAAGATGAAGATATTAAAGCCCTTGAAGGTATGTTCTCTATTTTGCTTCTAAGAAATACAAGGCTGAAAGGTTAAGTGAGGATCCTGTCTGTGTCCCTTCTCTGCCGAATGGATTCATAATATGGTTTCACATAAAGGGAAAGTACAGTTTCCGATCCTCCATTATGAGACATTCTCTTAATTCAAATATTAGATTAAAATTTATCACAAAAAAACATTTGTAACTGTAACTTCCCAGTATAAGCCTTTCGCTAGTAAGACATCACAAAAAATAATCACAAAAATCTGTGACTGATGGAAAATTTAGCAGCTACCATTTTCCAATAAATAAACAATCCAGAAGGGAGGAAGGCCAACATCTAGACAAGGACTTCATCCTATTTAACCATTCCTATTTGACTATCTGCAAAAGCCACTGACTAACGAGCTAGGAAAATTGTATTTAAGTTTAATTTGCTAGAAAATAGTAAGGGTGGTGTTGACAAAACATGTAGAATAATGCTTTTCAAACAGCAATGAATAAACAAATATGTAAATTTTAGGATTCCTGGGTATGTCTTGTCACCCTGTACAGGATTTTAATTTTTTTGGTGGGGATATATTCATTAAAATCATAGTGTACTCAGAAGAAAAAAATGATGTAAAAACTATTCACTTGTACCCAGCAAACTTTTTTAAAGAACATTCCTGTAAAAATAAAGGCTCAATTCATTTTCATTATTAATCCTTAGGCCATGTGTATGAGCCAAAGATAGAAAATAATATAACCCCAAATTTAATTATAATGTTAAAAACAAAAGGATGGTAAATTTCCCTCAGGCTGAGGTTCCAGTTTCCGGCACTGTGGCCACAGCTGTCCTCCCCATGTCTGTCACATGCTGCAATGGCATCATGTCACCTTTCCCCCAGCAGTGTTCAGAGGAAACTCTAAAATACTTTATGATATAATATATTCTATCAGCTCACAGTTATCTCCAAAAAGTACAGAAAAGAAACCTATTTTCATCCTATAAGTGTTATAAAAGACATTAGTCATCACAGTAATTATAAGATACAGCTTTGGCTATAATCCTTAGTCTCGTGGCCAATAACAGTATCTGCATCTGTTCTCAAATGATTTAACAATCTAAGACATAATGCCAGAAGAAGGATGGTTTAGTTCATCTTCAACTTCAGAAGAAAATGCACACAAGTTTAGAAGATAGCATCTTAGATTTGGGGGAAACAACTTCATATTTTAATAGCATTTAAATACCACTCATTTTCTATGGAGGTTTGGACCACAGTAGTATCACATCTATTCTACAGTTTCAAAAAAAATTTTTTTATCAACCTCACATGTTTTGGTTATTTTAAATATCAGTTACATTTCATAAGACAAAAACACACATACTAGTAAATTATTCTCTACTGAGAGAAGGGCATGAACTAAAAAAAAAAAAAATGAAAGAAATGTTTAATCAAATTAAATCAATTAGATACAAATATCCAATTGAGAAAATTTAATAAAAATCTCCCTTTATCAGGTGAAGGCTCTTGGTTATGATGCAAAAAATGACCACCTGTGGATCCTCTCAAAATACATTACAGAGCAGGCTCATAATCTTTCCTTCCACAAAAATGGCACAAGAATTGATTTTAATTATCGCTTAATACTTATTTCCCTCTCCTGTCAAAATAATGTTCCATACACATGAAATTGAAGGTTGGCAGCCTGAACTCATTTATGGAATTTTAAGGACTATTGATTTACCAGTGAATTTTCTAGTTTCCTCCTTGTTACTGGAAGGTGCCTCAGAGTATGAATTGGATAATAAGGTGGGCTGGAATGTCAATAGGCTTAGTTAAGACTGATGGAAAGAAAAGCTTCTCAAAACTTTGTCAAAATGAATTTTATAAATTAGGTTAATATGATTGATGATGCTTGGTCAAAATAGCTCATGAAGCATCGAACTCACATCTCTTCCTGTTTTGCTGCGTCCCCATACAACTCTTTAATATCTGAGTATTAATCATCGGGGAAAAGATAGGGTAATTTAAAAATAAATTGGATCTATGTCTTTGGAAACTAGAAACTACTTTGTGCACCTGAGGGGTGGGTTTTTTGTTGTTGTTGTTATTGTCTTTTTTTTCATGCTACACCAACTTATAAATAATAAGAGAATGCTGAAGCAAATATTGATGTTGCTAGTTTATGTGCTTAGGGTGTGATGTTTGGATGTGCATTTGTAGAAGGCATGTGCCTTTACCTACACTTTTAATTCTGCCATACAACATTGTTAAAAAGACAGCATCAACTTTTACTTACTGATAGCACCAACATAGTTATAACTAAGCACAGAAGAACAGTACTGGAAAGAAACTAAGGTTATATAGTCAATATTTTCTTTAAATAATACCCTACCCCACTCCTCCAGCCCTTCATACAGGGTGAAGCAAAAGTAGTTTGAGAGTTGTGGGTATGTGAAGCACAGAGTGTATTCTTGTATTATTTATTAATTAGTATATTGTTTTTCCATACAATCAACTATAAACCTACTTTTGTACCACTCTGTATATGTATATAATGTCTCTCTACCAATGCCATTAGTAGGTTCAATTCAATTACTATTACCAAGTACTTAGAACTGCAGCAATCAAATGAATTTAAAAAACATTTTCTGCCTTTAGGATGTTTAATGTTGTAAGTGGAAGGAAATACCAAAAATTACTTCTAATAGAGGATAGAGTAAGATAATAATCCTTATACAGCAATTACATGTTGTATGTTAATTGTTAGACTAATTTTGGTTTTTCCCATTAGATGGCACACTTTTGAGAGTAGAGATAGTGTCTCTTCAACCAATTTTTCTATTTCCAGAACTTAGTTTCTGGAGGTATTGAGTTCTCCACAGTTGGAGGTATTCATATAGGGGCTGGGAGATATCATAAATATTACTAAGGGGATTTAAACACTGATTAGTGGTCTGCATGGAGGGTCTGAGGGACAAAGGGTCTGTGTATATGTGTGTTGGTTCTCTGTGAGACAAATACTATATAGAATACTTTAAAGTGACAAAGATAATGAAGCTTTGAGGATAGAAAACTGAATGCAAGTATCAGTTCCAAGCTTCAGTTTTTGTTTTGTTTTTTTAATTTTTCTGAAGTTGGAAACGGGGAAGCAGTCAGACAGACTCCCGCATGCGCCCGACCGGGATCCACCCGGCACGCCCACCAGGGGGCGATGCTCTGCCCGTCTGGGGCATTGCTCTGCCGCAATCAGAGCCATTCTAGTGCCTGAGGCAGAGGCCACAGAGCCATCCTCAGTGCCAGGGCAAACCTTGCTCCAATGGAGCCGTGGCTGCGGGAGGGGAAGAGAGAGACAGAGAGGAAGGAGAGGGGAGCAGTGGAGAAGCAGATGGGCATTTCTCCTGTGTGCCCTGGCCGGGAATCAAACCCGGGACTGCTGCACGCCAGGCCGACGCTCTACCAACCGGCCAGGGCCCCAAGTTCAGTTTTTTCATTTACTAAAATAGCTCATCAGTAACTAGTGAATTAATATATTATAATTTTATATGGTGATCACAACCTAGTAGGTATTCAACAGTTTAAGTTTTAGTTTATTTTCTTTGAATACATTATCAGTTGTAGAGCTGAATAGCTTCGTATTTTGTGGTGTAGGAGATTTTTTGAAATGTACTCTTTGCCTCTGGGCAGTTAGCTCAGCGGACAGAGTGTGAATCCCATATATGGATGTTCTGGGTTTGATATCCTGTCAGGGCACACAGGAGAAGTGACCATCTGCTTCACTCCCCCTTACTCTCCCCCTTTTCTTCCTCTTCCTCTTTTGCAGCCAGTGGCTTGACTGGTTCAAGCATCAGCCCTTGGCACTGAGGATAGCTCAGTTGGTCCTAGAGTGTCAGCCTCAGGTGCTAAATATAGTTCAGTTGATTAGAGCATCGGTCCCAGATGGGGGTTGCCGGGTAGATCCCTGCAGGGTGCATGCGCTAGTCTGTCTCACTATTTCCTCTCCTCTCACTTATACTAAATAAATAAATAAATGTACTTTTCAATTCCCTAAATCTCCTTCAATCAAGATGATGGATCTGTAAAATGTAAATGGTACTCTTAGCAGACGGTCGATGAAAAGATGCTTTAAGTTATTTAGAGTCTGGATTAGGATGTGTACCAAAATAAAATTCACATTTTTTAGACGCAGCTAACATTAATGATGGTTTTAAACAGCAATCTCATTTACAGTAAGATGTTTCTTGTCAGATAAGCTGCAAGGAGTGGATTTGATCACCTATATACATTGTATGTGGTCAGAAACTTAATGCTGAGACTCAGCAGGGAGAAAGAAAAGTCTGAAGAGTAAATGGGCTTGCAGCGCCATTTTTAATAAAGGGAACCTTTTCTAAGAAATTTTATCTGAAAGTTAAGAACTCCTTGAGATTTTCACCACTAACTCAGCATGGTACTATTATTTTGTTATTGAGATACTTAAACTTCGCTTTTCTTACCCTTTACAGAGAAATCAATAGTTTAAAATTAGAGCTGAGTAGTGGCTCTTGCTTGTTAATCGGGCTTGGTACTGAGACTTCAAAAATTGTGGTAAGCAGTTTACGAGCCATGTATTAAATTTTATTCATAATCATTGGGTGGTTTATAGAAAAAGAATTAAAATATAACATATGACAGGTTTTTAATATTGAAAAAAAAATAGAAAAAACAGTTATCTTCTAACCTATCCTCTGGTGGCTCAGTGGATAAAGAATCAGCCTGGAGTACTGAGGTCACCAGACAGAACCTGGGGCTTGCCTGGTCAGGGCATATATGAGAAGCAACTACTATAAGTTGATGCTTCTTTTTTTATTTTTATTTTTTGTATTTTTCTGAAGTTGGAAATGAAGAGGCAGTCAGACAGACTCCCACATGCGCCTGACCGGGATCCACCCGGCATGCCCACCAGGGGGTGATGCTCTGCCCATCTGGGGCGATGTTCTGCTGCAACCAGAGCCATTCTAGCATCTGAGGCAGAGGCCACAGAGCCATCCTCAGTGCCTGGGCCAACTTTGCTCCAATGGAGCTTTGGCTGTGGGAGGGGAAGAGAGAGACAGAGAGGAAGGAGAGAGGGAGGGGTGGAGAAGCAGATGGGCACTTCTCCTGTGTGCCTTGGCCGGGAATTGAACCTGGGACTCCTGCACACCAGGCCAACACTCTACCACTTAGCCAACCGGCCAGGGCAAGTTGATGTTTCTTGCTCCCCCCCTTTCTCTCTCTCTCTCTCCCTTTCAAATCAATAAATAAAATCTTTAAAGAAATCAGTTATCTACTTTTTCCTGTTAACAGTATGTTATCACAGACTTATTTTGGGATATCTGCCACTTCACAATATTTTTTCCTCTGGAAACTAGTGTCTCCTCATGTTAGCCTGGGAGTTAGGTCCCCAATACCCATGCTTCTATTTTGTGAGCTCCACACCTCCCCTCCCCCCTTCACTGGTGATTGATGAGTGGTAGAATCTAGACCTCATTTCCAGAAGCTCTTGTGCCCTTGTCATAGCTGACTCACTAGTGCCAGACCCCTGACAAGCATGAGGGAACAGGAGTCTCCCATCCAGGGATCTATATCAGGGCTGAGAGACAGCCAGTCGGTCAGTATACGTAGGTGATGAGAGCTGGACCTGTAAATGTGACATCCTAGGGCAGAATATTTCACCATGTGCTGAACCAGGTTGATCAGAGAGCCCAAACATCCAGTCTGTCCATTAAAATGGGATGAAAACATATATGCAGAGAAAACAAAAATGAAATATGGGTAGAGATTCTTGATAGTTTTCTAGTTTTTCTGTCCAGACCTTTCTAAGGTCTGATGGCATTCTTAACACTGAACTTCACGCATGATCTTATATTCATATAATAACTCTCCTCCAGGTGTGTTTGTTCATTTGTTTACTTATTTATTTGCTACTAAAAAAAGACAAAATGGCTCCTTTTTGTAATCGATGATGGCTAACTAATTCACAAAGGTAGATAAATGTGATCCTTATGGGTCCATAGCTTATTCCAGAGAGAAATGAAAGAATATTTCACATGATAACATTTTATATAGTAGTTAATTTTATCAAATGTCTGTAATATCCTAGGATATCATTTCTAATATTATCTTATATATATGTATTATATACACATTATATTATTTCAAATATCAATGCAGTGTTGTGAGGCTAACACTGTTAGGCTCATTAGATAGAAGGGAAACCCAAGCCTCAGAGTGTTTACAAATTATTTAGACAGTGGCTGACACAGCTAGAATGTAAATCAGGATGCTGCTGTCTGCTTCCAAAGTCTGGTCTTGTTCCCCCAGCAGCACAACCGATTTCCTGAAGGCCAACACCTTCAAAGGACCACAAGCTAAACTTTTTAATTCCTCCATGGTATTCCTTCTTTCAGTAAATGATGCCTCAAGTTACCCCAGTTGTGCAAGTCAAGGTTCAGTTTAACCTTCATCTCACGAAAACTTCACAAAATTATCCTTAGCCCCCTTCCACGTCCTACATCTATTTCATCATCAAACCTTAACAGATCATTTAAGCAGTGCAGTCAGAATCTACCCTCTTCCCAGCCCCCACCCCGAAGCTATCACATTGTCAGAGGCAGATATTGCAATGTTACTCACCGTTCTCCCTGTTTCTACTCTTGCACCCATCCCCACCCCATATTCTTTCTGTTTTCCACAATGCAAGCAGTATAAACCTTTGAAAACATAAATCTGATCAAGTAACTTTCCTGCCCAGAACTTTCCAAAAGCAACATTAATTGGCCTGTCCATCATGTGACCTTGTCTACCGCCTCCCCCTCACAATCTGCTCCAGCTTTAACGCTCTCTTTGCCGACAACACAAATATTCCAAGCAGGTTCTATTTCAGGGCATTTATGTCATCTGTTAACTTCACCAGGGATGCTCTTTATAGAGGCAGCCATTTGGTCTAGACCAGTGGTAGTCAAACTGATCCCTACTGCCCCCTAGTGGGCGTTCCAGCTTTCATAGTGGGTGGTAGCAGAGCAACCAAAGTATAAATAAAAAGATAGATTTAACTATAGTAAGTTGTTTTATAAAGATTTATTCTGCCAAACTTAGCTAAAATCTGACATAAAATACTTGGTAAGTAATTATTATTAGATGCTTTAACTTGCTGTAACTCTGCTTTATAAATTTTATAAAGTAAAGTTACTTCCCTACTTTATAAATCACCATTACTGTGGAACCAGTGGGTGGTTAGAAAATTTTACTACTAAAAGAGATACAAAAGTGGGCGGTAGGTGTAAAAAGGTTGACTACCCCTGCTCTAGACCCTTGCATTGTGTAAGTGTTGCTGCAGTCTCCACTTCAGGCAGGCGCTCCCAACTGCCCATTTATGATAGTACCTCCCTCCACCTCTCTCCAGAGCCCTTTTCTCCACCTGGCATGACTTTATTGATTTTTTATATTTGTCTGTTTTCTTTCTCCTTCCACTAAAATGTAAGCTTTATGAAAGCAGATATTGGGCCTTTGTTCATTAAAACTTTTCCAGAATGTTGGAGAGGTACAGTGCCTGAAATAAGACAGAGACTCAGAAATGATTGAGTGAATTAATAATAGGGATAAGATACTTTAAAATCTAAGTGTTAAAGAAAAACTCACATTCCGTGCATTTACACATTTTCTTTGACTTACTGTAAGAACCAGCCTCCTCCTAGATTTCTGCTTCCAGAATACAGCCTTTCCTATCCAGCCTTCTATGAACTCTATGCTTTTGTGGCTTACTCTTATTTGTCTTGTATTCCATGATTCATTCACTGAAAATTGGAATGCAAGTGAAAGGCCACAATGTTTTGCCAATCTTGTTCACTTTCATGGTGGCCATGTATGCTCTGTAAATTTTTTGATTAATAACAGTGTTGACCACTATTACCTGAACAGTTTTTCTTTCTTTTAATTTTTGAAATGAAGATCTGTTTAAGCCTCTCTTTGAAAATAAAAATATCATAGTGGCAATGTACATAAAGATGGCAGAGATAAAGAAGTTCTTCAGAGATGAAAAATGATCCCGTCATTCCCGTTGTGGACTTGTAATCCATTCATTTAACAGGGACTTATTCTGTATATGCTACGTCTCAGGGACGAGATGGTGGAACCAAGAGTCGGTTCTGCTTCCTGGCCTGTGGGCTCATTTACAGGGTGGACCATGCTTTATGCTTCTGATTTCAAATTTTCCAGATTGTCTAACCTTTCAAATATTGAGACCTGATGTTATATAAATGATACTTTAGATGAATATATTTCCCCCTTTTCAGGAGAAATGGATTTGTAACAATTTTCTTCACTCTTGCAGATATTTGTCAATGTTTCCCATTAAAGCAGTAACATTATTCCTAATAACTAACATACTTCTGAGCATTAATATATTTTTAGTGACACTTACCAACCATGTTCACTTAATTGTAGAATTTAGTTTTACTTGGTTAGTAACCAGACCACAGAAAATTTGCATGATTTGAGTGCCCAGCATGTGACTGTAAGTGTCCTTGAAGAGTTTATACTTAATTAGTAATCATTCACAGAGGAAATTTAGAACAGCATGTCTGTGGGTGGTTGAATGAAACAAACACTTAGTCAATGGCAAAATTAATCTGTTTCATAGGATGATGATCTGGCTTGCATCGATTCAACTTAACATTTACAGTGGACTTACTATGGTTACACGAGGGAATAGAAAGCTACTCCTTTTTACAACTTTCACAATCAAGCAGGGAAAATGAATACAGAGACTAGAATGCATAGTGACCTGTGGAACATTAATAACCTGGATTAAGGATCAAAGGTTCTATCAAGTGACACAGTGAATGCAAAGGGAGGGGAATGGTTATCAACCATGCATTTCTTCTGTTCATTCTACTTTCTTTAATTCTTCCTATCTACCAATCTCATCTCTGTCACATAATGACAGACAGAATAAGGATACTTAAATGAAGGCCAGTTACATGGTTATATATTATTACCAAAGCTTATAAAGCTTATAATATTTCTGACTGAGTTTTAGGCTAACCTTTATTATATCCCAGGAGAAGTTTCTGAATATATGACAATTTGCATTATGTTTACAATTATTTCCATTTTGAAATTGATTGAGTGTTCTAAAAATAAGAAAACCTCAGGATAGTTTGATTCTTAAAATGCAAGCTATTTAACTGCTACTAACAACAATCACAGCACCGATAAAATGAAAGCTTTTCTCAAAATGCTATCGTTTAAATTCTATTGCAAATGACATTCATTTTCTGCAACAAACATCATCTGCTATATTTGTGAGATATATATATATATATATAAAGTTATATATATATATAACTTTGAGGCCTAGTTTTGTTACTCAATTAATTTAATTCTTCCTAGCAACCGCTTTGTCGAGGGTACTTACGTATTCTTCATAAGCCTCATGGGCTGGAGGCGGGGGTGCCCTGTATCCTGGCACTGTGGTTGCCCCCCGGGCTCGTGGGGTAGGAACGCCTCTCGCTACGGGGGGCACGGGAAGAGCCCCACGGGTCACAGTGGTCCCTCGAGGAGTGAGAACACCTCGTCCAGGTGGCGGAGGAGGAGGAATGGCACCGCCACGGCCCCTAGGAAAAACAAGACATGCAGAAGAAAAACAAGTGAGAAAAGGGACTAAAACAGATAAAACTCCCATCTTATAGTCTCCACACAATAGGAAGAAACCAAATTTATTTCTGCATGTCTTTGTATGTGTGTGTGTATTTAACTGAGATTCTTTAGAATGTAAAATACTTTTTAACCTCCACAGAAGAATACATTTTGTAAATACTAGTTACAACTTAGTTATGAAAACCATGTAAAATACTTGGATTTTTTTTTTTTTTATAAAACTAAAGCAAACCAAACCAACCAAACAGAAACCAGCTGTTGGGCAAATAGTTTGTAAAATCTGTATTTTCTTGTTTTGCTCACTTTTATTGTTAAAAATGGCACTGCCCACATGAGTGGCCATTGCCCAGGTGATACAGTTAATTACCTTCATGCTTAGGAAGGGGCTTGGTTATGCTAATATGTGCCTGAGGAGGGATTTTCATGCTGAAAAGTTTTAAAAGGAGGAGCGTGGAGGCCGTTTTGGAGAGAGGCCGTGTGGTTTCAGAGACAGGTCACGTGGTTGTGGAGAGAGAAGCAGCCGAGATGGAGGCATGCGGATGGGGGAAAGGAGGTGGCTTAGGCTAGTGGGGCTTTTAATTCTAGGGAGAACCAGAACGATTCTCCTGGGTGTGGAACCTGGGAACATGTGAATGGGTTTTGGTGCCTGTGTGTTTCTGTTTACTCATTGGCCAGCATGAGGCTAGAATAAAGATAATGGCCCACCATTTCTTGGCTCTGTTGTTTCTCTACGATCTATCTGAATTCAATGGGACCCTGCATGTGCCAGGTGGCAGCTACGACTGCTGCAGCTACTGGCTTTACACCAACCCATTCTCCTTTTATTCCAAAGTGCCAAGAAGACCTAAATGAGAGCATTGTCTAATATCTGACTCCCTGCATCACCTACGAAACTGAGTTGCTCAATGTCAATGTCTCATCCATGCTGATGATATTGACAGTAATGTGCAAAGTTGTCATTTACAAAACAAAAATCTGCCTGCACTTTGATCCTTAGTAAAATGTGAAACTCTAACCATGGTGATACCATTCTGTTTATCACAGCAGCTGAAGCTTGAGGTCACTTGAAATCATAACTCACTGTCACTGATTTATTATCATGTATGTAATCCAATGAACTAATATAATTTACTTACCTCCAGTAACTATGGTGCTAGTGACATGCATTAGAACTTGTAATAAAAAAATAGACTAAATACTCTGTACTACAGTGCTTGACACAAAAGTAACTTGTACTAAAAGCCCAGGATCAAATGAATGCAGCCAACTTTCATGGTCTTCTGAGGCCTTTGGAAAAGGTTGAGTGTTTGTCTGAAGTCTTTGGGCAGAAACATGGTTATTTCACTTTTTATTATGTCTAAAAGGCTGGCCTCCAGAAAGTACTGCTTTCAGCAGGAACACTAAGGCTTTGGGAAAAATAATGATCCTTGGGATGTCAACAATCACCCTGGCTGCACCCACCGATGGGGAATGTAGGTTATGCTTTCTGCTATGAATAGCAGGCAGCTGGCTCTTGCTTGCTTGCAGAAAATGAGCTTTTACAAGCAAACAGTAAGAATGCTGGTAAAGCTTTTAAAAGTTTTAAATAGATTACAGAGTTGATGAATATAGAATTATCAGAAAACTTATGGTGAGTCTAATGTATAGAGAATGCCCTCCTAGTCTGGGGAGAAACTGGAATACAGAAGACCCAAGGAGGCCAGCTGCCTGCTTTAAGCACAACATAGCTGAGGAGGCAATATTTTACATTATCACAATAATGCAACATTCTATATTATGGTACTATAAAAGCACGGCTATAAGAAAGGGTGTAAAGACCAATATCACCGTCACCTTCACTGGGCCAAGCACCTACCTGCTTCTGCATAAGTAGGTGAGCATATTTCTAGGTTTGGCCAGATTGTTCTGATTTAGAACCGTTTTTCCTAGCTTCCTCTTCAGTTTAGCATTTTTAACACACTCAAAAGCGTCCACCTGTGGCTAGTAAATTATATGTCACTAACTTTTAACTACATTCATAAGTCCTGGGTATCCCACTGAAGAACCACAGGTGAGTATTAGACTCCCTGGGCCAGAGGTGGATTGTTTCCCCCTGATGAGTCAAATCAGATTTCTGACTCTGTAACAATTCTTCCTGTTTTAAAATTTTATGATCCTTGCATCAAATCTAATTTCCCATTCTATTCCTGCATCAACTGTCTCCGAGGCGCAGCCCCAGCAAACCTGTCTCCAGAATCTGACTCACTGCATCCTTTCCCTGGAATTATTAACCCCATGTCTCTCTTCTCCAGTTCAGCTCAAGATTCATGTCTCCTATTTTAGGATATGATCCTGGCTGAATCCACACTACAATATCCTTCCCTTCATATTTCTGACTTTGGGGACTGGATGAAAAAGGCAAAGGGATTCAGACATACAAATTGGTAGTTACAGAATAGTCACAGGGATGTAAAATGCAGCATAGCAATATAGTCAATAATAGTGTAATAACCAAGCATCATGCTAGGTGGGAACTGGAAATATCAGGGGAAACACTTTATAAAGTATAAGATTGTTTGACCTCTCCGCCATACATCCAAAACTAATACAAAATAATACTGACTGTAAACTGTATTTTAAAAATAAAAATTTTAAAAATATAATCTAGGTATCAGTTTTACTACTTTGATGGGAATACTCTTGACTGTGCTTACCACAGCCTACCGATTTCAAAATCTACTGGATTCGTTTACCATCGTCATTCCACCACAACCCACAGTTATACTTATTCCCGTGGACTTCTATCTGCAAAATGCTTTCTTTGGACTTTATGGCTCTGCTTTTCTTCACATTTCCTCCCTCCTCTCTCTTACTCTTCAACCTCCTTCTCTATTCCTGCCCCCCCCCCCCCCGAATATGGCCCTCCCTATTTTCTGTTCTCTATTCTCTTTCCTTTTCTCCTGGTGTCCCCTATAGTCCCTAACTCTAATGGTGGCTATTATCTGTTTCCTTCCTAACACATGCCATAGCTTGGATTATGGGTCTTGTATCAGAGGTTCTTTAACTTGTGTGCAGCACATTACAGTTACATGACCTATGAAAGATTCCAAATTTCTGAGCATACTCCAGGTCAATTAAGTCACAATGTCTGGAGACAGGAAGCCCTCAATCATTCCAATGGTCAGACCATTTTGGAAAGTCCTGCCTTATATGCACCATCTAATTTGAAAATCTTAACAAACTTGCTATGTAGCCTTTTTAAAGCTATTTTGAAGGTTGAATACCAAGGCACAGAAAGTACAAGTCACCTGCCAAAGGTCCGGCTAGCACATCCAAAGAGCTAGGATTAATTATAGGAATAATTACAGTCTTCATTTAACTTGGATATTCATCTAATTTTATTTGATATAATAATTCCTAATCAGACTAGAAATCACAGATTTATTCTTGCCTTGGACCCTGATTCTTCTCCAACGTCTAATGAAGCATTAATTCCTATAAATTCTAATCTCTAATCTAGTCCTTTATTTCTACAATCTAAGTGGTGTTCATTTTTCTTTTGGAGAATGGCTTGCCTTCTCACTGGCTTGTCTGCCATGCGTCAGTGTCTCTGTCCTCCCTGTCTGTATCCTGTTATCTATCACCCACAGTGATGACTGAGTAGCCTTTTTTCAGAAACAAGTATTATGACTGCCCTCTTTAATAAATTCCATCAGGTCTATGTATAATAATTCTCATTATGGTAAACAAAAACCTTCAAAATCTTCCCCTCATGTTTCATTTTCCACTGGTTGCTCTTACTCAGCAGGTAGTGGTGATGTGTGTTAGAACTGTCATATCTTAATTCTTCACTTATGTAATATAAGTTATTATACTATGTATGTGATGCTTTGTTTTCTACTATGTATGTATTATCAGAGAATTAGTTTTCATAGATATTTACTGAAACAAATTTCTTTAAATAAATTTTCAATACATTATTATAGAAGTATAAAAATATTCCAAGGTACCATCCTTTTTGAAAATATGTAACTAACAATAAAGTCACAATTTCATAAACATGTACAAATTACCATTAACTTATGTTATCAAGGGCTCTCTGATCACCATGGTTTTCTGTTTTGAGAAGCTACTTCCTTATTCCCTCTTATTTGTAGACATATTTCATCATGTGATTTAAAATAAAAGACAATAGAGTTCTGCACAAATTATTTTCATTACTGTTAATATATTAAAGATATTAATACAGCATTAAAAGTATGGTTTAATTTTCAAAATAATTTTTTACATATGCAATTATCAGACTTAAAGGGTTATCTATAAGATCTATGGAATATTAAAAATCAAATGCTTTCAAATTTTTAAAGATAATAAAAATCTAGACCATAGTGTACTATCCTTTATTAAATCATTAAAAGGATTAAAATCACAGTACAAAATTTTAGTGAAATAAAAATCACATATGTTTCACTCAAATATTGCAAATGTAATATCACATTAAGCAACTTCAATAACAAAATAAATTTACTAAAACAATGATTTTATAATCTCTAAAGCAAGTTAATATATTATTTTAAAAAGTGATCCCAATTTTAAAGAACATAGAATTAGAAAAAAATTTTGTCTCCTTTGTAGACATAAATTGTCTTTTCTTTTTAACTATAAGAGCAACAATTTCATGATTTAAGCCACATGATCTCATCATTTTAAGACACCTGCTATGCCATTTCACAACCCATCATGATGAGGTCAGCACCATACACTGTTTCATAAAAGGATGATTATATAAAAAGTATGTCCATAAAAAAAGCTGTCACATTAACTTTTAACAATAAACAAATATTTTTAGATATTATTAAAGAGCTCTGCTTTTATTTTTTAAACATAAAAATAGAAAAATAAGCTCTAGAACATTTCAGAAGCATTTCTTTAAGTCAAATGTAATTTCAAGAATTGCCACATTTCACCTTTAGAGAGCTATCGCCTTTGTATTCTATTTGGAAATTTATTGTTCTTAATTATTTTTCTGGTAACTTCAAAACTGTTTCAGGTATTTATGGTTTAAATATTAAAATAGCAGTCTTTTGATTGTGCCAACTGAAAATATTTAGAGTATAATTAAAAATAATTTGAATCTTAAAAGTATTTTAGAATCTCTCAAGATGATTTCTATGCAATATATGAAATGATATTCTAGATCTATGTCTTTCAGAGATTTGAAGGACAACTATAATAGGGTGAGAGAATGACAGAATTACAGTGTCTGTGTGTGAAGGTTACAGTACTTGACTTCTTTGCAAACCAATGCTTTCGGTTGAAAGTTTGACAAATTCAGAATCCTACAAAACACATTCTGATGATCAAAGACATTGCAAAGTCAAATGTAACTAAACTTTAAGTACTCTTACCATCTGCCAAGCAAGAAGTATGCTTCTGGACTTCTTTACTAGTGATATATCTATCTATCTATCTATCTATCTATCTATCTATCTATCTATCTATCTATCATCTATCATCTATCATCTATCTATCATCTATCTATCTATCATCTATCTATCTATCTATCTATCTATCTATCTATCTATCTATCTATCTATTTATCTATCTATCATCATCATCACCTATCTCTACACATAGCTGGCAAGACCATGTCAATTCAAGGGCCACTTAAGACAGAATAATTTATAACTTCCTCTTTACACAAGGTGATTCTGGTTCAGAAACATGTGATTGTATCATCTGCATGCCTTAAGCCTGGGGATAGAAACAAACAATAGAAAGATTCAGGTTTGTTCCTCTTATTTTCTTAGGAAAGTAGTTAAGAACTCAAACTGTGAATTCTGAATCAAACTACCTGTATGACATTGAGCTAATTTTTTACATCTTTCTGTCCCTCAAGTTATCATCAGTATAGAGTATTTAAGGAGTTAATTTGTGCAAGTTCTCATGTTGCTCTATAAGCATCCATTGTTACTGCTTCTGTGGAGATGCTGCTTATTGTTGCTGATGTTGGTGCTTATTCCTTGCTGTGATCATGCCACAGAGAAAGCCAGCAAAACATTGCTCTCCTTATTGGCTGTTAATTTACTTGAAGTAAAAACCAATGTACCTTGAAGGCGTTGTGGGGGCTATTCTGATCCCACGGCCTCTGATACCTCTGCCCCGACTGGAGTCTTCTGAGCCATTTAAGTAGGATAATTCACGTAGCTGTTCCTGACGAATTTCATCATTATAGTCCTAGAAGGCAAAAACATGACAGGATGAGTTAAAAGGTGAGCATGGGGTGCTTGGAGCTTAACAAACACAGTAAGAAAGGAAATCTTTCATTTATTTTCTGGAGCCTTGTATATAAAAATCCAAAAAGAAGTAAAAGTGTATATACTTTAAATTCTTCTTTTTATATAAAGAAATTGAGGTTGTTTTATTTTTCAAGGAAGTAAGTACTTAGCAGGAAATCAGATAACTTTTATGGGGATATCACTTGATGTGTTAGCTCAAAAGGGAAGAGAGCAATATAGAGTTAAGTTCTTGAAATGGCAGGGTTATGACTGCTGACAATAGAGTCAATGAAAAACAACTGGAATGGCTGCATAATACTCATATAACTTCTGATGTATAAACCAAAAAGGGCCGATCTCAAGGCCCAAAGTAGATAGGATCATGTGCTAAAAATAATTTAAAATTTTGCAAATAATAGGAGACACTTTCAGACATCTGGGGAGCTGTGTCAATCCAACCTAACAAATCAATGGGCAATGTTTAAAAATAAGGAATATTCTGTATTCTAGCATTGGACTGACAGAGTGGTAGTGATAGCAATAACAACCAGAGATTCAGTCAAAGTCAGGAGGACTATCTCTCTCCTTCATCAATGTGAAAATGATCAGTCATTTCAATACAACCAAAGAGTGGATTTGAGACACTAAAGATGAATGCTATCTTCAAAAAAGCAAGTGTCAGTCTTACATGTTCCTCCTGGTACTAATACACACATGCACCTGGTTAAACAGTACAAAACTAAGTAACTGGTTATTTTTACTGATTAGTGGAAATTTAGTCCTGTCCAAAGCATTCGTGAGTTTATTTGTTCCACAACAAATGGTCCTTGCTATTTGGCTTCAAAAATGTTCATGTTTCTGAAATGTCCCTGGGTTCAAACAGCCCATAATGTTTACTTATCTTTTTGCCTTACAGAATTTGTACATAAAATGTTATCATTTTTTAGTCTAATAATTGTGTTGCAGCTGTAGTGTCAATAATATCCTTCTCACTTAGGAAATCCTCGCTTGTAATGGCTCAGGGGCTTAGGTATATGGGTTAAGATCAAATCTTGCACAACAGAATTTATATTAACCATGAGTATTGAGGAAGTGTCTCACAGTTATAGAAATGCTCAGAGAACAACAAGTTGAGGAATGTCTCACGATGCATGGCCGGTTGATGTGTCAGCATACATCATAGATCTTTTGGGTGTGGATGAAATATCTCCATGGACTTTTTTTGACAGGACCAAATTTCTTGCAAGGGTTTTTGCCAAATTGTCAATCAGGTTAAATTCGTTTTTTTAGTAAACATATAATTAAGTGAATTCAATCTAGTAAATTTTCTAGTGTTGAGTAGAGGTCTAAGACTTAGAACTAGAAATGTTTGTAAAGGTGAGCTAACAGAAATGATGTTTGAGACTTAGTTGTGAGACCAAAAATCAAGTCCATTATCTCATCAAATGATGCCAGTTCAAAAAGAAAAATTAAACAAAGAGGACTACACCAAACTAAAAAGTTTTGTACAGCAAGGAAACCATCAACACAACAAAAAGACAACCTATTGAATGGAAGAAGATATTCATCAGTGATACCAATGGGAAGTGATTAATACCTAAAATTTGTAAAAAACTCATACAATGCCACCAAACTCCCCCCAAATAATTTAATTTAAAAATGGCAGAGGATCTGAACAGACACTTCTCCAAAGAGGACAAACAGATGGTCAAAAAGATGCTCAATATCACTAATCATCAGGGAAATGCAAATTAAAACCACAATGAGATAACATCCACAATTGTCAGGATAGCTATCATCAATAAATCCACAAACAAATGTTGGCAAGATTGTGGAGAAAGGAAACCCTTGTGTACTATTGGAAGGAATGCAGATTGGTGTAGCCACTATGAAAAGCAGTATAAGGACCCTCAAAAAAGCAAAAATAAAACTGCCTTATTATGATGTGCTTCCATGTCTGTGTACATATCTGAATAAAACTCAAAACTCTATTTCAAAGGAATACATGCACCCCTATGTTCACTGCAGTGTTATTTACAATAGTCAAGATTTGGAAGCAACTCAAGTGCCTAACAGTAGATGAGTAGATAAGGAAGTGACACACACCCATATACACATAATGGAATATTACCATTTATGACAGCACGAATAAACCTCGACAATATTACAATATTATGCTAAGGGAAATGATGCAGTCAGAGAAAGACAAACAGTATATGATTTCACCTATAAGAATCTAATGAACAAATTAAACAAGCAAAACTGAAACAGACTCACAAGTACAAAGAACAAATTAATGATTGCCAGAGGGGAAGGACTGGATGAAAAAGGTAAAGGGATTAGGAGGTCCAAACTGGTAGTTACAAAATAGTCATGAGGATGTGTGAGGTACAGTAGGGAGAATGTAGTCAATAACATCATAATAACTAAGTATGGTGCCAGGTGGGTACGGAAACTATGGAGGGGACCACTTTGTAAAGCATATAATTGTCTAAACACTATGCTGTACATTTAAAAATAATGCTTGAATCTAAACTGTCATTGAATAATAAAATTTAAAATATGATATCAGTTTAGCTCCATTTACATATGTGATAATGACATTAAATAAAACTGTGTACACTCACCCATACATCTAGAAAATGTCAGGGTTGCCTTCAGCCTACAAAGATTTCTAATGCACGGCTTTACCTACAAAAGCTGCCTTGATTACAAGCAGAATACTAGTCACTCCAGTAATTTATTTTCTTATTTTTAACATGTTTTTTTATATTTATTCTCTTAAGTACCTGGTTATAATAATATCGTGCTCAACAACACAGTCGGCTGATAGAAAGCAATACAGTAGAAAATTACAGTTTTTAACCAGTCATATGTTATTCAATTTATACCTCTGAATTTTCACATTCAAGCAACAGCCAAACTAAAGAAAAAAACATGTCTAGTATTTTATTAGGATCAGGTAATATGATAAATTACTACTTCTGAGTGAAATGACCAGCAACCAACAAAATGAAAAATTCCATCATTTTCTCATGTAATATTTTAATAAGAAAGGGGATCTTTGCAGCTTTTTATCTGGGGAAAACCAATGGACTCTGAGGGTCCTTATGAATTATTAAAAATGTACAGATTTTTGCCTGACCAGGCAGTGGCACAGTGGATAGAGCATCAAACTGGGACACAGAGGACCTGGGTTTGAAACTCTGAGGTCGCCGGCTTGAGCACAGGCTCATCTGATTTGAGCAAGACTCACCAACTTGAGTGCGGGTCGCTGGCTTGAGCATGGGATCTTAAATGTGAACCCATGGTTGCTAGCTTGAGCCCAAAGGTCATGGGTTTGAAGCTCAAGTTCGGTGGCGTGAGCCCAAGATTGCTGGCTTGATCAAGGGGTAACTCGCTCTGCTGTAGCCCCCAGTCAAGGCACATATGAGAAAGCAATCAATGAACAAGCAATCAACGAGCAACTATTGTAAGATGCTGCAACAAAGAATTGATGCTTCTCATTTCTCTCCCTTCCTGTCTGTCTGTCTCTATCTGTCCCTCTCTCTGATTCTCTCTCTGTCTCTCTCAAAAAATTAAAAAAATAAAAAGTAAAAAAAAGTACAGATTTTAATTGTTGGCAACATTGATGGTTGAGATAAAATTTAACAAATTATAACAAATTCAATGTATGTGAACATTTATTTTAGAGTATGTATATTTTATATCAGAATCAGAAAATATATCATAATAATGTGGGTGGAGTCTTAGTCATTGTATACTCATAAAGAATTTCTCTTCAATGTCATTGTCCCAGGAAAGTTTAGGATCTTCCCTCTCTTTCCTTGGGGACAGATGTCATAGTGTGGGGGTTCTACAGGCTTCCTTGGCTCGCTCCTTATTTTTTTTTTTTTTTTGTCACAGAGCATGTTCCCTAATAAAATGCTTACATGTTTAACCCAACTTGCCATTTGCTTCCTGGAGAACCCAAACATCTGGAGTGCTGATAAAATCAAGTTGCTGATATTACTAAGCTGAGAGTTTTGGTAAGTCTGTTAACAGTAATGCTGGTGGAGCCTACTGCACTAGTGTATTTCGATTAAACTGAAGTACTTGCCATTCTACTTAAACAGGATTACGTACAGATCAAATATAAAACTAATTACTGATTATCAAAAAGGGTATAATACATATTTTCAAGAAAATAAATTGTATTTTTTTAACACTTCTCTTGATATGAAAATATGAGTCACAGAGTGGGAAACACAAAGCATATTTTGGGCAGGAATTGGAATAGCATGGTTGGCACAGATGAATTGTGGAACAATGAAAATTTCAGTGCATGTACATATGTGTTGTGGGGTAAGAGAGAAAGAATATCAGAAACCACAAGAAATTTGAATGCAGGAGTAGGAAGTAAAGGTATGACTGGCAAAAGTAGAAACAAAAGAAGTTTTTTGGATCATAAATGACTATAATTATAATGACTCATTTGCTAGAGGAAAAAAGAATGAAGAAAAAGATTGGAGGTCAAGAACTTATATTTAATCTTTATCATTCTAAGTTTAAAATGTCAAAGAGATATTAAGGGTTACCTTAGAAATTCAAATCTGTGTTAACAAGTAAATTTGAATGTCATCCACACATATTTGTAACAATTGAAGCACAGAGATTGCCTAAGAGAACACTAAAGTAACACAGTGACAGAAATATTCTAATCATACTTGTAATGCCAGTTTGTATAACTGAAGATAATCAAGTGACTTATTAATTCTAATATTTGGATCATTAAATATTAAATGATCAGGCCTTTTAATAAACTCAGGTTTTTTGAATTGGACAACCAAACTATATATACCACTGTATTTATAGTAATAAAGCATCTTAATGTTACAAATGAAGAGGGTTTTTTAAAATGCTTAAATGTAGGAATAGTTGAAAACTTTAAATATTCACTAGACTAAATATCCTGTGTATCATTTTATAAGATAATATAATTTTTTAAACAGGAAAATCTGTATTCTTTTATAATAGTGTTTATTTCCAGTCCTTCAATAAGCACAGATGTATCTTTGAATTAATTTTTCATAACTACTACCTAAGTTTTCATAACTAGACCATCCTGTTAAACATTTGTTACATGCTTTGATGAGGCCTCAGTTATATAAAATTTTAAAGATACTAGCAAACAAAATTGCCATTTACCTTGTAAATGTTATCTTACTAGAAATATACCATATATTAATTTTTGTCTAGTATAGATTTCTAAAATTGTGGAGTTATAAAAAATATACATGAATGGATGGTTATAGTTTTATGGCATTTTAATTTTTATGTTAAATTTGCTAACATATATTCACTGAAATGTGAAAGTATAAGTTCACAAGTAGTAGTAATAATAAAAATCTATATTTGATATTTTAGTATTATTTTATTTTAAATTTAATATTAAAAGACCCTTGAGAAAGAAATAAATAATCAGCTGAATACTCCAAAATTAGAAAAAATAAGGCCTACCCATATATGATGACAATGTTCTTGTCAAAAAAATAAATCATATTGGTCCTGACTGGTTGACTCAGTGGTAGAGTGTCAGTCCAGCATATGAATGCCCTGGGTTTGATTCCTGGTCAGAATACACAGGACAAGTGACCATCTGCTTCTCCACCCCTCCACCCCTCTCCTCCTGTAGCCATGGCTGGATTGGTTTGAATGCATCGACCCCAGGCACTGAGGATAGCTCTGTGGAGACTGTGCCTCAGGCTTTAAAAATAGCTCTGTTGAGAGCATGGCCCAAGATGGGCAGATCATTGGCCTCAGATCAGTTTTGCTGGGTGGATCGTGGTCGGAGCTCATATGGGAGTCTGTCTTTCTATCTCCCCTCCTCTCACTTGGAAAAGAAGAAAAAAAAAACATACTTATGGAAGATTTTGTTATTATTTTAGATAGGATTCCAAATTACTGATATTACACACTTCAAATAATAAAGAATGTTTTACTACTTTGCTGTACACTACAGTAAATAAAACATGCAGGCTAAAAGTACTCCTTAACTTGCAAGTTAAGTTACAAAGTTGCTTTAAAATATGCTGATTGATAGGACATTTTGATTTCAGAAAAAGGCAGTTTAAATAACCAATAGGGAACCTTTAAATGAATCTATCAAGGCCTGAATAACACAAGCATATCATACAAAGACATTTAATAAACTGATCCAATTTTAATTTTCCTGTAATATTTAAAAATTTTGCTTTCCTTTTTTTGCTATCAAAATCAGTTTTTAAAATTTGCTGTCTTGAACTCATACCAGAGATATTTACAATACTTGGATGATCCTTTTGCTCAGGCTGAGGCAAATCTGCCCTATGAAAGAGTTTTCATGAAATGCATGAGTGCTCCTTTTTTCAACTCTGACAAGGCCCTCCCACTGTGATGACATACGGTATAAACAGTATACACCAAAGCTCAGAGCAGACAGATGTCTGAATGTTCCTAGAAAGGACTCATGCTCATAGTCTGCATCTTAAATGTATATGCATAATTTCCCAGTTACATACACTCATGTCCATCTGCTCTGATGGCATTTTGCCCAAATACAAATTGGGAAGATTATTTCACTTGTGCGTAGATGCCAGGTAATGACAGGTGTAGACAGGCTAGCAGGAGGCACAGTGAAGGACCATTTTCTTGCCAAATTCCCTCCTCTGAGACTCCGATGGACACTGTTGCCTCACATTTAAAACTGTGATTATAACCACTGGTAACCAGTGAATGCATATTTGGCTCTACCAAAGCCAAGACTATCAGAGGATAGCAGGGGAGAACGAAATGCAGACTGTAACCCACCTGGGCCACAACAAAGAGGCCTGGGGATTCCCCAGCCCTTATGAACAGCTAGGTTAGGATGCTCTCATCAGAGTAATAAACAAAAACATGGGGGAGGTAATGGGTCCTGTGCTCATATCAGATCTGTAGCTGAGGGGAAATGGGTAGGAAGCTATTTCAGAAACCAACTAGAACTATGCTGAATATTACTTAGCAAAACATCTTAGCTATTAGATAACATCTCAGGGTGAGTTTTATTCAGCCCAGGCTAGGGACCAGAAAAACTCATTAACAAAATGTGGTAAAAGAATAGTCAGTTAAGATTTATTAAGAGTCTGCTTGGTGCATGCCTCAGCATAAGGTCTATATAAAGGCTTCATAAAGCTTACTCATCAGAGGAGATCGACTATCATCACAAAGTAAAAACGTTGCTGACTCTATAGAACTGCTAGCTGGGGTGATTTCTGTACCCAAGGATGTTTTCTCCTTTCCCTCCATTATTACAGTTATACTGCACACTATTAACAAGCATAAAAAATAAGATAAGTATACAGATTTTACGTATTTTTCAGGGTTATTGGAAAAGGTGGCTTCTATCTTGTTATATTTTACCTTAGTAACCATTGGCCACTGATATATGAAGTCTAGGAACCAAGATCTTTTGAAACGGACACCAGACATCTCATGTATTTGCTGTTATGCCTTCCTTCATTCTAGCTTATGAAGTCAGTCACTACCTCAGTTTAAAGTTAGAGTGGTAGATCGATATTTAAATAATATTAAATGAGAGATTTAGGCTTCTTTCTAAAAAGATCAAGTTCTATTATTTAGATACAGTCAAAACGACTTATTTTCTTCAGTAACTTTTTTGACAAGTTACTGTACACATGATACAGGATCTCTAGCTGCATTTTAGGTTGAAATATTCATCCATTTAATATTTTGGCATATTATATATACCTTAATTTAGAAGTATAAAAGCTGAACTCTTTGTTAACATAAAATTGATGATGCTTATTGGTACATTGATCCAATGGGTCCAAATTCTTGTTAACAAAGGAATAATCATATTAAGGATACATTTAGAGGAGAGTGCCAATTCTGTGCATGAAAATTCTGTTCATTGATAGAATATGGGCTATCTGAATAATTTTTATAAATAACCTTAAAATTTGAGGCCTTCTAGAAAAATTATATATTCAAGATATTAATAAATCTAATCAGCCTGACTTTTAAAAGTGCCTAAAGTGGTCTTGCTAAAATAAATCATCTTTTTATTTATTCAATATATTTTTGAGCAGCAAGTTAGCACCAGGCACTGATGCAGGTCCTGGAAACACAGTAGAGGAAAGCCCTTGAACCAGTGGAACTTAAGTAAATACAGATGGCAAGATCCTTACACTTGATCATAAAATGTCAGAGCAAGAAACATTTCAATAAAATACCGAGACAAAGAAAAAAATGCTTCTTAATATATTCTGAGACCCTGGCTGATTGACTCAGTGGAAGAGCATTGGCCTAGCGTGTGGAAGTCCCGGGTTCAAATCCCTGTCAGGGAACACAGGAAAAGCAACCATCTGCTTCTCCACTTCTCCCCCTCCCCTCTCTGTTTCTCTCTCTCTTTTCTTCTCCTGCAGCCATGGCTCAAATGAGCAAGTTAGCCCTGGGAGCTGAGGATGAATCCAAGGCCTTGTCTCAGGTGCTAAAATAGCTCAGTTGTGCGTGAGAGTCTGTCTCTCTGCCCCCTTGCCTCTCACTTGATTAAAGTAAGCAAATAATAATAAAATAAAAATAAGTAAAATAATAAAAGTTAAAAGAATAAGTAAGTAAATAATAAATAAGTGTTTTCTGAATTTGCATTTGTTCAATTCAACTTTAATTTTTTTTGTTAGTTTAAAAAATAATTTATTCCCAATATTATATTAATGTTTTGGTGGCTGCTACTTTTCACATTTTATTTTACTGAATAAAAGATTAAACTCTACATTTCTGTTTTAGAAATAAAAAGATCAACTGAGAAGAGCTATACAGATATGGTGACTCCCTAGAAAATCTCTCCTAAAGTTCTCCTTTGCTCTCTCCCAAATGAGAACATTGTAATCATTCTTTCTGACTGTGTATTTTAATCAGGAAAACAACTACCTACTCAGTAATGGTAACTTTAAAAAAAACTCTTTGAAAAGAGTATAAAATACGTTGTGCATGCCTTTTTTAAGTGACCTTTTTATTTGGCAGCTTCAGTTACCGCCATATTTAATAATAAATAAAAATCTGTGCATAGTATTCTACCTGAATATTTAATCAGATTAGAATAGAGCAGTTCTTAAAGATAACAGAAGTGCTACTTTTTCAGATAATGTGTCAGAGGAGAGCAGAGTCCTGTCCCAGATGGGAGAGGTGACTGTGGCACAGGAGATGAGCACAGGTAAGCAGGAAGGAGGTTGTCTGCCTAGGATGTAGGATGTTAAGTGAAGAATGCCAGCTACTGACTGAATACTTAGAAAGGGAATGGAAGGAACAGTTGATGAAAATTTTAGTTTCATGGTTAGTAGCAGAAGAAATGGACTTGTAATATATGAGTGCAATATAGTGAAAGAAATATTTGGAAAAAATGGAAAAGAATCATGTTCACATATGAGACAAAAATTCCATGTAGCTGCATGAAATGTCTTACTTGCAAAGTGGAAAGAACACAGATTAAGAGTCTGAAGACCTGGGTGTACAGCCTTCATGCTTTCCCCTGTTTCCATTGGCTTTGCTGCTGGAACAACAGAAACTATCTGTTGGATTGCTCAGCTGTGTTTCTCTTCCTCAATTTGCTAAGATTTTCCATGGAGAGTAAATTGTCTCTGCCTATCCGTAAAGTGGATTTGTTCAGCATCCCAAAGGTTTTGTGTTGGGGCCTCTTTGTCAGGGGCAAACCCCTAAGCAAGGAAGGCCTTGATTCTTTGCTCTAACAGGACCATGCAGAGCAGCTGGCACACTGGGCTGCTCCTCTGATGGGTGACCAGGACATCTCTCTGTTTCCAGGTTTCTCCCATAATCCCCCAATCCCACAGGACATCTATAATCTACATAGTTCTCCTCAACAGCACCGGGCCAGTGGAACCAGGGAGCCCCTTTTCCTCCATGCAATGGACTGCACAGCAAGAAGTCCCGATCAATCCTATTCTGCAGAAGGCGTTAATGAAGGAAGCCATGAGATCCTTTTGACAACTGTGGGATTGGTGGTCCTTTTCTGAGGCTCCTTTCAGGACTTGGATCTCCTCCCTCTCTCACCCTGCATTTCGAGGCATAAAGATAATGCCTTCTCTCTCGAAATCACTTGCAACATCAGATACTTCTAGACCATTTAGCCTTCCTGCCAATATGCTTGTGTATGTTAAGTCCTTTCAACCAAGACATGGGAGCAGTGGTATCAAGAAATAGCATTCAGGTCACAATCTTCTTCAACTCCCTTCCACACTGATTTTTAAACTCTATTCTGCAAACTTTGATTGGGAAAAGGTAACCATTTAATGGCTCCAACATTAGTTCTGTGCTCTGTGGTGGTATAACTTATTTGTTTTTATTCCAGGGAGAGAAATTTTAGGCTCTCAGAGGTGGAGATCAGCCAAAAGAATTTCAGTTTTTATTTATTTTCTAAGAAATGCAGGCTCAAGCAACATCTGGATACTATCTACAATGCTCCTGTCCTTTGTCTGAAAAGGAGACCTTACTTTGTTCTAAAGTCTAGAGTACCAATAGCACAGGCTCATACCATATAGTGCTGGGGACAGAAAACAGGGTTTCTCTTACACCTGTACAAATAGAGCAAGGCCAAGAACTGAGAAGGGAGCATTTGGAACTCTTACTGCTTTCCTCAGTAAAGAAGATATTATTAATAAATATATTAACATTATACAGAGTCCAAATAACAAATATGCCTATTTGTTTATATATTTATTCCAGGTGCTATAGATACAGTAAACAAGAGAGCCCTCATTGAGCTTATATTCTAATGTGGGGAAACAGACCCAAAGACACAAAGGAATAAGCGATCTAATTTCAGACAGTAATATGCTGTGAAAAAAAGCAACAGAGCGAGACAGTAAATGTAAGTCTCCCTCGTGTCTCTGTTCTTAAAAAAAAAAAAAATCAAATGTTATCTGTTGACAAGAAGCCTTTAAAAAATAAGTAATTCAATTAAATTAAATTAAAATTTCCAATTTGAGGGGATTCTTAAGGTGTGGTATGATTCTCTCTTATGTGGTTAGCCCAGGCGTGGCCAACAGTTTTTGCCCCCGAGACAGATTAGAAGGAAAACTTTTTTCAGGGGCCTGAGGAAATATTAAAATTAAAAAATGTTAGATACAAAAATGATTTGTTTATGAAAACAAAATTTTATTATGTAATTTGTTTATGAATAAAAGTGAGTGAAAAAATTTTAATATACAATATTATTTTAATAAAAATATATTTTAATAAAAATATAATTACATACTGTATAAAGATCCTAACTGTATTGTAATCAATTGAAACAATAGTTAATTAATAGAATGAGCTTGAAGGGGTTATATTGCAAATAAAACAATTATTTTGTTTTAAAAACAGCCTGGACACGATTTCAGTTATCGACTGCAGCTATTGTCTAGGATACAATGCCACTTGATTCAGGACACTTGACCACAAAAATAACGAATTGTTTGACCTTGGGTGTGCACTGGCAAACTCCGCCTAAAAGAATGTGGGTTTCACATCGCTGCTAAACATCAAACAGTTCATATCGAGCACAGATGAGTACAAAAGTTATAAATCTTTATAATGGAATTTTTTTAAAAAATGAAGTATCACAAATCCATTCGACCAATTATTGGAAGTTATCCCTAGATTAGTCACATGCAGAATTCTTTTCCACGTATCACTATCTTCTTAAATATCTTGATTTCCAATAATCAAAGACGCTTCCACTTCTGAGTAGCTGAGATTTTAAAGTAGCAGAGAATATTAAAAATTTAATCATGGGCCTCATAAACTCATTATGCGGGCCGGATTCGACCCATGGGCCATATGTTGGCCATGCCTGCGTTAGCCTATCTTCTGGGTAGACATGCAAATATTTAAGAACCCTACTTATGAAAACATATAAAAGGCATAATCTCATAATCATAAAAAAGAAAATAAATATATTTATTTATTTATTTTTAATACCAACAATTTTTTTTAAAGATTCTTTTTCTTTTTTTTTATTCATTTTAGAGAAGAGGGGGAGAGACAGAGAGAGAGGAGAGACAGAGAGAGAGAAGGGGGGAGGAGCTGGAAGCATCAATTCCCATATGTGCCTTGACCAGGCAAGCCCAGGGTTTTGAACCAGCGAACTCAGCATTTCCAGGTCGATGCTTTATCCACTGCGCCACCACAGGTCAGGCGAAAATAAATATATTTAAAGGAGGCATCAAGGGATCAAAAAGAGAGAGGTGCAATATTAGAGGTCAAAAAGAACAATTCAGGCAGATTTCCATGCATAAAGTTATGAAGCGATGAGACAAAAGTGTTTAGGATTAGGGAACAACTAATAACACAATGTTCCTAAAGCACCATGTCTGAGGTGCACAGCAGGACACGCAGATGGAACACAGATCGGGAGACAGGAGCCTTGTGTTCTGAGGACAGCTAGCACTCACAGATTGGCCTTTGGAAGCATCCCTCAGGAATGTAATTGAGGGATTGGAGTTGAAGGGATGTCATTCAGTTGCTCTGTAAGAAACCAAACTATTATAGAAGATTTTTATACCAGTCCAGACATGGAACAATGAAGGTAGGAATGAGGGCAGAATTTGAGTTCTACTCTAAACTAGTTTTGTCCCTTTAAACAAGTCACGTATGTCCTCATTTTCATATCTGGAAAATGAAAAACTGGTCCTAATGAACCAACTAAATAATCGCCAAGGTATGTCCACCAGACTTTCTCATGAAGAAGGCTCCATGGATATCAACAGGAGGGAAGGCTACTGAACTTTTACTTTTCTACTGCAGAATCAAAGTATAGAACAGAAATGTGCCGCCTCCCTGTCTATTTATATAATAATTTCTTCATAAAACACATAGTCAAGTAACATGTTGCTTTGCAAACTATCTCATTTTTTATATGTTTTTGCTACCAAGTCACTGAAATAAACAAAGAAATTTTTACAAAATCAGCTTTAAAAAGTAGCATCAAACTCTCCTGAGGAGAAAGAGAATGTTTCAACAAAGGATTTACGCTTTGGTTTGTTGTACCAGCTTTAATGCTCGTGTAGAATATGAATTGCGATTGGAGTCTGAAGACTATAGTAGCAGTAAAGGGCTTTTGTGGTTATTAAACACCTCAGCTTTACTCAGGCATTTAGCAAACCACAAAAGCCATTAATTGGCTGTCTTCTGCATCATCACGGATATTGCTTCCAAAGCATCAGTAAGTACAGAGCAGATCTATGGTTCTCTTTCCTCTATCACCCTCCAGATAATTTATAGATTAAAAATACATACCCAGATATTGCTTTTACAATGAACAAGGACATTCTTCCATGAGGTCTGATTTCTATAGGTTTCTAAAAAACACTTAATTCTAAAGTTAATTCACTTGATGCCTGCAAATTAGCCCTTTTGAGGCTTGAAACTCAATTTGAGTAATGGCTTTGTGCTGAAAGCTAAAAAGATATTTGTAAAATCTTGTTGGCTTGAAGACCTGTATTGCTCTAAGTTATTGACTGATGTTTATACAGGTGACGATGTGCACATCAGAGAATCCAACTCTCACCAAATTACTCTTGTAAGTCCTCCAAATTACTTGAAACACAATTAGAATTATGTGTTTCCACTCAAACTTTCCATAAACTTTGGTTTTTTCCCTATTTAAAATATAATTTTAGTATATTACATATACAAAACGATATTGGATGAAATGTCAAATCCTGCCTAAGCATTACAAAGATATTTATTTATATTCATTATAACTATCAGTGCAATACAGATATAAAAACTAAAAAAATAATCTGAAAAGTAATTTTGGATAAATTAAAAACTCAATCAGAATTTGAAGAGAATAAGAACATAAGCCATAGACTTGGAAAAAAAAACATTTTCAAAAAGCTTATCTGGTTCCTGGCTGGATTGTTCAGTGGATAGGGCGTTAGCCCGGCATACGGATGTTCTGGGTTTGATTCCTGGTCAGGGCACACATGATAAGCAACCATCTACTTTTCTTGCCCTCCCTTTCCCCCTTCTCTCTCTCTTCCCCACTCCAAGCCAGAGGCTCAACTGGTTTGAGCACCAGCCCAGGGAACTGAGAATAGTTCAGTTGATTTGAGCATTGGCCCCAGATGGGTGTTTCCAGGTGGTTCACTGTTGGGTTGCATGTGGGAGTCTATCACTCTATCTTCTCTCCTCGCTTAAAAAAAAAAGCATATGTGATAAAGGACTGTTATCTAAAACATACAAAGAAGTCTGAAAACTCAAAAAGAAGAAAACGAACAAAAGATGAATAGACAATTCATCAAAGATTATATACAGATGGCAAATAAGCACATGAGAAGGTGCTCAACATCATGTGTCATTAGTCAATTGCAAATTAAAACAACAACACATCTATTAGAATGTCAAAAATTAAAAAACAAGCCCTGGCAGGTTTGCTCAGTGGTAGAGTGTTGGCCCAGCATGTGGAAATCCTAGGTTTGATTCCCGACCAGGGCACACAGGAGAAGCATCCATCTGCTTCTCCAACCTTCTCTCTCTCTTTTCTCTCTGTCTCTCTCTTCCCCTCCCGCCACCAAGACTCCATTGGAGCAAAGTTGGACAAGGTGCTGAGGATGGCTCCATGGCCTCCATCTCAGGCACTAGAATGGCTCCAGTTGCAGGGGAGCAATGCCCCAGATGGGTAGAGCATCACCCCCTAGTGGGCATGCCAGGTGGATCTCGTTTGGGCGCATGTGGGAGTCTGTTTCTCTGCTTCCCCACTTCTCACTTCAGAAAAATATGAAAAAATTTTTTTTGAAAACAATGACAACACTAAATGATAGTAAAGATTTAAAGCAACAGAAAATCGCATATTTTGCTGGTGGGAATGCAAAATGGTGCAGCCACTTTGGAAGAGAGTTAGGTGGTTTTTTATAAAACAATACATACTCTTTCATACAATCCAGCAATTGTATTCCTTGTTATTTACTTTTCCCAATGGATCTGAAAATTTACATCCACACAAAAACCTTCATAAATGTTTATAGCATATTTACTCATAATTACCAAAACTTGGAGGCAACCAAGCTATCTTTCAGTAGGGGAATGTATAAAGAAAATGTGATACATCCTATAATGGAATATTATTCAACACTAAAAAGAAATGAACCCTGGCCAGTTGGCTCAGTGGTAGAGCATTGGCCTGGTGTGCAGGAGTCCCAGGTTCGATTCCCGGCCAGGGCACACAGGAGAAGCGCCCACCTGCTTCTCCCCCCCTCCCCCTCTCCTTCCTCTTTGTCTCTCTCTTCCCCTCCCACAGCCAAGGCTCCATTAGAGCAAGGTAGGCCCAGGCACTGAGGATGGCTCCATGGCCTCTGCCTCAGGCACTAGAATGGCCCTGGTTGCAACAGAGCAACGCCCTAGATGGGCAGAGCATCGCCCCCTGGTGGGCATGCCGGGTGGATCCCGGTTGGCGCATACGGGAGTCTGTCTGACTGCCTCCCCGTTATCAACTCCAGAAAAATACAAAAAAAAAAAAAAAAAAAAAGAGATTTCAAGCCATGAAAAGACATGAAGGAAACTTAAGTACATACAAAAGTAGACAATTTCAAAATGCTACATACTATTAGATTCCAAACATATGACACACAGTAAAAGGAAAACTATGAACATATTAGCAGAATCAGTGGTTGTCAAGGGTTAGGGAAGAGAGTTGGTTAAATATGTGGAAAATGGATTATTTTAGGGTAGTGAAATTAATCTGTATAATACAACAATGGTGGATAGCTGTCTTAATCCATTCAGGCTGTTATATCAGAATATCTTAGACTGAGTGGCTTATAAAAAACAGAAATTTATTTCTCACAGTTCTGGACAATGGGAAGTCCCAGATCAAGGAGGGGACCGATTCAGTGTTTGGTGAGAACATACTTCTTGGTTCATGAATAGACTTTTTTTCTCTGTGCCCTCACAAGGAAGAAAGGGTGTGGGATCTTGCTGGGATCTCTTTACTAAGAGAACTAATTCCATGTATGAGGGCTCCAAATTCATGATATAATCACTCTCAAACCCCCACCTCCTAATACTATCATCTTGAGAATTAGGATTTCAACATACGAATTTTAGGGGGTCATAAATATCCAGATTAGAGCAACATATGTCATAATACATTTGTCAAAATCCATAGGACATACAACTCCGAGAGTGAACCCTACTGCAAACTACGGACGCTGCGTGATAGGGATGTGTCGCTGTACGTTCATCAGTTGTAAGAGATGTACCACTATGACGGGGAATGCTGATCATGGAAGAGGCCACGCATCTGTAGGGGCCAGGGGTATCTGGGCCTTATTCTCAATTTTGCTGTGAACTCCAAACTGCTCTAGATAGTAAAGTGTATTAAAAAGCTCAAGTAGGATATGATTTTGATGCATGATGCTATGAAATAAAGACTATT